>NC_137460.1:134076001-134477662 GCF_964235325.1 Thermobia domestica
GTGCCAACAGGCAAAATACTTAACAACAACAACAACAACAACAACAACAACAACAACAACAACATAATAATAATAATAATAATAATAATAATAATAATAATAATAATAATAATAATAATAATAATAATAATAATAGAGCATCTGCCAGTTACTGCACACGATAGCTCTTGAAAGAAGGCAAATTTTTAAATTCATTTCCTTTTTTGAAAAATTTGGATATTGTAATTATTTTAGAGGAGCTAGTTAACTGAGATGATCCATAAGCCGGAAGTGGTAGAAGTCAACCATTTCCAAGTTTTGAGTTTGACCACTATAAAACAAAAACGGTTTTCTGCGATGAATAAAGCATTCCAAAAATACCTTTCATCTCCTTTCGTTATCAATCGAAAGTGGTAGAATTATACCATATCCGGTTTTACATTGATCACTACCAAGCAAAATAGAGACGAGCGTCTCTCTGTAGTGGTATTTAATTTACATTGGATCTGGCTAGAAATTGTCAAGAACTAAGGTACCGCACGCAAATCGAGCCCAGAACTCGGCCGAACTCTGCCAGCAAATATAGCGATCTTAATTAGATTGAGGGCTGCCTACCATCGAATTTAGTTCCGATTCGGCCAGTAGTTGTAAAGAAAAGAAAAATATACAAGCCCAGCTCGACCACCAGTGATAACAATCGTCACTCCTTAAATGATGTGCTACTCGATCACTAAATTTGGTTTAGATGGAGCGAGAGTTACCTACAAATAAAGTACCACATACAAGCCGAGCTGAGTCAATTTGAGCCGGTAACACTGCGTGGTTGCCCGCCAAGTACAGCGATCTTTTTCATTATGCTACGGGCTAATTAAATAGTTATCGAAAAATACGGTATCAAGTGCAACCAAAGTGGGACCTGTTCTTGAGAGAGCTTGACCTCAATATATCAGCCTTTATTCTTTAGGAAATGTTCTACTAACTCACCATTTTTTTTTAAAGATCCGGACAGTATTAATTCAAAAATAAGCTCTAGTAAAACGGTAAAGAGGATCATGTTATATTTTCTCGATTGATTTGGAAACCAGAGGTTCTAATATATGTTTAACTTCCGATTTGAGTAGAGGGATAACTATCGAGATGAAATATACTCTTGGGGTAGTTAAGGGCCCTCACTACTTCTCGAGCATGTCAGATTTCAGTGTTCTGGGAGCGGGGAGAAGGGTAGTGTAGGTGAGGCCATTCGTCTGTCAGTCGAACTCGTCCTGTAGTGTTTCCACTTTGCATTAAATATCGTTAGCGGTACTTACACATTTTCCTCTTGTTTTGTCATTTGTTAGGAAAATTCTACCACATTCTCATAGGTGACGTATTCACACAAAAGATACTACAAATTTCTTACTGTTCTTCTTGCAGATTTCGCACAGAACGTTAACATTCTTGTCGAATTGTTCTTTTTTCCTTTAGACAATTCTTTCATATCAGATATGGTAACCTTGAAATTCCGCCCAAAATAGTTCTCATGAATAAAACGTGTAAATTTCGGTTATAAATTTCTTTAAAACTTTTCACTGCTTGAAAACAATCATAGTGAACCTTCCTGACATTCCTACAGACACTGATCTCAGCATAAACGATGAATCCTATACTTCTGAGACAGTTTACTGCAATACTTCCGCGATGCTTGAATGGCAATGAAGTTGCATTGTAGTCGACTTCGAAACTACCCTGTACTCTGCAACAGCGCTAGAGATATGAATAAGCGACATACCACACACACACACACTCACAACGTGTAAACACAGGTTGTTCTTAGAAATGCGCGCGCAGACTTTTGATACCTGCCGGACAGATAGTAAAATTATTCCCGCACTCCACAGTCCATTGACACGGTTTCCAGCCGTGAAGGAGACCTTTCAGTTTGTCAAAAAGATGAAGGGACTTCGTAATGAGAACTGCTGTGTTGCGTTTCCTGAAGATTTGTTTTTTAGTCTCCCATTGTAAGAAAGCATATGCCCTATGCAATTTCAGAAACGTATATCACAATACTTCACACGCAAAAAATGCTAATACAGTGGCGTCACTAAAATATTTTGTTTGGGGGGCTGAAGATCTTTTGGTGGGCATACTCCCCAACAACCCAAAAACTCCGTTTAGTATTTTAGAATCATCTTCAATCAAGGACACAATGAAATTCGGTTTTGGGCGAGGGAAGGGGAGGCAGAGAATATTGTTTCTGCTCTACGCTTTCATAGTTTTGTTATCATAGTCATGTTTATTTGTTTCACTTTTATCGTTGCGGAAATGCACTTTCTTGTACTTCATCGATTCATTCAGGCAATTTTTTCTTTCTTTATTCCCTTCTTTCCTTGATAGTTATTTTTCTTAAAAATACTTCATGAAAAACTTCTTTCTCAGCAATCTTTTCTGACCTGCCTGAAATAGTAATACAATAAGATAAAAATAGGCAATAATAAATAACATAAAATTTCTTAAAAGTTATCCATCTAAAATTTGCCGCATGAGATAGTTTATAGTTGAGACCTCACCTTGCGAAAACAAGAAACGATAACTAAGAAGTAAAGGAATGAGAAGTTCCGTTCACATAGTATTTCCAAGTGAGAAATACGATAGAAAAGCATAATTACGTCCAGTGGCGTATTTACGATTTTGTTTCGGAAGGGGCTTTCCTAACTTTCGGGTGGGGGAGCTTTGCCTGGAAATGTGAAAATTCTGCAAGATATTTCAGTTATTTTATTATAGTAAGATTTCGGGGGAGGGGGAGGTTAAGCCCGGAAGTCCCCCTAAATACGCCACTGATTACGTCATAATCATAATAGCTATCGCTTTTTTCAGGTAAATCTAACACATCAACAAGTATCTGTAGTCGCTCGCCGAAGACTGAACTTCACATTGAGAACTCTATACAGAACGCGTTGCTGTTTGTTGAAGGAAAAAGAAGAAAACCCAATATATCATGAGTCTATTGATGGCGTGTTAGAATCTTACTTTTGGAATAAATTTCTCAGTATATAACGTATTTTCAGTGTGATACTTGGGAGGGGAGCTTGGAAGAATATCCGGGCTTTAACCCCCCAAATAAGGCCTAGTGACGCCACTGTACATATAGTCGTCTTCTGAAAATCCAAACGAAATTAGGTAAGTAAATATGTATATTTTTAAATAAAGTGCTTACATACTGAACTTGCATACAATAAAAAGTCTCATATCACAGAAACAGACACTTTGTATTGAGTCCGTTATTTCCCTTAAATGATTACAAAGTAACAACAAGATGAAAAAAATAAGACACATGCTCAAATTGGTTATATTTACATATTATCCATACACTGAATAACTTACGTTTCGATTCTGTTTCTTTTCCCATCCCCTCTCTCTTTTGCAGGTACCGTAAGACACGGTTACTTTGCACACGATTTAAGGAATTTTAAAGAAAATCGCAAGTAACTTAGAAACATAATGATTTAGCACACTGGATTTTAAACATATTATAGCTAGATATGTGTGGAAAACATTCGTATAAGTTCATTAGTGAACATTCAGTATGACCATAGTTACTGAAACCCCATAGTTGGGGTCACTTTACACAACATACAAAAAAGTATGTTAACATACGAATATAACGTTTCTGTGCAATGTTTTCCCTTCAGAATTTATACATTTTACTTTCTACATAAAAGTGCATACAGTTTACAAATATTGATTTGAGAACGAGCGTACTGGTATTGATACTAAGTATGAATTACCAATATTTGTGAAGAAAATTATGTATTTTCTGATACCGGCACAGGGACTACATTCTAATAGTTCAGCATATGTCCCACATAAATGCCAACTCAGGAACAGAAAAAAATCCCCGTGAACTGATTTGCCTGGGTTATTCCTTATACCCAATAATATCATCCCAACCGTAATTAGTGGAAGATTTACGGAGTTTGAGACTTTCAGGCTGAAGTCCACCCAAATTGCATGATTTCTTTTTCAAAAAATCTAATGCTAATCATCGAGCCGTTGACAACCCTAACGGGCTCAAGCCCGAATACTTGTTCCTCCGGAACTCAAACCCAGAACCTCGTGACCGATTTCCTTCCCTCCTGAAGACTCCTCGAAGACCGAGATCGACTGTCAACTAGTTTTAAGTATTTCAATCCAAACCGCCGACCTTTCATGGTTATACACAGTGTTATAATAATAATAATAATAATAATAATAATAATAATAATAATAATAATAATAATAATAATAAGTAGTAGTAGTAGTAGTATAATCATCATCATCATCATTGATAATTATACTGTCTATGTAGGATATTTGAAGAGAGTACTTGGAACTACACAGGGTTTAGCTCAAATTGACTCGTTTTGGCTCGACTCGACTCGAAACTTGACCCAAATTCGAGTCGAGTTGGACGAAATTTTTCGAGTCGAGCTCAAAGATATCTGTTTCAAGTTGAGTCGAGTTTCAAAGAAAACTCGCTCGTGCCCATCTCTAAGTATTACAGTCTTCATTGATAAATCAGTTGGGTTAAAATATTAAATAATACTTTTGATAAAGTGCATAGTTTCAAATATCTAGGATCAATATTAACAGAAAAAAATCATATTCACGAAGAAATTAAATGTCGACTAAAAGCATGGAATTCGTGTTACTATTCGGTTCAAAATCTCTTGTCGTCGCGAATTCTGTCGAGGAATTTGAAGCTTAAAATATACAAAACGATAATTATGCCTGTTGTTCTGTATGGCTGCTAAACATGGTCACTTACTCTGAGGGAAGAACATAGACTAAAAGTATTTGAGAACAAGATCCTGAGACGAATATTCGGACCCAAGAGGAACGGGTTAGGGAATGGCGGAAACTTCATAATGAGGAACTACATAAGTTATATGGTTTACCCAACATTGTTAGGGTCGTCAAGTCTAGAAGGCTTAGGTGGGCGGGTCATGTAGCTAGAATGGAAGAAAATAGAAACGCTTTCAAAGTCTTGACTGGAAGACCAATCCTAAAACGACCATTAGGAAGACCTAGGCACAGATAGGAGGACAATATTAAGATGGATCTCGCAGAGATTGGAATTCAAAGTAGAAACTGGATCCAATTGGCTAAAGATAGAAGTCAGTGGAGAGCTTTTGTGAACGCGGCATTGAACCTCCGGGTTCCATACGCCATAGAGTTAGTTAGTTAGTTAGTTATTGATAAATCTGTGGCCACCCCTAGAAACCTGGAACGGTGAAACGGATGTCAAATCAGGGAGTTTCTGGGGCAAACTTCTAATCTCCATACGTTGTTATTTAGCATTATACCAATTATTACAATTTTGGCCTATTATGATTTGAAGCAAATTGAACTTTCATTCTCATTTGTGAAAATTGTATTATATGGAATATGATTACTTATCATCATTAACAGGAGATGGGCAAATATGGTTTTTCCGAGAGAAATGGAATGTTTCGCCAATAGGGACTGTTGCTTCCCTGATATTTCTGCTTTACTCTAGCAGAATTATAATCATTGATAATATTACCTCTGCCTTATATTAGCATGTTTCATAGTAAAATATATAACACTAAAAATATGCAAAATACAAGTCAATTACATACTATACAGTGACCCTGTTGGAATGAGTGGTTACGCTCGTCGCATTCTAATCAGTGCTTGGGTTGAATTCCCTGTGGGACACAAGTGGCTCGTGTCTCACGTTAAACTATAGATCCCGTCCTTTGGACGTCATCATAATCCCATAGAAGATAATGGCAAACTACCATGGGCTTACCTTGCCAAGATATATTCGGGTTAAAGACCTACTTTCGGGCAGAACACTCATCATCATATAATGTACACTCATGTCCAAAATTATTGTCGCATGTCTATAAATATGTTGTTGTAGGAATATAATTTGATAACGAATTCTCCCGGTATTTCTTATAATGTTAGTACGTGTATAATCAGCAAAGACATGTATGTGGTAAATTTCATATCAAAAGAGCAGTAAATAAGAACAATAAAACGAAAATAAAACTTCCTTGTCCATTTAGCAACATTTTGTTTTACTCACTCTAATTTTCGTATTTATAATTCTTTTCCTATGAAATTTACCACAAATATACATTTCCCGATTATACACATAGTATCAGTATTAAAAGTACCCCGCAAAATCATTATCAAATTATATTCTTACAAGAAAACAGTTATAGACATGCGACAATAATTTTGGACATGAGTGTACTTCGTTAGTTGTCTTCTTTTTTTAAGTTCCGTTTTCTTTCTACATCACTTCAAGTGCAAGACTTTTTTTTTTGCGCTAGTAACCTCACCTTACGATACGTACAAGTAAAGTGAGACATTCACCAAAAACAAACAAACAAAAAAAAAAAGAAAGAAAAGAAAAGAAAAGAAAAGAAAAGAAATAGCTGCAGGCACGGGTAATGTTAGATGCGTTGTATTCGCAAAAAAAAAAGTTTTATTATTTGTTGCCAGGGTAACTCTATTATCACTGGCATGGTACTGTAACTTATCATTTAATATTAGCAATGTCCGTTGACTAAATACTAGCCCGGTTTGTGAAATGATGTTCGGGAAGTGAAACCGAAGTCAAATAGCAGTAATAGGAGAGACAATACCAAGAATGTATCTGCAGCACACCAAGAAAATGTACTCAAAATTATAGCCTATTTGTGAGGCCCTAGAAAGGATAATGACTCCAGTTTTCTGAATTTCTCGTAACCTTCTTTAGACCACCTGATTTTCTAGTCAGTAAAGTGTTTTTCCGTTGATTTTCCCTCAGTGATTTCGGTCGCTACTTTGCCACAGAACCGAGAATATTTATAAAACAAGAATGCCCTTCTGATAAGGATTGTGAACAGGGACGTAAGCAGTGGGTAGATCCTGGGGGTCCGGATCCCCCCGAAATTTCGACTTTTGTATAAATTTAGCCTAAGTTTAGGGGCAATTTTAGAAATTTTGATATAAAATACCCTCATTTTGAGTTTGGACCCCCCGAAATAAATTCCTACGTACGGTACGCTACTGATTGTGATTTATGCGACCACCCCCGCCTGCTTTACATTGCTTTCAAGCTCTTTACTTCTTCTTTCGCATAGGCAAAGTATCAAAATACTTATAGTCTTTACTGATGAGTGATAAACATAACAGTTATATACTTGATAAAAGAAAGACAGAATTTTTATGCTGAAGACGTCCAGTTGATAGAAAAGCCATCAACATTTAGGGTATTCGGTGCACTAAATTATAAATCAAAATCTTAAACTAACAATTTATCTAAAAATTTAATTAAAAATCTATCCAAGTAATGAATGAAAAATTAAGAAGAAAATTTTGTCAATAGTTTCAAAATTTACAAATGACATTTAACTTTGTCCATTCCCTCCAGGCAGCTAAATTTTCGCCTCGATTTTTCTTCCTTCTTGCAGAAGATAAAGGCCGCTCTCCTTCCTTTTCTGAGATGGCATTTTCCTAACGATACTTTCTTCAAAGCTGCACAAACACAGTGCGGAAGCAAAACAAAAACACACTATGCGTTCGCCCTGGAATTCGGAGATTACAAACCTACCAACAGAGAAAAGGATTCCTGAACGTGACATAAGCAGCCGATTTCGAACGAACTGTACTCGTATTTCGCGCCTCCAAGAAGTTGAGTGAGGCAGACTTCAAGGAATAGTATCACTCCGCGCTGACCTCAGAAAGTGGGTGGGTCTATGCTTGCAGCAAACGCCGCCTATGCTGGCTAGATTTTTTTTAACGTACCATTTTCTTTTTTACGTAATAGTTTTGCTAATATGCATTCAAAATAGATTTTGATTTCAGGAACGTTTAGCAAAAGGTACAATCTACAAATCCCTGTTTTTACTTTTTCTTTTACGCAACAATTTGTTTCTCTGTTGAAGAGTAATTGATAGACAAGCTGTCAATTCGATATTTTATTAATACTTCTATTTATTAAAGTTATTTTACCATGCTTATTGGAGGAAAGAACTACAGACAACTGTTACATACAATGTAATCTATCTAACAAAAAAAAAAGATCACAACGATACCTCACATGATAAGAGAATTAGAGCGAAAATAGATTACCATGGATTTAAATGGCAATAGCGAACTTGGACAGAATGCAATAACTCCTCTTAATGACTTACATAAAACACCTTCTCGCTATCCATTCTATAGCACTCAATGTTATAACCGGAAGTGATTGATTTCTGCCACTTCCAGTTTTAGTATAAAGGTTAGAGTCGAGAGAGAACATATTCTTGGGACAATTAATTCATTACAGAAAACCATTTCTCGTTACTTATTATCGTTTTAATCTATTGCGATCAAAACTAAAACCATTAGTAGTTGGGTTTTGCAACTTCAGACTTGATTAGGAATATAAGAGAGAAGACAATACTTATTTCCAGAATGCAAAATTTATTCCCAAAACAGCTTCTTCTATGTAGATTAAATTGAAGCCGGAAATCATTGTTGATTTCTCACCTCTTCCGGTATTACTAAGATATTAAAGACGAAGATGAATATTATCCTTGGCACCCTTTATCGATTACCGAAAATTGCTTCTTTCTATTTATTACTGTTTCCGATCTATACTAATTAACGTTAAAACTGGAAGTGACTCATTTCTATCACTTCCAGTTGGCGAATCACCTCCATTAATGAACTCCCTCGAGATAATCACTCTATTTATTTAAACAGAATATAAAAAATAGCATTCGTCCAAAGGTATCGTCTGGAGTAACGACCGCAGGTACGTAGGTACTAATATATGTAAATATATTTACATCCGCTTATGATTACGAAACCAAACATCATCAGAAGCATTGTGCAACCACCGGAAAGCGTGGAGAATATTAATAGTCATTTGCGTATATTGTCATTGTATACTTTCACATAATGTACATCGACTTTTTTTTTTGCAAACTTTGAGAAATAAATTTAATTTTTATTTTGTGGTCAATTTGAAGGCATTTTATTACAATGTTATTACAATTAACAAATCCATATTCATCGTTTTACAAATCAATCATTATGGGACAATTTCATGTATTAGGTGCAGTAGTTGTCTCAATAATTTAAAATTTCTTTTATATTTTTTTTAAAATTGATCTTCTGAGTAATGGTGCGTTAATATTCTCTGTGTCTCTATCTTTCTGTTTCTACCTCCATGCGTAAGCATGCGGAAGCTACCAGGTGTCCTTCCGTGTGTACATATGTTTGTATGTTGTGTGGCGAGCGGGATGTATGAAGTATTTATTAGGATCACTTAGCGGAACTTACAATATCGTAATATTCCGCACAACTTTTGAACGAATACGAATTTTTTATGCTGTCTTTTTAAATAAAAAATACAGTGATTTTCTCGACGCAGTTTGTTAATGGAAGTAATTTCTACAAATTGAAACCGTAGATGTGAGTTTCAACGGTTATCACTGCAGAACAAAAACTGTAATAAATAGCGAAAAATGGTTTCCGGCAATCGGTTAAAAGTTTCAAGGACAACTCTTATCTTTATCGTTAAAAATCTAGTAATATAGGAAATGGTAGATATGAGTCATTTCCGATTTTATTGTTGATCACTGTAGAGCGAAAATAGTAATAGATAGTAAGAAGCAATTTTCGGCAATGAATAAAGTAGGTCAAGGATAACTTTAATCTTCATTATTAACATCCTAGTAAAACCGGGAGTAGTAGAAGTTAACTATAAATTCTTTAAATAATAGAGGTTAACTACGTCTTAATCTACATAGGGAGAAAGGAATAAGCTGTTTTGGAAAATATTAAAGCGTTGCTGAAATTAGTATCGTCTTCTCTCTTAAACCCTAAATAACCGGGAAAGGGTAAAACTCAACTACTTCCGGTTTTTGTGTTGATCCAATATATTAGAAACCGCTATAAATAGAGATAAGCGATTTTCTGTAATCAATTAGATGTCCTAAGAATATTGCCTAACTCGAGTCTAACCTTTCTACGAAAACCAGAAGTAGCAGAAATCAATTACCTCCAGTTCAAACATTCAAACATTGAATGTTATAGAATGGGAATCGAGAAGGAGTTTTATACAATTCATTAAATGCCCATGGGAATGTTCTATCTCAACAGTAATCTCTCTACTCAAATAAGAAATGAAACAAGTATACTACAACTTCTGGTTCCCAAGTCAATTGAGAAGATATTACGCTATACTTTTTACAGCTTTTACCATTAAAATCACGTAGTGGAATTTGTAACAGTGTAATGTAATAGCGTTACAACATATGTCCGTTCGTTACTTCGTACGATAACTTTTAACGGATGCGAATTGTTTAGTCCTTTCTTGCAATAGATAGATTGAGTGTTATATATATTATCAGAAGGAGTTCGTCAGTAGGGATTCTTTGCCAACCGAAAATGGTAGAATGCGTCATTTCCCGTTTTAATGTTGATCATTATAGTACAAAAACAGAAATAGATAGGGAAAACCGGTTCTGGGCAATCGATTACACGTTCAAAATTCAAATCTCATCTTCATCCTTGAGAGTCTACTGATACCGAAATAGATAGGAAAGAGCCATTTCCAGTTTCAATGTTGATCACTATACATAGAAAACAGAAATGATGGCGAAATGCGGTTTTCGGCAATCGATTAAACGTCTCATGAGTAACTCTTATCTTTATCCTTAATATTCTAATGAAATAGAAATGGTAGAAAAGAGCCATTTCCGGTTTTAACGTTTATTACTATAGAGCAAAGACGATAGTAGATTACGAAAAAGTGTCTAGGTAATCGATGAAACATTTCAAGGACTACATTTATCTTCAACACTCTAGTAAAACTGAAGTAAAGAAATGAGTCGTTTCCGGTTTCAACAATGATATCAAACATTCTTATAGGAAAACGCTATTTTCGGAAATGGATTATACGTTTCAAGGACAACTTTTATCTTCACCCTTAACATTCAAGAAGCAATTTTTCAACTGCATTTTATTTCATTTATTTTTAGAAACTGCCAAATACGGTATAAGAGATTTTATATTGGTACTAAAACCAGATATGGTAGAAACGAATCATTTCCAGTTGTGACTTGATCACAGTAGAGCAAAAACGTTAATAGATAGTAAGAAGCAATAATCAGCAATCCATCAAGCTTTTCAAGAACAATTTTTATACAAGGAGTTCGGCTACTGGCATATAACTTGAAGTAGTCGCTAACTACCTCTATAAAAATAGTTGCAGAAGTACCACAGTATTCTGAAACTCTGATTTTTGGATAGCGCAAATAGTTTCTAAGTGAAGTCTTACCCGACTACAGTAGCTTCTATAGTTTTGGAGCTATGGACCTTTAAAGATCATTTTTTCATGTTTTTGGCAGCCTATAACTCCGAAAGAAAGCATTTGTACACCCAAGTTGTTCTCCACTTTTTCTGTTATCTTAGTGTTATGAAATGCCTCTCAAAGGTAGTCAGTGTTAATTCGAAACACCCTGTAAATTATTCATTGTATTGTAATAAAGTAGGGAATGACACAACACATTGTGTTTTCTAAATTAAAGTTTTAGGACCTCTAGGGCAGTAACTCCCAACCTTTTTTACCTGGTGACCATCTTGTAAACCTTACATACATCACGCCCCCGCCCCCTATTATTCGCAGGTGCTGATGATTTTTGATTTTCTCTGGCCCTTTCAGTCTGACCCTTTATGTAATTTGAGATGCAGCATTGTACTCTCAAATCATCAGTGATAATAATAATAATAATAATCATAGTAATAATAATAATAATAATAATAATAATAATAATAATAATAATAATAATAATAATAATAATAATCTATACTCTATATAAGACAGTATTGTCTGTTACTCATTATCGACCTCGCCATAATACTATAGTTAGAAAGAATATTCTTTTTGACGAAAGCAAGCGATAAGGAAGGATTTTTGGAAATATGTATCCTTAGGAGGATAAATAGCGTTTTTAAAGGATATTTTATCTCACGAATCCCTGCAGTTAGGAAGATGAAATTCGGTGTATAACTTGCCATCATAAATAAGTTGACATATTTATCACGGTTTCTGAAAATTCCGCACCTAAACAAGGAAGGAATAATTCGTATGATATTAATTTTCCAACTGCATTTTATTTCATTTGTTTTTAGGAAATGCCAGATATAATAGTTCTTTATATTGGAGACATGAAATTTCAAAATTAAACTCAACTGAAAACAATCCCATTCATGTTCAGCGTTTTCTGTCCTAAGAGGAGAATCGAGAATATTTTGTATCTACTAAAATTTCCCAGTGTAAGCAGTTAAGTTTGATGTCTCAAATTTGATATTTGACTTCTTAGCTAAATATAATTGAACGTATGTTTCCGTAAATTCGCATATTAAAGAGGGAGGGAAGGGACAATTTCTATAATATTAAAATTCACCACAGTTTATTCAGAATATGTCATGAAATGTGAAAATCGCTTAGATTTGAAATATGAAATTCGGTATATAAACTCTGGATTAAGAAAAACGGAATACGTATTTCAGAGTTTTCGAATTTCTTCTTTTAAGCAGAAGGAGAGAGGGATAAATTCATTTATTTCTCGACATTCAAATCAACGTTCCCTGTCACATCGTTATAGAAAGTTCGAGGGGAATTACTGAATATACTTAAAACTATTCTAGAGCATTGTTTTATCGTGTCACTTTCACTGAAATGTGTATCCTGAGGGAGAGGGGGTCAAGATCTAGAATGTTTGCAAAAATACGGTATCTTACAAATCTCCCATGTTGTGAGGATGGAACTTAGTGTAAAATCAAGTAGACACACAACTCAGCGCTCTCGAAAATTCCGCTTTTATTTTATCTCATGAAAAGTGACTGATAATTTTCGAACATTGTTAGAACTTGGTTGAAGATGAGTTTCAACCACGCCAGTTTCATTAAAATTCGTATCCTAAGAGGGAGATGATTAAATGTGTTCCAAGCCAAGGAAATGAAAGTAGGTATATAAAGTTTTTACTTAACAAAGTCACCATATGAACATGCCCCAGCGTTTTCGAAAATTCTGTTTCCAAAAGAGGTTACAGGGCCATTTTTATAATTTTTAACTAACCATTTTGTACTCATGAAATCATCAAAGTGACTTGTTTGAAATGTCTGAATTGAATTTTTAAGAATAATTAATACATGGAACATTTTTATTTTATCAACTCACTACAAAAAGTATTGTAAAACCGAAAAGGAATTTACATTTCTCGCGAAGAATGTTTGTTACAACGTTCGTAATATCTGTAATTTTGAACTTAGTTTTGTCTGCAGTTTGCGTCTCAATCAGAAGTTTTTCACGCCCTCTAGAGGGCGCGGAGAGCAAGCTTTGAACCACTCATCATGGGCCAACTAGAAACTTTAAATTGAAACCATACGTAGGATTTTAACGGAGGCTACTTCTAAGAAAAGCTTTTTGAGTATTCACGAAGAGAAGGGTGAAATTGGGTGGGGTTATACCAATAAGACAGCCTTATCTCTGAAACGTATACGAGCTCATTCGTGGCTAAGCAGTTAGCGTACGAACCGTTGGCGTGGGAGACCCAGTTCCATTTCCGGCGAGAGCTCATGTGGTTCGGTTTCTACGTCTCATATACCCTTCCTGCTGAAAGGGACGTTAAAGTCAAAGGAATGAATCAAATCAATCCGAAACGTAAACCGTTAGAGACTTGAAATTCGGTATTTGGATTTCTGAAGTGGGGAGCTGGGGATGTGGGTCCCCGTTAGTTTAACATATTGGTATATTGAAAATTGTAAGATCACAAAACTTAATGATTGCAGCTCAGATCTATTGTGAAAAATTCAATTTCTAAAATGGGGTCGCAAATTTACAACCAACTTAATTTTGTTGAGACTCGAAAATGATGACTTCCTTTCAGTTAGTCCAGTAGCTAGCACGTTCGTCTTTCGTGCAAGGGATCCCAGATTTGATTCCCGCTGGGAATTGTTTAAAAAATTTGAACGCTTCCTGTGTTTGGATTCTACTTTAGGCTTTGAGTTCGGATGTCATATAACCTCGCTGCTAAAAGGTTATCCTAAATTTAAATAATGAACTAACTCGAAAATTGTTAGAGGGTCCGCGGTGGCTCAGTGGTAGAGCGTGCAGCTTTGGTTCATGGGGTTCCGTGTTCAATTTCTGTCCTGCCAAGTGAACTTTGAGGTGAACAAACACCGTGTGTGTGGGTTTTCTCGGAGATCCCCGTTACCTTCCACTTTCTTCATTCCACTCTTTCATTCATATCTCATCATCACCGTCTCTTTAGCTTATCCGGCATAAACGTAGGACTTAAAACACAAATATTTTATTTCATTTTATTCGAAAATGTTTACAGAACAAAACTCAGGAGTGTCGACAGAAAACTAGCACAAAATTTGGCATAGGGAAAAGTCCAATAGGAGGGAGAGAATGGGGACATGGACATACGACCATAGAACACACAAAGGGAATGGCAGTCAGTGATGATTCTAGAAGTGGCCCCTAGGCCCAGAGTTTCGAAATTAGCTCCAGCGTATTTTTGCGAGCGTGCTCAATGTCGGGTACGAAGATTTTCGCAGTACTATATTCACCCAATCTTTACTCAATGCCCCTGTGAAAAATTGAGATTAACATTGCCTACTATTGTTCAAATTTGAAAATGAAATCTTTCAGTTTTACGTCCCATGGTTATGCCTGATAGGCTAAAGGAGATGGTGATAATGAGAAATGAATGAAATGGTGGAATGAAAGAAGTGGTAGGAAACGGAAGAAATCCCGAGGAAACTCACGAGCACGATGTTTCTCCACCACAAAGTCCATATGGCGCGTGCTGGGATTGACCCAAGGACCTCAAGCACCAAAATAAACTCTGTACCACCGAGCCACCGCACCCACCTCTTGCAAATTTGAACTACCAGTATTTTCCCAGTGCTCCTTTTCACCATTAGAAAAATGGAATTCCTTCACGAGGAAATTTTTAATCAACACTGTCAATAGTTACATACTTGACTAATAAAAATTTACAGGTATAGCTTTATTATTATATTTGTAAAACGTTAATCAATTTAATACGTATTATAATTAAAAGTATTTATCTTTCCATCCAAAATAAGAATATATAACCAACTTCTTAAACACTTCACTCCGGAGCAACAACTTAAGCGCGTTTAATGATCTAAACAACGGGTTTGGCGTCTCACAAAGGAGAAAAACGAAATGTAAAATCATTGTCTTATCGCAGTCAATGCTGACAACATAGTTTCGCTCGTCACTTACACAGTTAGCCCTAAAAGAGTTATACAGTTACAATATACATTGTGCCACAGTAGCGCTACAGGCGGAATGTGCACAAACTACAAATGAATCTGTTTCTTACCAGTATCAATCATTGTTGCACCCACTTTATATTCTAGACGTGCTTCTGTCTCCCACTTTTTGACCTTGACAAGCAGAAGTACCAGGCTTTGCGAGTTTACAACCGTAAACTCTTTGTGTACATGGTACGCCTTTAGACATTCGAATGACTCTGAAAGCCAAGAACAAGAGTGATGATCGGACGATTCAACAATAGTCTTGCAAGCATATTCAGCTTCCATCCAAGATGGTTGGCGTTTCTGCATGGTTGAAATTATTTTGTTAAATTGTTAAGGATGTTCATCGTTTACTGCAAGCCTTCGAAATGAGTTGGCATAATACTCAGGAGACTAATGCTGGAAACATAGACTCAGAAA
Source organism: Thermobia domestica (assembly GCF_964235325.1). Classification (NCBI taxonomy): domain Eukaryota; kingdom Metazoa; phylum Arthropoda; class Insecta; order Zygentoma; family Lepismatidae; genus Thermobia; species Thermobia domestica. The sequence goes on from NC_137460.1 coordinate 134,091,734, forward strand.
GGCGTTCCCACAGCGCATTTGGCAGTTTTAAGTAAATTGTCTACCGGTCGTTAAGAAGGAATAAAATGATTTTGAAATACATGTAGTGCAGCATGATTCACAGGCGTATTGACCTCCTGTCTTTTCATAAGATCTATTATTTTAGGGATCAGGAACTCACAAGTCTGGGTCATCTTTGCTGACAATGAGGTCAAGAAATGTACGTAAGAAATCAAATGCTGGAAATCATCATTAGTCTTCTCAATTGTAGTTACAAAAGTTTGCATGAGATCAAGCATAACATGTAACGAACATTATTTATTTCATTAGTATGAACTATAGTTGCTTTCAAATAAACCCGTACCTCTGTTTTCCCTATTGTTTCTTCTGGTTATGAATGTACTATCCCTAATATTTCCTCTTCGTTTCATATTCCTTGTAAAGGATGATAATTTGTTCCAAATTACTTTTGTTGAACTCTCTGTTTTATGTAATGTTAAGTGAAGAAGTTGGAACTCTAGAATCGAAAGCTTTCGTACATTCTGAGAAAAAATAAACGTTAACGTATAAAATGGTACTAAAGCGAATAGAAATTAAGGTAAATAAAACGAAAAATTGTATGTTGAACTGTGCGGATGCGACGTATTTGTCTCTTACTTGACTGAAATTATTTTAAAATGAAATTCTTATGTGAAATTCGACCAAAGAGAAACGGAACTGGAGAATATCAAAAATTTCATAACGAGAAACTGTGCAATTTACTATTTACTGACAGCTGTACGAGAAACTGTTATCTAATATTGTTAGAGTCGTTAAATTTAGAGGGATTAGGAAGGAATATAGTTAGACAGATTGAAATACAGGAGAACATTTTAAACATTTTAACTGAAAGCTCAACTGGAGAAGGCCATTATAAACACTTAAGTACAAGTGAGATCAAAATAAACAGATAGGTCTTGAAGAAATAGAAATACAAGTTATAAATTAGATGCAGTTAGGGAAGTACAAAAATCAATAGAGAACTTTATGAATGCGACATTGGTCATTCTAGCTCAAAAATAATAGTTTAGTTCATTTGCTACTACAACAGTTGACTTATTTAAACAGACACTCCATTTCAACATTACATTATACATTTCAAAAGACTGAGCACATAGCACAAATTATGAACAATGGATTAGGAATCGGAAGCTGGGAACGGATTTTACATTGCCTGGTAAATTTAACCCACTTCATAAAATATTAATAATAAAAAAAAACTTGTAGGATTCTACGAACATGACTATATGATTATACGGTTATGATAAAACTTATTTGTCTCACTGATACCATAGTCTTTCCTCGAAATAGTTATGAATGTATAGTAGTTATTTCGAAATTTGACACTAAGTTACTGTATTCCATTGCTAGCCAAGCACGTAGCCAGGATTTCTTGAAGAGGGGGGTCCGTGACAAGAGGGGCTAGACCATTCTAAACTATTTTACTGGAACATATATTGGCTCGTTTAACCAGGATTTCATAACCGAGGGGGAGGGGGAAGGAGTTGCGTGACATAAAATCCTGAAGGCTCAGGAGCTTGCTCAATTTAAACTACTTTACTATCAACATATATTAGTTTGTTAGGACAATAAAATGAGGATACGTTGGCAAGTATTTTAATAACAACTTATGAAGAAATCTCGAGTAAATACAAAAAAAAAAAAAAAAAAAAAAAAAAGAATTCAAGAAGATTTACCAATATTTATATCCTTCCTCTGTTTCTTCAAATATAACAATTTTCCTTTCAATATGACTTCATCTATTATAAAAAGTACATATTCACTATATTATAAAAAGTATGTACTCAATAATATCTTGTGAAATATTTTACAATAACTGCGTTCCTTTACCTGTTGAATCAAATTCTAACAGAATTTTCATTCCACATATTTTTTTTATTATTATTCCGTCAAATACTATCGGCTCCAAATAACAGGTTAAAGGAGCAATAGAAGATTGTTTTTGAAATAACATGTTTGATAATGCAAGGATCGATGACGAAAAGTTATGATAAAAAATGTCCACGCTGTTCCAGAACGGCACTATGCTATCGGAAGCTTCGAATCTCCGATCTTGACCAGTAGCTGAAATTCTGAGAATTCCGTATCTTTTCTAGAAATTTCAAATTTCCTGACTCTTTCAGGATATCTTGCTCACCTCGCTACCATGTATTGTAACCAGTGGTGTATTTACGATTTTGTTTCGGGAGGGGCTTTGCTAACTTTCGGGGGGGGGACTTTGCCTGGAAATGTGAAAATTCTGCAAGATATTTCATTTACTTCACTATACTAAGTAAGATTTCGGGGGGCTCAAGCCCGGAAGCCACCTCCTAAATACGCCACTCATTGCAACTAATACAAATCTCCTCACAAGGAAGAGTAACCAAAAGCTTCATGCAGTTTCTTTTTTATTATTTTTAACGCTGATCCTTCTTTTAGTCATTTCATTTTGTTTTTTCATTCCTTATTTTTCATTTCTGGTCTCGAAGGGGGAGGGGGTCCGGACCCCCTTGGCTACGTGCCTGTGTTAGCAATGTATTGGTACTAGAAACAACTGTTAGTGTCTTACGTATTTAGGGTTATCTAGTCATATCTTCAATGTGGAATTTCAAGTATATAAGTGCTCTTTATCACATTTCCTTCTTCACTTATTCAATCTGTGTACTTTTTTAATCTATTTGTTTTTGCTAACGATTTTATCAGTGTACATATTAACTAGAGTGTTCTTTGATTCAATTTTGAAGGCAACTGCTTGAGAAACCATGAAGCATGAAGAGTAAATGTGACAGTTTTAGGAATTTAAGAGTAAGGTTTGCTTTGTAACATTGTTACGTATATAGCTTTTTTACGTTTTCTTTGTTAAAATGATAGGAAACGATCCTTCAAGGGAGCACAGATAATATTTTTCAGTGGTTAATTGAATTATCAACACTCGTAGAATGCTTGTAACCCTTACACGTAAAATATTCTGGTTGCTACACACTTTTGCCAACCAATATTATGCCTTTCAGGTTTATGAATAATATGTTTATTTTGAATATTCAATTTGTGACCACAAAATATTATTTATTACATCTAGCTTTAGGAAGACAAATGTAACCTTTCAAGGAATGAAGTGCTTCTCTTAATTTTCCTGGGCAATATGCACTGCACACATAGGTGAGGCAGGTTTCCTTCGAGAAACTTTATTTTTCTTTTCTATATGGTATATCAAAGCACAATGTCTGTAACTGACCAGGGAAGTACGATTTTCGAGTTTGTGTTTGAAATTCGTTTGCTAAGAAAATTATTTACATTCTTATTTACAACACGACGTTGCAAATTGCGTTCAAAGTAAATTGTACTGAAAGGTTATTTGGAGAGGAGATTTTTAATCTGGTAGCTAGCGGAAACATCTAGTAGATCATTAATACCTTTCGGTGGCATTCTACGGATATTTAATAAATTGATCTCTTTACAAATAGAGTCATACAGACTGATCTTACAAATTCTTTTATTCATCGGAACTATTCAAACGTTTTCAAGTGATATCAATGTACGGAAAGTATTGCACCTATTAAAATAAGCACACCGAGCGGTTAATTTTTGAAAAGAAAATCTGTTCAGACGCAAACAAATGGGAGGTTGTGTATTAGGAAGTGAGAATCATTCAATCTATTCTTCGACATTTAGGTGTAATTTCTTCTTCACTCCTTACAATTATATTTATACTATTCTTTACTATACATAATATAAATCGAAATAAAGCAGAGCCTATTCCATTTGAGAAAGGCAATGATTCCTTTTTTTCTCAATCGGAGAGGTGCGTAGTGCTATTTTAAAAAGTGTTTGATGTAGCAGTGTGCGTTTGAATTCTATGGAATAGGTAAGTACTGGCGCACTAACCTTACGAAATTTCAGTAGACGCTTGTCTATAATAATAAAATCTAATTGTTTATTTGTTTAATTGTAATGAAAATGTGAGATCCTTTAAAACACGTGTTTAAGAAGGGGTAAACTTTACCTTAAATTTAAATTTAACAAATAATATCCCAATGAACGTAAGCTTTTATGTTCTATATCTCTGTGTGTTTGCTGAAGATTTTTCCTGATTTTCGTTTGAAAACAAATTGTGTGTATCGGGTCTAGGTCAAAACCCCCACAGCCAAAACCCCCACACTCAAGAAGTGTCAAAACGCCCACACGATCGGTCATAACTCCCACACAAATGGACAAATCCCCCAAACGCACGAACGGTCAAAACCCCCACAGCCAAAACCCCCACACTCAAGAAATGTCAAAACTCCCACACTATCGGTCAAAACTCCCACACAAATGGACAAAACACCCACACATAGCAACGGTCACAATCTCCACATAAATGGACAAAACCCCCACACAAATGGACAAAACCCCCACACAATCGGACAAATCCCCCACACTCTGAAAATACCGTGATTGCACGTCTTTGTTGCGGCTCTTTTCAACGCCCACTTTAGTGTTTCTGTCATTACAAAACAGTGCAAGAAGAATAGTTTCAACATCGGTTTAAGTGAAATAAAAAATGTTATTAAAAGTACAAGGGCAAGACATACAACCAGGATCTTTTCAGAGTGTGGGAGATTTGACCGATTGTGTGGGAGTTTTGTCCATTTGTGTGGGGGTCTTGTCCATTTATGTGGGGATTGTGACCGTTGCTATGTGTGGCTGTTTTGTCCATTTGTGTGGGAGTTATGACCGTTGGAGGTTATGACCGATTACCAGTGTGGGGGTTTTGGCTGTGGGGGTTATGACCGTTCGTGTATTTGGGAGATTTGTCCATTTGTGTGGGGGTTATGACCGATCGTGTGGGCGTTTTGACATTTCTTGAGTGTGGGGGTTTTGGCTGTGGGGGTTATGACCGTTCGTGTGTTTGGGAGATTTGTCCATTTGTGTGGGGGTTATGACCGTTTGTGTGGGCGTTTTGACATTTCTTGAGTGTGGGGGTTTTGGCTGTGGGGGTTTTGACCGGTTCCCTGTGCGTGCTGGGTCATGATACGTATGCGATAAGGAACAAGAAGTTCTCGCTTGTTGTGAAAATTAAACCTATGGTAGAATTCATGTTACATATAATCATTTACGTATTGTACATATTTTTTCTAATGTTACTTTAAGTAATATGAAGCTTTTGTCTTTTATTTTATTTTTACTGCAAAATCAAGAAAACTATGTAAATTACCAGTTCAACATACCAAATTCATCCTTTTAGGATGAGACGTAGCATCGAATATTAGTCCTACAGCTGCTACTTAGGCATATTAAATTTTGTCATGTACATAATTTCCACTCTCGGGGCATAAGTAGCCAATTATTGAGTCACGTGTTATAAACAAAGTTACCTTAGTATCTGATTTGGATGAATCTTGGAATGTTGAAATACTTTGATATTATACACAAACGTGTGAAACATGTTATGCCTGCGCTTGTTTCTAAGTCAAGTGTAATTACATTAGTGAATTAATTTCTTATCTCTAAGAGAAACGAGGTAAACGATGTTTAATTAACAATTCAAGCCGAATCCTTTTTTCAGAAAGAAAACCAGATAATGGAGGAAGTATACGTACTTGTACATTTTTATTATTAAGATTATAGAAAGTTAATAGATGTAAGTTTAATAAGTTATTGTAATTTTTGGAACCATTTCAACTTATGTTAAACTCGTTAATTTTTTGAAGAGATAGAGATACTTTGGCTAATAAATATTGTGTTCAGTTTATGTTCTCCTTATTTAATTTCTTTCCATCCACTGTAGCTAATATTACACTGTACATGCAATCTACCCGACCGTGAATTGATAATTTTTTTCTTAAGCAACTATAGTAGAGGTACACCTTCCATAACACGGGTTTAGGACACACAATTTTTATTAGTCCACACCTGTACGAATTGACAAAATGTGAATTCAAATAAAAAATCAAATGAAAGCAGTAAATCTAAAGATTGCATATATACGAGGAGAACTAAAAAAAAAGTAAAGGACTTTTGCAATTTCTGAGGTTTGCACTGGGGTTTGGTTACACTGCTAGTATCCAGTGACAGCTGAATTACTGTCATCTGCAACTCTTCTATGCAGCGTGTCACTCTTATTACTGCATTAGTCTTTGGACTGTAGCAGACCGTGGCAACACCATTGTTAATCTGTACCAAGGAGAAAATGAAGGCAGTGACTCACGAAGCAAGATCAGTGGATAGTGCATTTCAAAAGGGAAGAAGTTTTTATGTGATGATGAAAAATCGGGCAGGCGATCGACGTCATAGACAAAGGACGATCTGAAAGTCGTTGAGGGTATGGTGATGGAATAGAGGCAAATCACATGGACGAATTCGCAAATACTTTAAATATTAGTCCTTTTTTCAGCGTCTTTCATCTTACACGACAAGGCTAAATTTACGGAAAGTGTGTGCAGAGTGGATCCCCAAAGAATTGCAACCGACGCAGAAGTCAATGTTGCGGTATAAAATTGATTATAAGTGCAACCGGAAATCTTTTTTCTTCTATTAAATCAAAAGAAACTTGTGAAACGATGGGAAGAGTGTGTTGAAGTGCAGGGAGATAATGTAGAAAAATAATGTGTTTCAGATTGTTATCATTAGAATATACATGCCTTTTCTCAAAAATGTCCGTTTAACCTTTGACTTCCCCTCGTAGATAGAAATACTTTGAAAGTCGAATCTACAAATTATTGGCTAGTGATTTAACTATTTAAATTACAATTTAAGGATGAGAGCACGGAAACTCAGTGGAAGAGCCTTTATGTCTAATACGAAGGGTCCTTGGTTCAAATTATGCCTTGTGAGTAGGTTGCATGCTGGACAACATCGTGTTCATAAAATTTCTCTTTGTTATTCAGTCTTCTTTTACAGCCCCTTCGCATCAACTCCTTTCATAATCCTCCACTTTTATTATTCTTCGTCTTGTCCGTTCTGCATTGAGTAACTGTGGGATGGATATACAGGAAGGGCTAATTAGTTAGAAATTTTTTGGTAAATGTCAAACTTATTGAATAATTTCAATGCCACTTTGAAACACGTAGATATTGACTGGACGATTCTTCAATATGCTTGACAAAGACACCGAAATATCGGTGTTGCTAACGTAGCAAAATTATTATTTTGAATGCAATAACGCCAGGTTTTTGCATACTACTGATGACAAACGTGAAATAACATTATACTTCATTTGTTATTCAATTACAAACTGGAGATTCTACACAATTACAAACATCCATAAACATTCAAATTTTGAACGTATCTGCAAAACATTTAACAGAAAATAGACTTACGTGTCATTGCGTACCAAGACTACCATAACGTTGAATACTGTTATTAGAATATGTCATTTCTAAGAAGTAAAAACAAAGTTGGAAGAAAATGAAAATTTTGTTATTTCAGAAAATGTCACTCTTTCATAAAGTTTCAGTTCGAAAATGTGCTTGGGTAAATATTACAAGCAATCACAGATATGGTATCATAATACACTTTGCAGCTGTTCGAAGTCTCAAACCTTTTCGAAGATACGATGACCAAGTTCGTAAAACTCATTTCAGCCATTTGTAGTTTCGACTTGGATTGAAAGAGAAGGATATGAGTGTAATTCACTAAGGAGCCGACATGAAAAGTACAAATTTTGTGTGACGTTTATTCACACGTATTTTAAATTAAAGTTATTTGCTAGTATATTATATTACATAGAAACTATTTTCCTAGCTTTGTCTTTATAACAGACCAAATATGTAACGAGAAATTTCACATGTGAGGTGTACTTCGTCTGACCTTTCAACATAACACATGCATATCTCCTTGTGTCATTTAATCTGCTCCCCTTCTTAGCCTTAAATATCGCGTACAGTCTCAACGCAGAAATCAATGTCGAAATATATATCACCATACCGGAAGAGGAATATGTCTTTGTTACAGAACCCTCATTGAGAGTTTAATCAATTTTCAGATTTTCATACAATTCTTCAAAGAGCAGAGATGCTTTCAGGTCAGTCATGTACAATCTAAGTTTCTATTAGCACTTTACGAATATGTGGAAAGATGAGATCTACATCAGGATATAGACAAAATTGAGGTGAAGAAATGGAGTAATAGAAGGCAAAGTAAAACGTTAGTTTTATAGAAACTAGTTTAAAATAATTTTTTATGTTATCTAGTTTGCAACAATAATAATTAGCAGTTCTTATTCTGAAGAAATATATTATTCATTTGTGAATTGTACAGGGCCTATACGGAAACAATATACGATTAACCACAAGATTGTATGTGTTGTTCTTTCAAAGCTGACTCAAAGTTCCTAACAATCTCATTGGTACTCCAAACATTAACACAAATATTACTTGCTATCATCAAAAAAACAAAATGAAATAAAATCGTTCACTTTCAGGTCTCACGCTTTCTCGGCTAAGTTAAAAGAAACAACGATGATGAGCAACGAATGAAATGTTGAAATTAAGAGACTGGGTGGAAATAAGGAAACGGGACAACCACGGACACGTAATTTGTCCACCATAACGTTCACTTGGCGTAAACGGGGATCGAACCAGAGACTGGACTTACCAGATTCGAACGATCTACCATTAAGCTACAGCCCCATCAAACAATCAGCAGAAAGAGAAATGGTGAAAAGTAAATAAAGTGAAACTCTTCTACCAGCTATCAGCACAGTTTATTTTTTGGCTTTCCGTTTGCTACGAGGCAAACTTTGCTTCTTAATTTTTTTTCTTGCCGTACTGTAAACGTATTGGAACACAATAGAAATTTGTGAGAGTCATATTAAATGCTAATATTAAATAATATAATTCTAGAAAACAGTATTAACTTTGGTGCATTGTTTTGTTAGTGAAACTATAATGTTTACTTAATCTGTGAAGAAGATGCACACCAAAATACATTCTCACAGTAAGAAGTGCACTTGGTAGTGGTCAAATAACAATGTGACCAATACCTAGACACCAGATTCGCTACGTAGGTTTCAAACAGTGAAACAAGTGACTATTCTGGATTTATATTAATGTGAATCCAGTGTTTTATACTAGCACGTGACCGAAACGCATCAGAAGACTCGATTTAAATCAAACTATCTAATTACTTTAGATTGAAAAATTCCATATGACATTTCTTTTTATTGCTACTTCAATTTTACTTATAATATATAAATATATAAATATATAATATATAATATATATATATATATATATATATATATATATATATATATATATATATATATATATATATATATATATATATATATGTGTGTGTCTCTGTGTGTATGGCTGTGTATGGAAGTGCATCTGCCTTGACGCCTTTCTCTGATATTCTAACTGTTTGGGACCTTCGTGAAACAGTGTAGCAAACCGTGCAAAGGAAAATATACATTCGTAAAGAAATGTAATCTAGAACAGGGTTGGCCTTTCCCATCCGTCCGCACTTTGTTTTAGATAGTGTCGTTTAAAGAAACGTGGGCCGAAATGTCTCTTGTTCACACGAAACAACAAGAAAATTGAACAAGAAAGGTACAAAACGGTTTCCAGGAGTGGGCTTCAATCACAGGTAGGTCGCGCTTTTGATCACCAATCCAAGATGATATGTACTACACTCCGGAGTGAGGTGCCGAATTGCTGTTCCATAAGAGATAGTCCTTTGTAGATTATGTAGTCTCCAAGCGAGTGATTGTATCGCGGGTTACAATTGTGGTTTTCACTGTTCCAAACGGAATCCCAATATCCTCGGAAGGCATAATGTGTCAAGGCGGATTAACTTCCATGCACATACACTGTTGTAGTTACTTGTCGCGTACCATTTATCGTGGAGTCTTGCCCTATTATTCTGCCCTTCGAATACACGTTTGTTTTGCCCGAGTCTTCTACACTTCGTCCCGTCCATATCATCATACATATGGTTTTCGCGGTTACATCATTGGTTTTCCTTTTGTATTTTACCTTACATTGATATATCATACACCCCGCTTCTCATTTCAATACCTTACGCTATATCCAAGATGGCGTCTGTAGAGATGGCCGCCAAGTCAGTGTTATAGCATATCAAATATCTTGATATCCTGGTGCTGCCCATCCTTTCCGTTTCCGACATAAACGGGTATCCTGCGACGTTTACCTTAAATCATATTGTCTCGTGGTGCGTTATGTTGCGGAGCATATCTCCCGTGTTTCTGGATGGGGGCAATTCTAATTTGGCATTTTTTTCTTCTTTTCAATTATATGTTCTCTGGTCGAAGTTTGAGTCGGATCTGATCGTGCCTTGTTCTGTACGTTGCTTGATAGCTACTTTTGCTATATTGTAGATTATCTTGTCATCAATCACTAGACTATTCAATCCGGTACTTTTACGTTTTCAGCTCTAATAGACGTTGTAGCTGGATTGAGGAAGATTGTTTATATTTTTTACCAATTCTGTATTTCCTCTTCTTATTTATGGATGACCGTTTTTCAATTGCTCATTTTGTATTTTTTACAATAATTTTGCAACACTATCTCCTCCTCTGATTTTTCCCCAATAGATAAAAGTACGCTTTTTATCTACTTTTTGTTTATTGTGTTTCAATGCTACTTCAGCCTCCAACATTGTCATCTCATCATATTGCAAATTACAGTTATTCCACTGTATATTCCATTGAATTGGATTAGGTAAATCTAAAACCTCTCCCCAGTTGAAATGTTTTCAGGTAGTTCATTCATTCCTGAGTTGAGCCATAGATTATAATCTTCTCCTTTTAATTTCAACTTCCTTAAGACTGTTTTTTCTCTACATATGTGAAAACGACTACTACCACAATATTTCAAGGTCGACTTGCGATAGGTAGGATACTTCTTTCTGTCATTACTCTTTCGACAGTATTTACAAAACTATTGAGCACTCTTTGAGTAACTACAGATAGATGATTACGAATATGTCATGTTATATTGTTTGCCTTTGTCTTTTGTAAAATACAGGCTTGAACCACTAGCTAATGGTGTCGAACGTACTATATTTAACACTTCTGTATTACTTTACGTCTTTGTACGAAAGATATAACTTTTTGTTTCGATCGTTTACCCTCTATTACAGTTTTAGTAGTATTATAAAAGCTTAATTTCTTAAAAACAAGTAGTCGAACGCTTAGTCACTTCACTATTACTGTGACACTAATAACTAAGTATGTAATGCCCTATTAATAAACTGACAAAATAGAAAAACATGCCTACGACCTGAACGTAAAAAGCAGCATTACAGGCTGATGCTTAGCTAGTTTAGGAGATAAAATGTATATGTCTTCAGTAAATTGCCTAACCACATTTCGTAACTGAGTGGTCATATAAAATTAACAAGAAAGTTCTGTCGCCTTTTCACCCACCACCGGGATACCATTCTACGGTTCATGGGATGACGGCGCCGTGGAGCTTCGTACAAGACCCACTTCTCACCACAGGTCAACACCCCGGCTCCTTTCTCAGACGAGACAGCAAAGAAACACAGATGTCTACTCGCGTTGCTTTCTGGCCCTGAGAGAAATCACGTGGGACCTATTTACCCAACATTTAGTGTTTCCCAGGTTGATGGAGGTGTTGCCGAATGATTTCTGCATGCACACTGAATTGTAGTCCCAGTTGCTGACATATCTGGCTACTGTTCGCCTTAAATGTTGTATTAAGAGCGGGTGTTTGAGTGTTTCACCAGAGTGTTTGAGTGTTTCAGAAGAGTTCTTATACTTACTGAAGCATCGCTGCACTTTCCGCGTAGTAACGGCATCCTCACCAAATGCCTAGCATATATTCCATCTTTCTGCAGTGACATTTGACCCCAGCGTATGCCCAGGTTGGCACAAACTCGTACAGCGTATACATGGTCTTATGTTTACCCTGTTCTTACGGAGGTTCAGTTCGTAACTGAACTACCAAAACCAGGCATTATGTTTGATATACTCCCACCAACAACTGGTCTTCACCTTATCTCCATTCGCATTCATCTCATAATGTGAATGCCAATTGATCACAGACCACCACAAGAACCGACAGAACGTTCTTTTTTCCTTTATGTAATGAAGCATATGGCTCAGAATACACAACGTCTGTTGGCAAAAACTTAAATAATAACAGCTTTTCTAGTTAATCACATTTATAAGTCTCGTAACATTCTTATTGCAACGTAGCAGGTAATGCGCTTTAGTAAATTTGACTTTACATTTAAACCCATATATAATAGATGTATGATTAATTTGGAACTCTAAGAGAGTTTCAGTTTTTCTATATGCAGTATTTCGGTATGATTTGTTTCCTATTCTCCATCAGGGGCAGACAGAGGTCTTTAAGGTTACGGACACTCTCTTCGCACAAAGGCCATGAACATAACAATATAACAAATCAAGTTGCTCAGTTTTTTTCCATAGTAAAATTTGGAGATGTTTTAGTGTACTGCTTTCTGATACCACAGTATCTATCACCTTTTTATTAGAAATATTAATCAAACATTTCTTAATATTTTTGGTAAATAGTACGCCCTTAAATATTTTAAAGTAATTCAATTCTTAAAAATTGTCCTTTGTATCGTGCAAAATCAATAGAAATGTATATGATAGTTGCAAACGTGAAGAACAATTACTATACATATTATAATTCTGGAAAATTAAAAACCAACACATTGGACAATTTTTGCAACACATTTTGCACTATCCTTTCTTGTGAGGAAATATATTATCTTCTAATGCTGAATTTACTTACACGATCAGCATAATCGGTCATTTCTTCTCGGTTATACTCGTCAGCAAGACCGAGTTTCAAGGATTACAACTTGCTTGGAAATTATAAGAGTTCTTTTTTAAGGAATATTTGGAAATTTCTTTACTGATTTTTTTTCAAAGGAAGCGTAAGTTTATTCAAAGCTGTGTCTGCTAGTAGTATACTTGGTTTAAGCTTCTAGTGTCCAAACACGACAAATTAGAACATCAAGTATCTTGTTTCTTGAATCTTAAAGACATACTCGAATTACCCTATATAAAATTGTGTTGAAGCCTTCGATGCAGTACCTGGACATTGGATCAGAAGCATCTTCACATTCATAAGGAAGCACGTTTTTTTTTACCGCTGAAGACGAGTTGTCATTAGAAGCTAAAAGGAAATCACATTCTAATTCTTTAAATCTGTTATTGGCCCATTCTGGAAATCGTTATGCTGCATTTTTAACGAATTCAAAATCAGCTCTCTGGTCTTGTAGTTGGATCAGAGTAGTCTATACCATTCAAAATGACTGCAATACATCAGCACCCTGTGATTGCAGATAGTTTGACAGAGTAGTAGTCATTTGAAGCATTCTCAGAACTTTTTTTTTTACTTGAGAAGACCTTATTTATATGCTTCCGCCTTGCACTTATTCTGGTTTGGTATTTCCTGAAAAATCAATCCCAGTCGCTCTAAAAGTTAAGAAAGACAGTCATGCATATCCTATCCAAAAGTGAATCTAATTTTAACCGTCAGATTTTGTGTTCTAAAATTCTCTATGGAATGGATCTATGTACAACATTATTGTAAGGAACACGATGAAGGATGTACGAATAGGTAATTCAAACAATACATATTTTCAATATTGACTCACTAGATTTTAAAGCGATATTTTTTTACTCACTAGAAGCATACTGTATAATTCTGACAGTAGGCACTCCTTTTGCTATCATCAAGAGATTTCCTGAACGCACTGTAAATAGGTTCCTAACTGGTTACGCCACATTGTCTCTACGCTACTTATTATAAAAATTATATAAAGAAAGAGTTAAATGCTATTATGATAGCAAACACATGTACTTTAAACCAATTTTTCACTGCATTTTCATAGAAACGAATTTTCTTCAACACGTAATTAAATGTCTAATTGATTTTTTTTCTGTTTAGTGAAGTCAAAATATTAATTATTCATTGAGTAGCCACACAAAGTTGCAGTTGCATAATACGGGTCGATGTTCTATATATCCATAGCAACGAAATACTCACTTCATAACAAAACACAAACATAAAACACTATATTGAACTCAATTGCAGTATAGTGAACGTTGATCACGAAAGCTGAGGTATGTTGCATATAAGAGAATAATTTATCGCATTTTCCCTGATGTAATGTATTAAATGATTTAATAAAATACATGTTCTCTCAGAGTTTGGCTGCATGAAGAAAGGTAATATAATCAAGAAAAATTATCTAAAAAATTGGAAAGGGTCCTCATCAGCAGCAACGACGTTTCTGGAACGTTAGGAAAGATCATTGTTTTAAAGTTGAAGAACTCTGTGGAAGGTTGTATAGAAGATCCAATTTATGAGTATGTCTCTCTATGGAAAGACGAAACATTTGTTTTTGCTATTCGTTTCCTAAGGATTGGTAATTCAGGAGTACAATGTGAAAAAAATGTTCGGACATATGAACAAAATTATATTTTACTAATTATGTCTATGACAAATTATTCAGGGATTCGTGAATGTTACTTATAATATATAATTTTAACTGTGCGTAGCTGGTTGTCGTTGCTGCATTATGTGCTGCTGCGGCTAGTTTTCCGGGTATAATAGTAAGTCATGTAATACTATAGGTACGGTTCTTACAAGTTCTGGGAATGATGATGAATGATTAATGGAGAACAGAGCCGTTTTGGAACTGGAGGACTCATATATTTAGTTTTGATTTTCCTATTGCTTCTCTCATCCATATCTTAATACTTGGAGCATGCGAGAGGAGTATGAAGAATTGTGAGTGGAACTATGTATATTTTTGAGTACAAAACACAGATTTTTCAATGCAGTCCAGTAAGAACGAATTACCCAGATGAAAGTGGCTGACGTTGTGATCCTCACTTTGTTAGGTCTGCGACAAATTTTCAGTTCGCTACGCAACGTCAATAATGCAAGAAGTAACTAAAAATGCTAAGTTGGCTACCGTAAACATAAAGTGCATGTTCACATTTGTTTATTCAGATCACTATTGAATGAGACGCATAACCTCAACAACGATTTCCCTTTTGTTTCCTAACAAAGGATATATCTTAAACAACAGGTAACTATTTTCTTAGAAAAAGGAAACGAAATTATATTTCGATGTTAAAAAAATTAGATTTTACCACGTTTCTTGTCGGTTATATTGATATGATAGTTTAAAGTTATCCTCTACGCAACACAAATACTATACACTCTCGACTCATGATAAATCGTATTTGTCAGTGCGTGAATGAAATGTGAACTCCACGATATAGTAAACGAACATACGAATTAATTTCAAGTTGTCCAGGTGACGCAATTTTTTACTAATATACACAAAAAGCAGTGATTGTGTTAATTTAAATCAATTTTAACAGAGTCTAGTAGTCCAAGAGTGACTCAAAGTTTACATGTTATTGTGTGTTGCAGTCAACAGAAGTTCTGTGTTACGATTTAACACAAAGACAGTCTTGAAGTTGTGTTATTAGACAAGGTGAATAAACCAACAAACGCGGAAAATAAAGAGTGCGACGATCTTGTATATATATATATATATATATATATATATATATATATATATATATATATAGACGATTACCATTGTTTCACCCATTACATTTCGAAGGACTGTGGCAACCAGTAAAAGACGTTAAGTATATTGATTTCTAAGAGTAAATATTGGCAAAGTCAAATATTGTCAGAATAAAAATAGGTTCAGATTTTTCATATTTCCACGAAAAGTCGTCATTTTTCATTCCATAGGTAAAGTGGAATCTCTTCATGTTATATGATTATAAAACTTGAAATATAGTGACCTACAAATTTTACTCAATTATCTTTATGAAACCATTCAATGCACAGGGGTCTCAACCTTTGCTTTAACAGCATTTCCTACCATTTGTCTTAGTTATGCAAAACGACAGAGAACAGTCAAAAAAAGGGAGAAATGTTTTTGTTTCTTTTGTTTTTTTTCTGGTGGTTTCTTGGAATCTCTTCTTATTCCCTCCTTTCTCTCTCTCCCTCACAACGTTTGATTTATTGAAGAATAATTAAGATATAATGCAAACATCTACTACCAAGTGATATCTGTGGAGATATACATCCTTATGTGGAAAATCAGTTTAGTGGGAAAAAGCTTCAATAAAAATTTTGAAAGTTGACGCCTGAAGTACAACAAGAACTGGACCGAAACAAATGATAGTGTGTACAGATAATGTAGACGTAAAATCAGGGAATACTTGTTTCTTATTTCCCTGGAAAAAACTTTTAGGTGGAACACACAAACCCCTGGAAACATTTGATCACGAAATATCAAAATATCTAATAAGTGTAATTCATTAGTACCTAAAGCATATGCAGAATTACAATGAAACTCCATTTAGGGACAATATGCAAAAAAAAAAAAAAAAAAAAAAAAGCAAATACTTTTTTTATTTCGTAAGGAAAAACGGTTCGGGGGCAAAAGCTTCCACCAAAAATTCTCAAATGTGCCGCCCGAATTGTAGCAAGAAGTGGGCCGAAGCAAACGCAATTGTGTACAGATATTGTAGACGTAAAGTACATACGGCTTTTGCATTTTCCACTCTCTTGAGTAGGGCTCAGTATAATTTAAAAGTACCTAAAGCATATTCAGAATTTCAACGAACTGTAGGGCGTCTGTCCAGTTCATCTTCTCTTCCACCATCGCGTCGAAGCATGTACACTGATGTCCAAAATGATTGTCGCATACTTATAACTGTCTTCGTGTAAGAATATAATTTGATAATTATTTTGCAGAGTACGTTTAATGGGGAAATGTATATTTGTGACAATTTCATAGGAAAAGAATTATAAATACGAAAATTAGAATCAGTAAAACAAAATGTCGCTAAATGGACAAGAAAGTTTTATTTTCGTTTTATTGTTCTTATTTACTGCTCTTTTGGCATGAAATTTGAAACATATATGTCTTTGCCGATTATACACATACTAACAGAATAAGAAATACCGGGCCAATTCGTTATCAAATTATATTCCTACAACGACATATTTATAGATATGCGACAATAATTTTGGACATGAGTGTACATTTTCTAACTTTCGTTGGACATATATATATATATATATATATATATATATATATATATATATATATATATATATATATATATAATTCGCATTATCTCCTATGATTCTCCCGCGGGAGTTAACGACGAATATTTAATTGAAAATAAAGTTTTTGTTAATATATTTTAAACTTTACTTAAAGCATAACAGGCATGACTATCGTTTTATATATTTTAAGCTTTATATTCCTTGACAGAATTCGCGACAACAAAATATTTTGAACTGAATAATAAAAAGAATTCCTGATTTTCATTTATTTCTTTGTAGGTATGATGTTGGTCTGATAATACTGATCCAAGATATTTGAAAGTGTCCACTGTGTCGAAAGTATTAATTGACATTTTAACGCATTCATAATTTGCCGCAACTTCCTTGTATTTAGATTTCTCTCCCTTTACTCATGATCCTGCAAACGTTTAATAAGGCCTCTGCATTTCTTTCGATCGTTCTATCAGATTTACATCAGCATACACCCTAACCTGGTGAATACCATTCAACTCTAGGAACTGGTTCCTATCTTTGATTTTTCTTTTAGCGTACTGCGGCACAAAGCTGAATAATAACGGTGATAACGCATATCCTTGTTTCAGGCCTATCGAGACGTGGAAGCTCGCATTTTTCTACTCGGACTTTACTATGGAATTGATTTAAATACTTATTAAATCTAACTCTTTCGGTATTCCAAATTCTGTAAGAATGTACAATGTTTCCCTCCTTACCGAGTTGTAAGCCTTACTAAAATGAATAAACAGTTGATGTACTGGGTAATATATGCCTATTTCTTTTCGAGTATTTGTTAAATGATAAATATCTGGTCGGTTTCGACTAAATTCACACTGATAATCTCCAATAATTTCATCTGCGTATGGAGTCTATCTTATTAATAGAATGTTAAGTAAAATGCCTCGATAATTATTACAATCAATTTTGTCGTTTTTCTTGTGAATTGGAACAGTGATTGATTCTTCCACTCTTTTAAATGTATTCCATAGTTTATCTTTACGTTACGAATTTTAACATAGAGAAATAAAAAATGAAGTATTTCTCGGTTTTTGTAGTTAAACCTTTGATATATCTTGTCGTATTCAAACCTGAAGATAAACAGAAAATAAGTATGTTTAATTTTTGGCTCTTGAAATATTGTAAGTAATATTTTACTTACATTTTCTTGTGATAAGAAGAATAAATTATGTGGCTCTAAAATTTTTTACAATCTTTCTATTGTTGCAGAGAAAGATAACCAACAAGTCTGAGTGGAGTATTAGAGCATCATAATAAAAAAAAAGCAAAATTATAGGCACGTTTTGCCCTCTCAGTTCTAACTACATTGATATACAAGTAAATACGTAGTTTCATAACAACCCTCATGTTGCAAGTTAACTAAGTCTGCAGGATTTGGGAACAATTGTATCGTAGTGGAAAAAATGCTTTAGGAGTTAATGGCGACTTTCTGATACCAAATGGAAAGAATGGGAGGTAAATCTGTCATATCTTTAGTTTGGTATGGTGAACAAACAAAATTGTGATCCAAGGAACAACTCAAGTTATTAATAGAAACTATGCTATACATTATATCATCATAAAACAAAGACAGAAAGAGTATTGAAGCAAAGAAAATAAAAGTTGAAATTTCTAAATGGGGAAAAAAAGGATAACTTTAACACACTAAAGACACAACATATAGCGCGTAATAATCGTGGTTCACTGGTCAAGGAGCTCGGCCAGTAATGTGGAGATCTGTAGGTCGGACCACGGTGTATTTTTTTTACTTTAGGATTTTTTATCTTCATTAATTGGTGGTGACTAGGGTCTGGATTTTTATGTAATATCTACCCCCTAAATATGTACATAATACGTAACAAAAATTGCTTAATAAATGTAACAAACCTGCAATATTATATAGGAATATGTTATATTACATATTACATATTTATGGAAACGTAATATTAACACGCGTATGAGTATGCAATATTTAAACGAATTATGAAAATAAAAAGGAAAACCTACTACACTTTATTCTGCTTAATGCAAGTCCCCCAATGAAGTGAAATGCTTGGACAGCTGAAATAGCCATTCGTCACTGAACTGACTGATTGCGGTATTATAAAAATCAGACGCGAATTAAGAAAGATATGACTCGGCTAGACAGAAACAAGAAAGTCCCGAGAAAAGCAATGCATACGGCATTTGTACGTCAGAAATCTCATGTGTTGTGGTGTGGTCCCACTTCAAATTTAGAACCTTTTACACTAAATGCGCATCCGTCACCACGGCCCAATCTTGAAATGAATCATAAACAATATATAAATTTAAATACTAAAAACAATTTAAGACGAAATGTATTGTTTTATATTTATTTATTTCATGCAGAGAAAAGCAGTCTTATATCTTTTAAACAATACCAACTGAACTAAGATTTAAAAAAAATTCCACTAATGAACATTTTAAATTTGAAATAAAGTACTTATAAAAGATGTCCCTACAGTTCAACTGTGTGTTGTTACAAGGTACAATTCCAAATGATCAGAAGTAAAATTTTGTTGGCGATCCGAAAAATATTCTTGTACGCAGAGAATGATCTCTGCAAATCACATAAGGTAACAGGAGCGTATTTCAACAGGGGGATGTAGTTGGGGGAAATATCTTCAGGGCGATTCTTGTTTCATCACTAAGAATCTCACACACTGCCAATAGGCTGTCGTAACCCGGGTTTCTTTCCAGCACTGCATTTAGTTCCTTTCGAATTTTTTCTCCTACATCTGCACACACCTTGCAGCAGTCTCTTTGCATCCTCTATGATTTACATGGATTCCAGAAGAGACCGTCCAAGAGTCTCTTGGTAGCTTATGCTTATAGGTAGCCAGCGAAAATTGCTGTATATGTATGCGATATCACACGCAACTTTTGAGTCATTAAACAGTTTATGAGCAATGCCAACTGACACAGCAGACTCCGATGGAAATGAATGACAACAGGCTTAATTTTTTGAAATGTTTATTGTAGAAATGCACTCCAATATCCAAGTGCCCCATCGCGTTAGCACAGGCCTCGGAGGAAGTGGCATGTCTGGCGGTTGATATCTGTAAACTGAAACACGTTGTGGCTAATTAAAATTTTTTTTCGTGGAAGAAACTAGTTGAATTACTTCCCAAAAGTTGTCTCTCGTTTTGTGCTGAAGAGCATGGGCCATACAGATGAAATGAATTAAGTGAGGAGAAAAAACTGTAAGTGCTCTATCCGCTTTTAACATGTACACTGCACTGTCTGTATAGAGAACAAGTACTTTTCTTCCTGAACTCCTTCCGGCCACAACAGTTTAAGACCATCGTTTACAAAGCGAGCAATCGTGGAATGATTCGTGGGTTCCAGCAACTTACTCGCAATAAGATAGGATTTAGAGAGTATCTTCACTTAACTTTGCAATCACTAAATTAGCTACATAACGTCCCAAAACGTCTGTTGTTTTGTCCACAGAAATCCAAATATACCAACTACATATTTCTACCCTAATGATATCTTTAGCTTCCGTATAACAAACATCGAGATAACACTTTCGAAGAGTGCATTAGTCAGGAATTTGACGCCTGCAGTACTTCTAAAAAATGACGGTATTTTGGAACTTGAACTTTGTTCCAAGGAATGTTTGCTATCATTGATTGACACAAGTCTTTGAAAATCTCACTCACAGGAGTATCTTGATGCATTTGTGTCAAGAGTATTTTTTTTGCAGTTTGCAAATTTTTATTTCTTGCATTGAGTACACTTAGTATATGTTGTCCTAACTGAGATTTCATTGAACATCCAATTTTTTTTTATCACACACCACTTTACCATCTATAGTAAACGCATCATGGAAAGTTACGCACCACCGCAATTTCGCAGATAAAGTTGAGGCAACCGGAGCCATTACTAACTTCAACGATCAATACAGAACACGTGCGTTTTGCAACTGCATTACTATAGTACTGTCCTCCTGTCATTCAGTTGAACAAGCGAAGTTCTTTGAAAGCGTATGTTACCTGCTATGATGTTCATTGTCGCCAATTTCTTGGAACAAACTCTTGCAGTAAATTTCTGGAAGGACACCAGCATATAGTTTTAACTTGAATTGCAGGATTTGCTTTCATTTTTTTTTTTTTTTTTTTTTGCCCGTCCGACCTCCGATAACAATCAAATAGACTTCATTTTAGGAATTTCCTGGGCCTGTCAGGCACGTGATCTGTCTTCCTCCAGAGTTGAGAATAAAGAGCGCTGCTAATGTGCCCCGGAGGGAAGATTTTTACTTGATTCTTCTTATATATCTTTTGTTATAGGCGAAAATTCTGCGAAATATGGTTTGACAAATACAAAAAAGAGAGAGAGATTTCTCTTTCGGTAAAGAAACGTTAAGATAGATATGACAAAATTGAATCTAGATTGAAACCTTGCACAATTTGAGAGTTCATTTCTTTTATTTTAAATTACAGTTTCAGTAAACGCAAAGTTTTAAGACAGTTATATGGGAAAAATATGTAGAAACCATTGAAATATGTAACATTGGTCAATATATGTAAAAATATGTAATATGAAACTTGAGTTGAAGCACCCTACAGGTGAGTAGTTATACCGTCACTTGACTCCATTTTGTGACGAATTTTCCACTTTTTCCAGGTCTCGCCTGATCCTTAGCACTCGATTTTCCAGTGTCATACGGTATGCGTACCATCCAACCATGGAAAATCAAACACCCCAAAAACTTGTTCTCTTTTATGAGGGTGTATTCACTCTCTTTTATGACATTTTTTTCAATCTCTATTTTCAGGTAGAAGAAATTACACAGAGACTACGAACTCACTCCTATGTAACATAGCAAAGACTAAGGGTGTGTACTCGTTCCCTTTTATCAACCCCTATGTAACATAGCATTCATCAACTACTACATGTCACGAAAGTACTGATCATTGTCGTCAAAGGTGAAATACTTAATCCCGAATAACTCGTAAACGAAGCAACGTATTGAAGTGCTGTTCCACATTTAGAAACAGATCATCAACTACTACATACCCCGAAAGTACTTTCTATTGAAGTCAAATGTAAAAAATTTAAAACCAAATAACTCGTAAACGAAGCAACATATTGAGGTGTTGTTTCCTCACTTAGTAAGAGGTCATCAACTACTACATGCCCTAAAAATACTGACCATCGAGATCAAACGTAAAAAATTTAAACCCAAATTAATCTTAACGAAGCAACATATTGAGGTGCTGTTTCCAAATTTAGTAATATGTCATCAACTACTACTGTCCCAAAAGTACTGACCATCGTTTTTAACCTCCACGTAACGTAGCAGAGATTGGGACCTTTTTCAGGGGTAGCTACACAACTCTCCACCTTTTTCATCCAGGGCTTGTGTAACGTCCACCTCCACCTAGCCAAATCAATTCGGATTCAATCCGAGAGTCTTATTTGTAAATAATAATAATAATGATAATAATAATAATACTAATAATAAAACTGTCGATTTTAACTCATCAAGAATAGGCCTAGCAGATGGGACTTGTGGACCTGATCATTGTCGTCTCGATTCGGCCACAACCTTAATATGTGATTCAATATTTCCAAAAATTACAAAATATAAATCAGGTGGAAGAACATATACATGCAGAAAAATACCAAAAGATTTCAATTGTTATAACAATTTTATTTAACAAAAATCGATGGTGTATATGAGCTATTGCGTTAGAACAACATATATACACCAACTGAATAATAAATAAATTCTAAAAGTATGCAGAATAACAATAATGTAGTTTTTAATTACTCGTATTTTAAAATTATTTGACTTCAAAAATTGAAAACTATCCAAAGGTAACCTAAAACTATAATTCTGTAAATATCCTTAATTTTAATTATTTTGAATTTCTGAATTAACAAGAAATTCAACTATTCCATTTCTCCAAAAATGGTTTTAATATTTACTACAAATTTATAGTCAAAATCAAGCCTAGCTCAACAGTCAAGAAGAAAGATAATCGGCCTATCCTGCGCAGTTTAACATTGAATATTCTAAAAATCACATTGATTATCAGACAACTTAGCACGCAATAAGTCCTCTCAATAATCATGAACAATCTGTATATATTAGGGCCGAATCTTTTTTATAATGATAATAATTCTCTTATTCAAGAGTTACAAATCAATGTAAGCAACAATTTATTAAAACCAATTGAACTAATTTCCAGATTTATTACTTTGAGTCAAAATCAATAACTACTGGAGAAAATAGAAAAATTAATTACATTAAGCCTCCGAACTCAATTTAATCATAACGAAAAATTTTAACCAACAATAAGCTGAAAGAAAAACTATTAGTCGAAAAAATATTAAATCATTCAGTAATACTTTGACCAATTATTCATTTTTAATACTGCGATCGATTAAAGCGAAAACCTCGTCAAATCTGAGGATGGACAAATAGCTATAGCTGTGAAGAAATAGGGCCAAAAGACTGAAATCCTAACTCAAACGACTTAGAAACAGATTTTAGAACCCTCATTAAACATATACTTTGACATGACACAACTATTTGTTTCTACTATCATTGAAACATCACTCACCTTATTAGAAGTTTTTCAATTTTTCGTTTTACCTTCAATAATCGTGAGCTAATGTACCTTCTGGTCTCTCTCGTCTAAACTTTCCTATTTTCTGAAGGTTGAGGACAATTTGGTAGTTTATTGCCAGCGTATTTTTTCTTTATAATTATCAATAAGATTAAAGCAAATATCAAGTAAACAGATCACAAAAGCGAAGAGACTTAAAAATAGCTGAGAAACTAGTAAAAAGTTTAGCAGTTACCTCCGCCTTACACTAGATCAAATCAATATTACAATTACGGCTTAAATGTAGCGTTACTATTCGCAATGGGCACCTTTTAAAACTCATAGAGCCTAATTTAACCAGAGAAATAGTAGCACTCGATTTTAAAATAATATTTATAACAAAAATCACCACTTTACCTCTGACTCCAAATGGACCCCTGGAAAGTTCACCGGATCCGGCTCCAATCACAATATTAGATAAAGGCCCATTTAGCATAACTCACTTTATAAATCTTCAACATTAATAATGAAGAAACTTCCTGTCATAAATTCCACTTATTAAATATACTACTATCGATGTACTAGCACTATTTCCAAACTGTCTCACATTTCCACTTAGACACACTATAGCGAAGCGACTTAACAACGAAAGGAATTAAAAAAAGGACCAAAAGATCCGTTCCGTCGAAGCCTTACCAAACCAGTTAGCAAACACTCCGTGTTACGTTGACTCGTAACCTTCAGCTCGTGAAAAGCCACGCCCCCAACACAATTCTTATCTCTTTCTTTTTCCAGCAGCTCAGACTACAACGAGCAAATCTATCATTCTTTTAACGAGTACATTTTCTTCCTTCCTTTTAAGTCTTACAAAAACGATTGAATTAAGTAGAATAAATATTAATTTAACATTTTTTCTATTTAAGAATAATTACAGTCTGTTTTAATTATAATTTAACAATATTTTTAAGCATTTATTATTTCTTTGTTTTTCATATATTTCTTCATCCTTGGACGAGTCCATTTTTCGAAGGGTCCAGTATCTCGAGAAAATATGGCTCCTTATATTTTGGACCGGAAATGGCTGAATTAAATATTATGCTATTGAGTTTGTAGCCTTTTACGACTATTTTCTTTGACCATGGCAAATGTTTTAACATAGTAGAGCAAAGATAAAAAACAATTTTACCATGTAATACACACACACACATACATGGGTTACAGAGAACTTAATTTCGCGCCAGTGACCATGACAATCTCATAAATTAATAAAGCATAATAAGATTATTATCAGTGATAGTGATTGAGAATTTGTTTAAGAAATCGCGTAGTAATTAACCAGACCCATGACATGCTAGATATAGAAAACAGTAATGTAAGCGAAATCGAGATAAGTCACATTAAATATATGTATTACTCCATGTATAATATAGACAACTTCGTTTTAGAAACCTTATATGATTTTTATATAGGATGGTATACCGTAGCTATAGAAATACTTTCCCACACGTATATTAGGTATATAAATTGCAACCCAATGTTCACCAGACATCACTAGAATGTGTATTTATAATTATGGCTGCTGGAAATGTATTGTAATGTGACTAAAGCATTTTTGGTGAAGGACGATTAATATTTCATTGGTTTTGGTTTAATATTTTGTAAACCTTGTTATATTAAATGCAAATAAAATTCAATCCCCAGTCTGGTGCTGTAGGTCATTCACACATGCAAAGAAATCAAGGAAGTCTCATAATAATTTAAAACTATGACTAGTTAAAACATTCTTCTAAATAGGAAATATAAAAATATGTTACGTAGCAATGTATCAAGGAAATAATAACACTTCCCACTTCACGTTATGAAGTAACTCTAAAAATGTAATGGTAAGCGGAAAAAATGACGCTACCAGAACTAGGAAGAAAAGGTAGGTGGATGAAAAAGAGTTGAAAACTAAAGAGAGTTCTGAAGTGACCGTCTGACTGGAAGGATCGACATCTCAAAATTTTCACTCGTCAAAGTCTGGGTGAGTACAATGCTGGTTATTAATTGATATCACACTTTATTTATTCGACCTTGTCTCAAAATTCTTTTAATTCTTATCCTATCTTCAAAATTCATTATGACAGTTATTATAAATTTTAACGTAAGGCCTCAGCACCAGATTTTGGGTAATATTCTGATCTGATATCTCTACTTTTATTTCTACAATTTAATTTATCCATCTTAACTAATTATTTGCTCTACCGAAATTTAATGGTTAAGTTTATTATAAGAAAACTCTTCAAACTGCTCCCTTGCTATTATGGTTATTAATACATTGAGTTATGTGTGGATAAAATTGTATATGTCAACGTTCGGATTCTCGGTCCAATATGTTGGCATATGTTATGGTGGAATAAGCGCCGAATTTTGTGGCTAGCGCCCGTGTTAGAAACACGTTATAGAACAATTTTCCGTTTAAAATATAGATATCGATCCCGAAGCCACACTTATATGAGTAAGGAATTAAATCATGCAGAGAAAAATTACATGGGATATCAGATTTGTTATTATCCAGGATGGTGCTGATATATATGTTTGAATATGTGCATACCATTTCCTATAGAGAATTCTGTGGTAACTTACAACAAAGAAATATTACATATACATATAGATACGTTTTGCGTTCATGTTTGAGTTGTTTTTCATATGTCAGGCATTCTTAGGATATCGTATTGCAGTGCATTGAAACAGGAAATGCTTATGTAGACCTTAGCGTTTGCGAAGGTTATCTTGAAAAACGAAGTTAGTTTCAGTACAGAAATCACGTTCAAGAATTAAATATTATTCTTATAAAACTAATGAGCAGACGTAGGGTGAAATTAAGATCAGACATGGCGACCCCTCTATCTCCCTCCCATAATGTTTCTCAATCTAGTTCTCAGTCTGGAACACCCAACCAAAATTCACGACCTATTGTAAATGTGTATAGCAATGCTTTTACTTTTCTTAAATATGATCCGAAAGAAATGACTATTCAGCAATTCTTTTCTGCATTTGACGATACTATAAAGCTAAACAAATTATCCCCGGATGAGGCTAAAGATTTAGTAATTACGTGTTTTTCAGGAAAAGATAAAGAAAGATTACGTGTTTTTATAAATAGAAAGCAGTTAAATTCTAAGTCATATGACACATTTAAGGAAGAAGTAAAAAAGTGTTTTAAAACACCGAAAGAGAATGTAGATATCTTTGCCAAAATTCAAAATAGAATTCAAAAGAAACATGAGTCGGTACAGAGTTACATATACGATGTATTAGGACTAATTGAGAAAGGAGCACCTACATTAACGGAAGCTCAGATTATTTCTATTTTGACAAACGGTTTGAGGCCATACTTTTTAGAAAGAGTAGGTGTGCAGCAATTTAATTCATTGAATGAGTTTAATCAAGCCTTGAATAACCTCGAAACGAATAGGTATAGGGTGAAAAATAGGAAGAAACACGAGCTTCATGCTAGACTAAATTCATCAATGAAAAAGGAGTTGCGTAAATTGGGAAAACTGCGTAAATATATGTCGTCGGATTCTGAAACATCATCAGAATCAAGTGAGGCCGAATTATCCGAGTCAGATGAAGATGAAGATAATATAGTTTTGCGTCAAAATAGGAGATCGCGTACTAATATAAGATCTAGTTCGCAGGTTGCGAAAGTGACTAAACAGAACGATAATAAATTTGAAACTAGTGGGTCGGAACGGAATAACAAAGAACATGAAAAAATATCGCAGGCAATGGAGAATGTCCAGAAACAACTAGAACAATTAACGTTGAAAATGGAAAATTTTGAGGATACACAAAAACAATGTGAGGAAACTAATGTACAGATAATACAGGGAAACAATTCTGCTAAACAAAATTTTAATCAGAACAACAGAGGTTTCCATAGAGGAAATTTTCGTGGAAATTTCAGAGGAAATTCGAGAAATTATAGACAAAATAATTATCAGTCACAAAATACTGTTGGAACAGGTTCATATAGAGGCAAAGTTTTTAGGGGTAAAAAGTAGAGGTCGAAATAACTACTACCCACAACGGTCATTTGTACCCCAGATGTATCAAACTTGGCAATTACCAGCAGTTAATGACCCAAATTATATGTCACAGGGAAATCTGCGCATTCCACAAATGGTACCAGTACAACAAAGCTTTCCCCAATATGTAGTTCCTACTTATCAAAATATGCAGGGTTCAAACGCAAATGCATCTCAAACGCAAGGTTTAAACTGAGTTCATCCGTGCAAGACGGCGGTGCATGTTCGGAGAATAACAAAGTACAGCCTAATAATCAAAACCGTCAACAGAAAGATAATCTAGTCACATATAACGAATGGCGTAAAAATGCTAGGAAATCGAAAAAGGAATTCATTCAAGTCCCTTTAAATATAGAAAACGAAATAGCTAAGTTTCCTATAGACGTAAATTCTAAGACAGTCAATGCTATTGCTGATTCTGCTTCTACTATCAGCATCATAGAAAAATCATTGTTACCCAGAAATGTAACACTTATTGAAACACAGACTAAAGTGTCGGGTGTATCTCAGAACCCGTAATTATAAAATATATGGCAATTGTTAGATTTTGCATTAATGGAAGGACTTTTCACCACAAGTTTCGTGTCTTGGAACAATTTAAACCGAAAGTGTTAATAGGAAACGATTTCTTAATATTTCATCAAGCTAACTTGTGTCTAGGAAAGAATCTTTTAACGTTAACTAGGTTTGGATTACCACCCAAGAATGCAGAAATTGATGTAAATAAGGAGCATAATGTGTCGAATTTCGTATTTTTTTTAGTTGAGGAAGCACCTAAATTTGTTGTAAAGAAGAGATCTATGCTACCAGCGAGATCTAAGGTTATCGTTCCACTTACATTAAAACAATCCAGGTCACATAAAGAAATTGTTCTTGAACCGAATCAAGAATTACCGGAAAGATTAGGAATTTTAATTCCGAGAGCATTTGTGTCAGATAAGTCTCCAGTTATTGAAATAATAAATCCATTAGCACATAAGGTAGTATTAAATACTAATCTTGTAGTTGGTAAGGCAGAAGACGTATATATTCAACCGACAGATGTTATTACCGCATTAGAAGATGACGATTACATAAATCATGAATTTTTGGAAGAAGGTCAAAGGTTATTTGATGCTTCAAAATTGAAAATAGGAGAAAAAGCTAGTCCGGAATATAAACGAAAAGTAATAGATCTATGTTGGGAATTTGCCGATATTTTTACCTGGAATCCAAATAAATTAGGCCGTGCGAGAGGATATCAATTCAGGGTGCAACTAAAGTCAGAGTTACCTACCTCTCGTAAACAATATCAAATTCCGAAAGCCTTGCAATCAGAAGTACGTGAATACATGAATACTTTAATTCAGCAACGTGTTGTGGAAAGGTCTAATTCTCCTTTTAATTCGCCAGTGTTATTTTTGAGAAAACCATCGGGAAAGTTGAGAAAAATAGCTGATATGCGAATGTTGAATTCAAAAGTGGTTCATCATTCCTTGGCTTTACCACCTATACATGATATAATTTCTTCCATGGCTGGACATGTTTGGTATGTTAATTTGGACGTATCTTCGGCATACTTTAATATAGAATTAACACCAGATTCTCGTCCATATTTTGCCTTTTCTCTACCGTCACTTGGGACATTTCAGTATTGTGTTACTCCCCAAGGATTTGTAAATAGTGGTGCTGTGTACAATAGATTCATGTCTATGGTGTTGGCCAACCTCCATCCAGAAAACATAGCCTGTTATGTAGACGATTTATACATTTTTGCCAACTCACAGGAGCAAATTATTGAGATTTTAAGAGATCTATTTAAACGTGTTAGAAAATCAGGACTTAGAATTTCAGTAGAAAAATCTCAATTTTTATTTCAAGAAATTTTAGCGCTCGGACACAAAGTGTCGCGTTATGGTTACCAAATCTCAGATCGGCTGTTAAAAGCAATTGAAACTTATCATGTCCCAAAATCGACGAAGAACGTTAGATCGTTTCTCGGTTTGTGCAATTTTGTAAGGAAATTTTTACCTAATTACGCGGAAGTAGTACAAAATTTACAAAAGTTATTAAAAAAAGGGCGTAAAATTTAGTTTGGACTCTACTCACCAACAAGCATTTGAGACATTAAAGAAGAAACTTTTGGAAGCACCAATATTAGCTCCTTATCGGCCAGACAAACCTTTGTGTTTATGGACAGATGCATCCAAAATAGGAATTTCTGCAATGTGTACGCAGTGTACGGACTAAAAATTACAAGATTGGACTCCCATTGGTTATTACTCGAGGCTTTTGACACCAGCAGAACAGAAACTTTCAACAATAGAACAGGAATTGCTAGCCGTATTAGCCGCAGTAAAGGCATTTAAATATTATTTAATAGGAAGGCATTTTTATTTTAAAATAGACAACCGAGCATTAGTCTACCTCAAGACAGCAGCTAATCTACCGCCCAAACTACTTCGTTGGAGTTTAATTTTGTCCGACCGCAGTAAAGGCATTTAAATATTATTTAATAGGAAGGCATTTTTATTTTAAAATAGACAACTGAGCATTAGTCTACCTCAAGACAGCAGCTAATCTACCGCCCAAACTACTTCGTTGGAGTTTAATTTTGTCGGAGTATGATTTTACCCCTGTTCATGTTCGCAGTGAGAATAACCCTGTAGACTCGATGAGTCGCATTTCAGTTGTTCCCCCACAACCGGGAGACCTGTTATTAGAAGATTTGGACGAAGAGAGATGTTTAGTAAATTTCCAAGCACCCGAAAACATTGGAAAAATGCAGAAGACGGACCCTTATTTTGGACCCATATACAGATGCTTACAGGAAAATAAGCAAGGAGAAGACTACAGGCTCGAACGGCAAGCTAGAGCATTTCAATTAATTGATGGAAAGTTATACCGTGCACATAGATTTGGAAATATCACGAAGCATTTATTGTGTATTCCATTCAAAATGAGAGATGAAATTTTTAAGTTATTGCACGCTCATCCGTCAGCCGCAGCGCATGCAGGCCAGAATCGTACATATCAATTGGCGCTACACAAGGTGTATTTTCCACATATGCGTAATTATTTTCGTCAGAAAATTAAACAATGTGTTTCTTGTCAAGTGAATAAAAGAGGAAGCCAGGTAGCTACTATTAAACCTCAAATATTTTCAAAAGCGGCCCCATTTTCAGTAGTCACAATTGATCAATGCGGCCCCTTTCCAACATCTTCTACATATCGTCACAAGTATATTTTAATTATGTGTGATGCGTGTACAAGATATGTCATAGCTGAAAGCATACCGGATTTAACGGGAGACACTATTGCGACTGCTATTTATAATAAACTCATCTTAAGGTACGGGGCACCATCATCCTTAATACTAGACCGTCTTCCATCTCATAAATCTAAGATCATGTCAGAATTAGCGAAATTATTAGGAATAGAATTGAAATTCATTCCAGTTAATTCACATTATTCTCCCAATTTGGCTGAGAAAACAAGTGACACAATTCAAAGAGCGTTACGTCACTCCATCAAATCAACTGGAAATAATTGGGACATCATGTTACCGCAAATTGTGTTTGGATTAAATAATTTGAAGAATCAAACTACTAAATATTCGAGTTTCTACTTACTCCATGGATTTGAAGCAAAGATTGTTTTTGATCTCCAATTTAATACTCCAATTCAAGAGGAAGAAAATGTCGAACGGATGGAAACGATGCGTCTCGCGAGAGATGATGCCTATCAGAATATGTATAAAAGTTATCTCAACCAATTGGAGAAATACGAAGACCATCATGCGCAAACACAATTTCACCCTGGACAAAAGGTTCTCATTCAAAATGTGACAAGACATAAAGGAATACCAGCAGCATTTGATTTCCGTTATGACAATCAAGGTGTGATACTATCACGTTTGCCTAGCTCAAACAAATATCTTGTTTCTTTTAAAAATGCAAAAGGAGCTGATGTCCAAGATGAGATAGAAGTACGTCGATTAAAGCCGCTGCAATCTTCAACTGCAAATGAAAATGCTAACAAAGAACAAGAAGAGACAAACGTCATCCTTGGAAATATGCAACCAGTGAAACACGGCATAATTGTGCAAGAAGAAGTCTATATCTAAATTATCAAAATAATTTAAATAACATAATTAGTGAAATTCATGAAAGAAAAGAGTAAATTAAAATATTTTTATTTCATTCCCTTTTCCCCTCTATAAATACTGGTTAAGTTAGGTTATATGTTGGTGTGGTCTATTTGTACTAAATAGTATTCTTTGCGGGTGAGCAAGTATAAGGCGCTCTCCTAAAGCTCAACCAAACCTTAAGCTAAAAGCTGCAAAAATCGAGCTGCAGAAATGTAGTTCAAACCTTCATTTTTCGAACATTGAATACGATTTAGTACTCTTGTAACATTGTGTTGTCTCTTTCATCTATCTTTGGGGTAGAA
Organism: Thermobia domestica; assembly: GCF_964235325.1. Classification (NCBI taxonomy): domain Eukaryota; kingdom Metazoa; phylum Arthropoda; class Insecta; order Zygentoma; family Lepismatidae; genus Thermobia; species Thermobia domestica. The sequence continues at coordinate 134,123,915 of NC_137460.1, forward strand.
TAGGACGTCATTTTGATTTCGGAATCCCCTCCCATTCCCCCCCAGAATAAAAAGTTTCGTTATAGACATTAGCTAAAACTGATATATATATATATATATATATATATATATATATATATATATATATATATATATATATACATATTGCATTTTAGATTAATTAATGTTATATTTTTCTGTATTAGTAAAGTACATAACCTATTATTTCGTTTTTTCCTCATATGGATACTTTTTCGAATAAGTTGGAATCTTTAGCGCAGCAAATAGAAAATATAACTGAAAATGCCTACACTCCATCTTTACAAATTTCTAAGGACCCAATGTCGTTGCTATTAATAATATCTATTACAAGTGCTGTACTGTCACCTCTCATTATCATATTTTTATCTATAAAATTATTTAAAATTAATAGGGAGTTATCAAATATAAACACGAAATTACATTTACATAATGAAGAAACTTTAAATGATTTTAAGCACGTGCAAACGAATAGTGTATGAAAGGTTTCCTTATACGAAAAATATTATTGCAACATGATGATAGAAACCTAAGTTATATATTACTGAAGTAATCAAATAATAGTGATAACATGATTTGCAAAGCAAATCCAAAGACAGACTATTATTTTCTTTGAAAGAAAAATTCCAGTTTTGAATATCAATTTCTTGCAAAGCAAGACGAAGACATCAAACTGGACAAAAAAAAAAGTACACAAAAAGGTATTCGCAAAGCGAATTTTTGGAAGTGTGTATGCGCATATGAAACAAATATATATTCTGTCTTATGTAATTATAAGTCTATTCATTAAACTCCCATACTAAAATTATATAGTATTTTCTTCTGTTTTCCTTTATAGGCAAATAATCAACATGAACGTCGCCATATTCTATATAATTATATTCACTGTCATTTCTCTCTTAATTCTCCTTATGATAGCCATTTTTATTTACTTTCAATGCAGAAAATCTTTAGAAAATGTAATTCAACAGCCAAAACAGAAAATTTGTTCTATTCAAATCCCATCTTTACCTCAACTAGACCCTGTATATGAGGGTATCTACTTCGAAAATGAACAAAATCGAAACATTCCTAATTTTCTCTTCAGATAATATCTCTCTGCGCGTTCATGGTTTAAATTACATAATTACTTATTCCAACTATACTTCAAATATTTCTTCTTAAGTCGAATTTGTGTCGTGTCAATCAAACCAGCATGCATGTACTCTAAGACATGCCAGCAGTTTTGGAATTACAAATCACCAACCATTGACCTTAAAGAATATATATTCAAGACGGCTATGTCGACATACCATTTGCTAATAAATAATCATTCTTTACATCAAAACGACATTTAACTACTAAATTCCATCAATATATTTTCCATGGACACTAAAAATTTTAACAAGTACAACGGAAGAGGACACATTTGGATTCCTGCCATATCCACTGGAAATAGGATGAACCAGGAAATACTCGTCTGAACCCCCCTAGTGTGATTTCCCCTCCCCTCAAGTCTATATGTGTAAGTGAACAGTGCTAAGTGATTATGTGTGAAATAATGTGGTATCAATAGTGAAAATCTTATATATATATATATATATATATATATATATATATATATATATATATATATATATATATATATATATATATATATAATTATGTAAAATAGTGTGGTGATTTTAGTGCATATTTAATCTTTAGTAAAAAAAAGTGAGAGTGAATTCACGAATAATTTTGGTGATGGATATAATTATGATTATCTTCATGTTACTTATACACATATATACATATATTCACAATTATTTAGTGTAGTACAGTTGCGAACATCAGTGAAAATTCACATAACATACAATCAGTGTTTATAAAATAAAAAAAACGAGTGAATTTTGTTTTTATATAATGATATAAATAATTACTTACCAATATATCAGCGAACAAATCTTAAAAACAAATACATTTCACTCCATCACAGAACACAAACAATGTAAAACTGACCTATATTCTGTTTTGCTGTGTGGAGATTTTTTTTTCTACATGTGACATTGCAAGGACGCATGCATATTCTTGTGACTGTATTACTGACCTTGTAATATGCAAACGTAATCATAACATCTTCCTTTCTATGTTTGATATGATTATCTTGGACTAAGCAGTGCTTTAAAATTCATTCATTTCAGCTTGTCACAAACTGATTTTTATTTTAACAAAATGTTTGATACATATATTCAATTTATTTATGGTTTGGTGTTATCTTCATTTTAAATATTTATATCGACATCGGAGATGCCGAATATCCAAGCGGGGAGGAATGTAATGTGACTAAAGCATTTTTGGTGAAGGGCGATTAATATTTCATTGGTTTTGGCTTAATATTTTGTAAACCTTGTTATATTAAATGCAAATAAAATTCAATCCCCAGTCTGGTGCTGTAGGTCATTCACACATGCAAAGAAATCAAGGAAGTCTCATAATAATTTAAAACTATGTCTAGTTAAAACATTCTTCTAAATAGGAAATATAAAAATATGTTACGTAGCAATGTATCAAGGAAATAATAACACTTCCCACTTCACGTTATGAAGTAACTCTAAAAATGTAATGGTAAGCGGAAAAAATGACGCTACCAGAACTAGGAAGAAAAGGTAGGTGGACGAAAAAGAGTTGAAAACTAAAGAGAGTTCTGAAGTGACCGTCTGACTGGAAGGATCTACATCTCAAAATTTTCACTCGTCAAAGTCTGGGTGAGTACAATGCTGGTTATTAATTGATATCACACTTTATTTATTCGACCTTGTCTCAAAATTCTTTTAATTCTTATCCTATCTTCAAAATTCATTATGACAGTTATTATAAATTTTAACGTAAGGCCTCAGCACCAGATTTTGGGTAATATTCTGATCTGATATCTCTACTTTTATTTCTACAATTTAATTTATCCATCTTAACTAATTATTTGCTCTACCTAAAATTTAATGGTTAAGTTTATTATAAGAAAACTCTTCAAACTGCCCCCTTGCTATTATGGTTATTAATACATTGAGTTATGTGTGGATAAAATTGTATATGTCAACGTTCGGATTCTCGGTCCAATATGTTGGCATATGTTAGTATGAATAAACTGCGGTAGCTCATCTGCAGCATATACACGTAAAAAATGATTTTTAAGCAAATTTTGTTGTAATTCCTCATAAAGTTCAAAGGTATTTAATGTGGAAACAGCTCCTCAGTATGTTGCTCCGTTTACGAGTTATTCTGGTTTAAGTATTTGACCTTTGACCTCGATGGTCAGTACTCTTGGGATATTTAGTAGTTGATAACCTGTTACTAAATGTGGAAAACACTACCTTAATATGTTGCTCCGTTTACGAGTTATTTGTCTTCAAATATTTTACCTTTCACCTCAATGGTTAGTATTTGAGGAACATGTAGAAGTTGGTAACATTTTACAAAATGTGGAAACAACACCTCAATACGTTGCTCCGATTAAGAGTTATTCGGGTTTTGAACTCGATGGTCAGGACTTTGAGAACACGTAGTAGTTGATGGCCTTTTACTAAATGTGGAAATAGCTCCTGAATGTGTTGCTCCGTTTACGAGCTATTCTGGTTTAAATATTTGATCTTTGACCTCGATAGTCAGTACTCTTGAAACGTGTATTAATTGATGACATTTTAACAAATGGGGAAACAGCACCTCAATACGTTGCTCCATCTACGAGTTATTTGGGTTTTGACCTGGATGGTCAGTAGTTTTGAGACATGTAGTACTAGATGAATGCTTATGTAATTTCTGCTATATTCCATAGGGGTTGATAAAAGGGAATAGTGCACTCCTGCTATTGGATCATAATCTTTGCTGTATTAAATAGGGTTTAAAAATAGGCCATACTCTTTTATACATAGGGAGTTGCGAAAATAGGTGTCAGTAGTCTCTGTGTAATTTCTGAAACGGTTATGTGTCCATTGTCTTAAGTAATCTCTGCTGTGTTACATAGGGGTTGAAAAGAGTGCTCATGAAAGGGAACTAGTACACACCCATTATTCTCTGTCATGTTAGTCGTCTTTGCTGTGTTACATAGATTTGTTTTCGTATTCTCTGTGCTCATAGTCTTATGTAATTTTTGCTATGTTAAAATAAGGTTGGAAAAATAAGCCAAACTCTTTTTTTGGCTCTGCTATATCATACAGGGGTTGGATAATAAGTCATACTCTTTTCTCAGCTTAGATTTTCTGCTAGGTTACGCAGCTGTGTGTTCGTAGTCGTATGTTACATAAAGGTTGGAAAACGTGTTCATTGTCTTACGTAATTTCTCCTATAGGTGTGTTATAATAAGGGGTGGAAAAATAAGCAAAGTTTTTTTTGACTCTGCTAGGTTTTGGTAGTATTATGTATTCTCTGCTGTGTTATATAGGGGTTAAAAAGGTGTCATACTTCTTTATCATCTCTGCTATGTCAAAAAATGGTTGTACCCTTTTTTATGCAATCTCTGCTATGTTGAAATAGGGGTGAAAATAGTGGTCATTAAAGGAAACGAACACACCCTTACAAAGGGGCCATAAAGAGAACGAGAGTTCGGGGTGATTGATTGTCCATGGTTGTGTGGTACGTGGGTCATGGCGTATCGTGCGACACTAGAAAATCGAGTCCTTCGGATCAGGCGAGACCTGGGTAAAGTGGAAAAGACATCACAATGTGGAGTGAAGTCACGATATAACTACTCAGGTGTAAATCACAAACATTTGAGGATTTGACGAACCTGCACATGAAGGAAAAAAAATGTAATGACATCCAAATCCGGACATTAGTGATGACAAACGTTTTATTATGTTAGGATATTTAAATATTTGGATGTTTCAATATTTAAAATATCTAATCTTTACTACTACTACTACTACTACTACTACTACTAGTACTACTACTACTACTACTACTACTAATAATAATAATAATAATAATAATTATTATTATTATTATTATTATTATCACTATCTAAAATATGAAAAGTTAGGAGCTCATCATCGCTCAGGTCATACTATTACAAGAACAAATGTGACATTTGGAAAGAATATTGTCGTTTTGTTTAGTGTTGTCCACGAGATGAGAGATTTCTCATCTCGTTTCTGAAACAAACGTAAATTGAGACAAGAACTAATATTTTAAATTGGAGACAGGATAATGATATATCAAATTATATCCTAGCTTTGAAAATGAGAATCGAGATGACATAAAAAGGATCGCAAAAATATATCGTGTTTTCTCCATTCTTGAAATAGTGTGTGTCAATTCTCTTACTAAGAATTGTTTTGTAGACTGAATGTTATTTGCTCTTTTACTTTATATTTTGGGACTCATCGAATTATGGTCTGTGTAGGTATTTTCGCAGTGAAACTTTTGTAATTCTTTCTGCATATCCGAGAAATTAGTTCATTATATGCCTTGCTTTTTATTGACATTTATTTATTTTTATTACAGTTATTAATCCTTCAGACGTACAGTAGAGTACTTTCTACATGACACTTCAGTGGAACACTTTCGTTTAATATTTGAGTAGTTGGCGTACGGAGAGGTTGTTGCGGTAGGTCTGGACTACCTTCCAGAAATTCCGACTTTTTTCTAAGTTCTTCCTCATACTAGGACAATATTGAAAATTGTATTATTATTATTATTATTATTATTATTATTATTATTATTATTATTATTATTATTATTATTATTATTATTATTATTATTATTATTACTCTAGTTCTGTGAATTTAATGGTTCACAATGTTGCAAAAAATGCTATGCGCTTTCTCTATGGCTCTTTCAGAGGTACAACATTCTCAGAAACAAACAAAGCTCCCGCAAAGTGGGCTTAGTGTGGGAAAAATACCATGTGGGTGGGTTTATCTGGTTCTCCTGTTATCTCCCACCTGCTTCAGTCCACGATTTCATTCATTATCTTCATCGCCGTCTCCCTTAGGCTAACTGGCATAACTGTTGGAGGTAAAACTTAAATATTTAATTTCAGTTTTTTTATGGCCGTTTTTCGAGAAAAAAACTTCGAGAACGATAAAATAATAGAAAATAAAGAAAGAAATAAAGTCTGATAAAAGCAGTAAAGAGGATGGCACAATATTTTCTCTATTAATATGGGAACTGGAAATGTTAGTATATTTCTACCACTTTCCGTTTTAATAGAGAGGTAGGAATTGGGATGGAATATATTCCTGGGACTCTTAACTGATTACATTAAACCGCATCTCGCTATCTATTACCGCTTTTACTCTATAGTGATCAGTGTCAAAAACGGAAGTAGTTGATTTCTGATACTTTCTGTTTTAGCAAAGACATTCAAGCGGAGAAGGAATACCATCTTAGGACACTTAATTCAATTCAGAAAGCTTCTTCTTTCTATCTATTAAAGTTTTTGCTCTTTAGCTTTGAATTTAGTACAAAAAATGGTTTAATTCTCCCTCTTCCGATTTTGTTAGAGACGTTTCACAGTGATGGCAACAATACCTAGGACGTAACTCAGAGCAAGGACCATTAATTTTGTTTTCTGCCTTATTTGTGACGTCATGGAAGAATTAGGTCTTTTTGTATGCGAAACAATTGTACCTGTTTATATTGAAAAAAGAATACAGGAAACGTTGTTAATTTGGCAGAAATCAAAATTAATGGATCGTGCTAAGAGCGACGTTTCGGGTATTGATGCCGTTGCTGCACAACGTCGAGAGACTAATGGAATACTCAAACGGTTAACGTAGTAGATGCGTCGATTCGAATAAATGTAAATTTTTTTCCAAAGTGATATGAATGAAACTGCTTCACTACTCATACATTTTTCGTATACATATTGATTTATTAAACCTCACAACCTTGTGAATAATAATAATAAAAACATAAGCACTCCAGATTTGACTCGATTCTATTTACCCATCTTAAATCAATATTTTTAGGGGAGGGAGTGTTTTGGGCAAAACTCATACCTTTTAGAGAAGGTTTTCTGTACACTCATACACATACGTCTAAGTTTGAACAGAATAGTTCGTGCCAATATTGCCTAAAAAGTAACCCCACTATTCCGATATTCTCGACGAACCAATCAGAGTTGAGGTCTGTTACTTGAAGGATAAAAGTATCTTCTGAATACCTACAATCTACCCACTTGTAGTTCCGAGATGCATCTGGGACAATTTTACTATTCTTCTCAATCTATGTTCGTACTTGTAGAAAGTAACCTACTGAACTCACAAGAGCCCTAAGGAAAAATGAAATTACTTGTTTTAAGTTTTATCTGCCACAATTATGCCTAGTAGGCTAAAGGAGAAGATGAAGATGAGAATGAGTGAAATGGTTGAATGAAAAAGGTGGAAGGAAAAAAGGGAACACGCGTCCTGGAATATTACAAAATAAAGCCCTATCCATGAACAAGCGCCCATAGATTTGTATGGATTGTAGCGAAAATTAGCTTAGTACTTTCGCTCTATCTGTTAGCAAAATTTCATCAGTTTCTCAATATTGAGTAGGAAAGTGAAGAAGCTTCATTTAGCGAGGGAAGATGCAATTGCCCCCTGAGATTCAGATGCATGTGCTTTTTAATAAATTGAATAATACAATACTAACAAAAGTAGTGAAACTCTTATGTCAGTGGATAATTTTCATGACGACTAGTTGCTAATGCTGGCGCTTTGGTGTTGGATGCACGTCTTCAGCAAAGTACTCTGTTTACTCGTGCACCACTATCTGAAATGGTTTTACAACCAACGGTGCACTACATTACGGCCCAGAGCACGTGGTCTAAAGGCCGAACACGTGTGTTTCTGCTAATGCATTTGACCACTCTTCATAGCAGACATAACGTAGTCTCTTGAGCAGAGAATTGAAACTGTTCTAACTCTTTAGTGTAACGAATCGTTCGTACCGTACAAGAGCAAGCTTGTTTAATGAACAAAACGCGCAACCCGATTCGTGTTTCTTACTACGCCATTTATTACTCAGATTCTTTTCGACAGGCAGTGTGATCAACGCACCAACGCCTCGAAATCCTAGTGTTGCTATAAAGAAGACAGATACAAGTGCTGGCGGAACTGACTGTGCATCCTCAACAGTCGTAACAACGGTAGCTCAAACGTGCGGTGTGTCACTCACAAGGACACCCATATTCTTGAAAAACATACCTTCTATCCTAAAAACTATATATTGCCCAGTAGCTAAGTAAACCTGATCCCGATATGTATGTTGAGTTTTGTGAGCGGCTGTGTGCTGACAAACGTGGGTTTCAACAATAAAAGTACATTTTACTTCAACTGCAAGGTCGACATGCATAACTGCCGATACTTAGGTGATACAAATCCTCAAATATTTCGTGAAGGTGACACGCAACACCCACAGTTACTGAATGTCCGGGCGGGTATCATCGGTAAACACGTAATAGGGCCCATTTTCATCAATTGAATATTAACAGGTGAGTAGTATCTGGGGATGCTGCAAGACTTGACTGTACCGTTGATTGTGAAAGCGGTGGAAAAGAAACAGCAAGAAATGGAGAGATTCCGCCTGTTCTTAAGCATGACGGCTGTCCTGCCCCTTTTCAGCGCCTTGCACGTGCCTATTTAGACGGTGTGTGTCCGTGAAGATGGATTGGTCGCGGCACCATTGAATGACAAGAACATTCGCCATGTCTTTCCTCACCCGAATTTTTTCTCTGGAAATATTTGAAGAGTATGGTGTGTGACGCTGAGTTCAAAAATATGGTTACATTGCTCTTTATTGAAGGAATTGAAAAAGATAATTTTGATTCATATGCATTTTAAAAGACATTTTTCTCTCTTGACTTGCTACAGGCTAGCAACAGAAAAAGGAAATACGTAAAACCTTCTGAAGGTGACTAATGTTGCTTTTGCTGCGCAATTTTGTAGGAAGTTTACATGTCAAAGGTTACTCATAGTCATCCTACAGGATATATAATCATGATTTTGGCAACGTGACACCACATTAATATGTTGAAATTGGTTATATAGATATGAATCTATAGATAAGTCTAGAGATCACGCTATTGAATTCTTCCGGCTGTGACAGTACACGTATGTACATGTGTGTCACGCCACGTATTTTGGGTGCGGCAGTCTCTAAGAGCCAATCAAAACACAAATGAGCAATAAGTTTCCATATTTGTGGAGATGATAAAACGGATGTACTGACGGATGTGAGGCTTGGGTGTGACCCTCGAGAATAATATAAAAGAGTGAACGGATTGAGAAGTTCAGAAGTTCCGGTGCAAGGGTGCAGAGGTTCGAGACGTCGGTTGTGGCCAGACAGAATCATCGTCAAAGTTTCTAAGAGTTACAAGAATACTACCATAAGGTATGTATAATCTCTTGTTGCATCATAAAATTCAAGTTTAGAGATGTCATGCGGTACTTCAAAATGAATTGTGTACCTACCATAAAACTTTCAAGATTACGAACTGTTGTCACATACTTGTATTTCATCTTCCGTTTCTTCTAACTTAATATTTCAATCTCTAGCCTGTCAATCAATATATATATATATATAAGTTAAGGTATCAATCTATCAAATGAACTATCAGATATTCCATTACTTTTGTTGAATCACTAAATCAAATGTTGTTATATATTACCATTTTAGTTATGTAATAAACTTACTTTTTATAAATAATGTTGTCATTCCCCTAGATTAAACCATTTTTCCCATGAAAATCATGGTGTAATTCAAGTATATTTCTTTGTGACATCCGCTACAGAATTAGCGTGAGCAGATCTCTACATTATGGTGGAATAAAACGAGCTAAATAATTGAAAAGAGTCTGCATATCGTCACAAATGGGGGCTCGTCCAAAGCTTTTCTTCCTTTTTCATTTTTCGGGACGAAAAATTTTGTGGTGCTGCTATGACATCTTTCCTTTTTTATTCTATGTCTTATGTTATGTTTTGATATTATGTTCATAGTGCATGTTAATTTAAGTGAATTATGTAAGTTGTCGCATTACTGCAATTGTGTTATTGTGGATTATAATGGCAATTAGTGATCTGATTATATTGCTTATAGTGAAATACCTCCCCCATTATTTTTTCTTTCGATTAGTGAAAACAAAAATTTATAAGTAATTCGAAATGTCTTTCCATTGGTTCCCCTTTTTCAAACCTAAGAAATCCCCACCAAAAATTCATGAATGGTATATTGCAAAATCGGGGGAAGCAAGTTGCAAATATTGCAGAAAAATTCTTGCTGAGAACGCCGCGCTTACGCAGGCTTTGCGCTCCGAAGTATGTCCCCTGGCAAAAGAAGCAACAGATCTGCCCGTGCAGCAAGCCAGTTTCCCAGTAGCCAGTTCGCCTACTTTACTTGAACCGCGGATAAACCATCCACAGCAGTATAGTTTACCGGATCCTGTGGATAGGCAACCGATAAAACAAACGCAGCGTTATAAAGAAAATTTAGCTAAGTTTGAAGAAACTTGTAATAAAATGCCATCCTTGACTCCTTTGGACAGTACACAGTATAAACCAGTGGTCGCGAAACGCACAATTTTCCTTAAGCCAGAACAACTTACTGACCCTTCTAATGACGGTGCAGATAGTTCATCCGAAGAGTCTCCTGGCATTATGACGAGTGATTTTGAGTTTGACCCTAAATTAGCGTCAACACCTTTAAAGAAAGAAGAACAGCAGAAAGTAGTTGCTTCAGAAACGGTCAAAGATGAAGTTTATTTTCCATTTGACATACCACCTCATGTGGGCGAACCCTTGAAAAGTAAACTCCCAGAAAGTTCACCACCTGAATCAAGTAAATATGATTCAGAAGACGAAATTAAACAATTGGCAAAGAAGGAGATCTACCAGGAAAAAACTGCACGTGACGTACTAACACCGAGTCCTTTCTCATATGACTCAGTCGAAGAATTTAAAGAGTTTATAAATGAAGAACCTTGTATTGAAAATCTAAGTTTTCTTAAATATCCGCAAATTGCTTCTCACCCTCCTCAATTGACATATTCCCCCACTGCCGATAAAGCACTTGCACTTTTGTTATACAATAATATTAGGCAAGAAATTTTAGATAATCACGAAGTGAAGACTCCCTCAGAGGATTCATTACCCTTGGACGAGAATGTTAAATTATTCCCTCCGAAAGGACCCCAAATAGAAAATAGACAAGATCCTGATGAATCAAGTGCACGGGAAGAAACAGAAGATCGAGTAGCCAGTGTCCCGGTATTGAAATTGCCGAAATTTAAAGGAAGCCCTAAAGAATCTGTTACAAGATTCCTTGATGAATATCAGACTATATCTCGTGCCCTCGATTGGCTCGACCAGTAGCAATGTATATATCTAGCGGCCTGTCTCGAAAATTCGGCCCTTGATTGGTTCCTATGTCATAAGGATGCCATCCAACAGTTGCAGTTTCGAGAATTAAAGCAAATGATTTCTCGAGCATTTCCTGACGATTTATATAAAGGACAGCTTGAACAAAAATTAAAGAGAAAACGACTCCCTCCTCGTTTCCCACCTGATAACTTCGCATATACTTTAATACGAGACTGGAAGTTAGTAAGACCTGAAATGGGAGAGAGAGAATTGTTACGCCTATTGTATAAAGCGTTGCCTTCAAATTATGTCCAGGCCTTAGTATTAAAGGAAGTATCGACAATAGATCAAGCTATTCATGTGTTCCGTTTATTGTACTTAGCTGACATTTATACTGAATCTCATCAGGAAATGAATAGAAAAGGTAGAGAATTTAAAAGACCACATCATGTAAAACCTTATAGGGGTGTTAGAAACAATTCGTTTGTCAAAAGAATGTGGACGTATAAGCATGAAATCGGGAGAGATGGTAGGCCAATTGAAGTGAAAAGAGCTCGAACGAAATTGTGTGATCACAGATTGCCCACGATTCCGATTCGAATTTTTAATAGAAAAGTAGACGCATTATTAGACAGTGGTTCGCAGGTCTCTGTTTTGGCTGAAGAAATGATCCCTCAAAATTTTCCAATTGCTAAGCGAATGCGCGCCACTATTCGTTTGCGCACATTAGGGGATAAGTTAACTGAACCATTCCCAGTGGTTCGGTTAAGTTTCCAAGTTGGAACTCATGGTCGAAGATCGCGTCGTATATGGTTAAATGTGGCATTAGTTAAACAGTCTCAATTAGACGAGAAAATGGTTCTAGGAATAGATTTCATTCAGCGTTACACGTATGGTATAGGGTTACAGTCTATAACTATTAATGGCAATCAAAGACATCCTAACATGAAGTTTTATGTTCAGTATTTGCCAAGCCGCAAGGAACAAACAGTATTAAATCTGTCACATGTTCAGTTTTACAACAAAAATGGTAACTCTAGGACGAATAGAAACGTTAGCTCAACATCAGTATCACCTACGAACATTGACGTGCCTCAAAGTAGTTTAGAACTTCATGATTCAATCTCCCTTTCTGAAGACGCACATTGTGATTCCCAACCTGAGAACGAATGTCCTATATTGAAAATCAACTGTATTGAGCAGCAAACATCTCGTAACTTGATCACAACTGCCGAGCGCATGCAAATACCTGCTGGGAAAGTTGGTTTAGTGCAAGTTAAGCCATGTTATCCTATAACTGGAGATCATTATGTTGAACCGAATGATGTTTTGCATCGAACTTACTCATGTTTAATACCACCTACAATGTATGTAGAAGAAAATGGGTATGCTAAACTGCCTGTGTTTAATTTGAGTAAGCGGGACGTGACTATTCCAGATGCTCAAATCATAGGACATTTGGAGAAATGTATTCCTACACCAGAGATAAGAGTGAACACGGTTAAAGCCAGCCCACTCTCCGCTGAGAAAGTCGAAAATTTGAAATCTAAATTACAACACGATGTTGGTAAAGAAATTGACATTTCCCCTGACCTTTCGTCTGAAGATCGAAAAATGGTAGTAGATCTATTGAATGAATTTCAAGATATTATTGCGTGGACAATAAATGATATAACTGTAACACACAAATATGAGCATAGCATAGAATTAATTTCAAACATTCCTGTATCTTCACCACCTTACAGAGAGACATTGGAGACAAAAAGAGCCATGAAAGAAGAGATTGACAATTTGCTTAAACAAAACATCATCTCTAGTTGTCGGTCTTCATACGCATCACCAGTTATTTTAGTTAAGAAGAGAGATAATTCTAAGAAACTCATAGTGGACTATAGAAAATTGAACTCCGTCATATCTCCTGACAGTTACGCTCTTCCATCACTCAGCGACCTAATAGATTTATTCACAAATATTCAATTCATAAGTTCAATAGACCTCAGAACTGGTTTTCTACAAATTCCCTTAAAGGAAGAGGATAAATTGAAAACTGCATTCATTTGTAGTGCCGGTTTGTTTAATTTTAATGTGCTCCCAAAAGGTCTCTCCACTTCCTCCGTAGCATTTCAAAGAATGATCGACAAAGTGTTTGCAGGATTAAAATTCAATATTATGGCATGCTTCGTGGATGACTTGATTGTTTTTGGAAAATCTATAGACGAAAAGTTAGACAGACTTCGGAAAGTATTCACTCGTTTGCGAGAAGCCAATCTAAAATTAAATCCCTCAAAATCTCACTTTATGTATGCTGAACTACCAATCTTAGGATTCGTCGTAGGACGCGAAGGGGTTAAGATAGATCCTAAACGACTCGAGGCTATCACTAAGTTTCCCGAACCAAAAACAGTTCGTGATGTACGCAGTTTCGTTGGATTGGCTAGTTATAATCGAAGATTTATTAAGAACTTTTCAGTTATCGCGAAGCCCTTAATAGATTTGACTAAGCCTGATGTAATCTTTCAATTTGGAGATAAAGAACGTCAAGCCTTTAATATCTTAAAGGAGAAGCTCGTTACTGCCCCAGTATTAGCCATCTTTGATCCTGAAGCAGATGCTACCGAATTGTATGTAGATGCTTGTGAATACGGAATTGGCGCCGTATTAATGCAAATCAAAAATGGAGAGAAGAAACCGATTGCTTATTATAGCAGAAAAATCTCAGACCATGAAGCTAAGTCCTTAACGATCCCAGAAAAAGAGACCATGGCTTTGGTACAAGCCGTATTACACTTCCATGAATATCTAATAAGAGTGCCTCACTTCACTGCATTTACTGATAGTTGTTGTGTTTGCTATTTAAGGAACATGAACAATCTAAAAGGCAAATATCTTCTTTGGTTAATCAGGTTGCAATCTTATAACTTCTCGATTAAAGCGATAAGAGGTAACCCCTCTAATCGACATTCGGACTGCATGTCCAGATATCCAACGCAAACCCTAAGTGAGGAAGAGAATGCAAATCGCGAAGAAGGACTTTGTATAAATACAATGAAGATTGACGCGACTGATGTAATTAAGGCACAGAAAGAAGACGAATATTTTGGTAGAATTCGTGAATTAGTAAAGTCTGATCCTACTAATAATGAGGCTCGTCCGTATGTATTAGTAGATGGGGTGTTATATCGTAAGTCTAATAATGATTTAAAACAATGTGTTCCTCGAAGTCTGGTTCCTGAGGTTTTATATGCTATCCATACATCATGTCTAGAAGGCGGACATCTTGGAGAGAGCAAAGTGTTTTCTCGTGTCAATGAGCGATTTTATTGGCCTCGAATGGGATTCGATATCAAACAGTATATTAAGACATGTCGCGAATGTCAAGAACGTAAAGACTCAACCACTACACCATTACGGTTGCATGAACCAATTAAACCATTAGCTCCTTTCCATACCTTAACTTTGGAAGTATTTGGCCCAGTGCCCCCCTCTAATGGTTATAAGTATGTCATCACCGCAGTCGATATGTTTTCAAACTATGTAGTGGCACGACCATTAAGAACAATAACAGCCAAGAATGTTGCAAAGTTTATATTGGAGGATATTATTTGTTATTTTGGTCCACCCCGCCATATATTGTCAGACCTTGGTTCTAAATTCCACACACAAGTAACTAGCGAAATTATGACTGTACTCGGTATACATCAAAAGTTTAGTATTAATTACCATCATAGAATAAATTCACGAATGGAGAAATATGATCAAGCTTTGGTAAACTATTTGAAGAAATATATGTCTACTTCCCAGAAAGATTGGTCTCTATTTGTTAGAACTGCTTGTTACTCTTATAATACTATAAAACACAAACACCATCCTTGTTCTCCTTTTGAATTGGTGTTTGGTAGAAAGGCTGAATTAGGACTCGAACTCGAGACTCCATGCCGAACCCCGTATGGAAAACTCGTGAAAAAGAATCTTGATTGTATAAAGAAAATCAGCACAAAGGCCTTAACTAGTCAGCAGTAAAAACAAAAAGCCAAAATTGATAAGCGTAGGAGAGCACATACGTTAAAAAAAATGATTAGACCTCATTACAAATTTGGTAACTAAGCCGGGGTTATTTCCTAAATGTATGCAACGTGCATCATTAAGAAAGTTAATGTTGAACGAACGAAGTTATATTGTCCAAGTTCTCTAGTTTCAACCTGATCGAATTGTTCAATCATTTCATAGTTAAAAAAAATGTTAAGTTATCGCGATAGGCGTAGGAACTTCTAACGTGAAATTCAATGTTGATGCAGGCTTTCTGAAAGAAATGTTATATTAATACTTAAATAAATAATTAATTAAGTAAATGGGTACCCAATCAATTAAGTAAATATATTTATATGTATAGAAGGAATACATAGAGAAAAGAGTAGTTTAGAGAAATACAAATGGTTTTAAATCCATATATGGTCGGAAACCCTGCTACAAAAAAAGAGAGAGAGAGAGAGAGAGAAAAGAGAATAAGAAGGAAATATATAAATATATACAACTAAGGAACAGCTTGATTCCTTGCGTAGGTATTATATTCCTGGTGTTGACAGCAGACCAAAGACAGACAGACAGACAGACAAAACAAAAAACACCAAGTGAAAAGAAAAGAGAAAAATAGAGAAATGGAAAATAAAAATTATTTATTTGTTAAAAGTAATACTTCCGTTAGAAGGATTGAAAATCGCATTAATGAGAGAGAATAAGAATTAAAAATAGGATACGCCTTCGTATTTTATAGGTCCAGATAGGCTTTTGCCTTCGCAGCCTCCGCTAAGCTTGGTGAACCATTGCCTTATTGGCAAGACGAAATAGAACACCTCATGAACGCTTTCGAATTAGGTATGCAGTTCTACGAGCATGTAACAAACTAGAGTTAATTATGAGTACATATTACATATTACAAATAGTTTGAACCCTGTGTATTGGAAAATATCTTACTCTTAAGTCAGGTCGTGTATAAATAAAATTGATTGACTAAAGTTGAATGGATCTGCTAAGGTTAAGTAGGGTTACGTGCCCTCCTTGATGCTCTCTTCGAGCTCCATAATGTGACATATAATCAACCCAAGTTAAAATCAATCGACAGAGTGTACTGATAAATCATGGAGGACAATGATTCTATAATAATAGAGGCTGTGGTATAGGAGGTCATTATAATAATATAGGCCAGCCGTGATAGACAGATTAACAATAAGGATAGAATTCTCTAAATGTAAGACCTATAGATAAAACTCAAAAATAAGCGAGCATTGGTATTTTTTTTATCTTATTCATTGTATTTCTTTCAATTTTATTTTCTTCCCTTTTACTGTTTAAGTTTCTGCGCAGATAATTAGTAGTTAGAAGAGATAGATAAGGAAATAAAAATATATAAAAGGGACTGATATAATAATTTATATTTCCTTATATCATAAGATCACTGTGTGCTTCGTCCTCGTATAGCAGAAAGGTGTACGTTTCCATATTTCTATTAGTATTATTCTACTCTAAAGCATTAGATAATGAAGCAGTGAGAACGATGAAATTGTCATTTGAAAACAGAAACAGAAGAAAAGAAGAAAAGAACACAAGCAACAATAATTTTAATTTTGTATAATCATGTTTTGCTTCCTTTTACAGATAGTGCCTCTATAAATTGTCATCGGTCGTAAGTAATTACGTCTTGCTTTGTTTGTATTAATGCAATGCAACATTATGGTATATTCTATAAAAAAGGTATTATAGTTACATACATCATTGTATTACAGATACTGCAGATGGAGGACAATTCACAATTCACCGTTTGTTTGAGCACTATAGGTAGCCCCGAAATACCTGTGTACCCCTCCCTCTTTATTTTTTTTTGGATTGTCATGAATGTAGGTATAGTACTCTGTTACGAAGCAAGGACGCCTTCTTCCCCTTTACTTCTTTTTATTTCCGGTTTATTTCCGGCCTGATCCTGCAACGTTCTGTACCCTTTTTAAAGGTCTCTCTCCAATCAACTATATGTTTTGTTATGTATTTCATATTTATTAAATAAAATATTGTTATATACTTCATATTTGTTAAATCAAATATTGTTTCTTTTCTCAACGATTTTACTTCATAACAGTATTATCTGCTATTATGTAATAATGTTCTCTTGCATAGTTTCTGCATTCCGGAAGTAAGTTATCTACTTCCTTACTCAACTGTTATCAGCACACACTCTTAGTTCTACTATTGGAATTAGGTCAAGTTGAATAGCAGCAACCTTACCCATAAGTTTTCATGCAATACTAATAATGCTAATACCAATAATAATAATAATAACAGTGATAAAATACATATGATCTGTACTGTCATCTAAGTTAAATAGTAATACTAATGAGTATATATAAGCTATTCACTTTTCGATTCCCCGTCTAAATTACCATCGATCTCCACTTACTTAAATTCGTTACATTCAATTGAAGAATGTACATGTTACATAACAATTGCCCTCATTACTCTTCCTATAACAATTATTGTATAAAACAAGTATTACTTCCTATAACAAATATTATTTGAATACCTTCTTCTAATACCACTACTTCCATTGTGACTACTTGCATAGCTTCCTGTGCGTATTTCTTGTGCGCCCAATATTGGATACGCTCCCTCCTTATATTAGTGAGACTTTCTAATCATTGTAACTACCATTTACTATTGCAAAGAATTTTATTTTTCTTTGCTCCAAATACTTTTTTCTTTTGTTTCCTTACTATAAGTTCATTTTTTTACTACTTGCTATATCTATATAAATTTTTATCAACATTGCGTTAGGAAATTCTGCTTATACTATGGTGTATCATATCAGTCTTTTAGTTAAATGAAGAATTACCTTATTATTTATTTATTAGTTATTTAAATCTTTTAATTGAAAATGGTAAATTATAAATTAATCGTGTTCTATTCTATTTTCATGGATCTAATTGACTTCTGAGTGTGACTTCTGTTCCTTGAAAAATGGAGGAATGCCTAAGAAGAGTAAAATTTGTAATTTGTAAAATTGGAAATAATTTGGAAACCCTTACTGTACTTCGGACATCAGACTACAACTTCAGGAAGTAATTGTCTTTAATGGTGTATAGTGGTGTATTTAATTCAAAACGTGGCATTACATTCAAGTGTTAGAGTATTATACTATGTCAGAATATAGTTTCTAAGTTTCTACTTACCACTGGACACTTTTCCCATGGTAATCCATAGGTAGGATGCTGAAGTAAATCACGCCGACGCGATTATAATATTTCCAAAATGATTTAAATCCCTAACTACCCGTAGTATTAAACGCACTTTTACATTTTAGTAAGAATTGTTGTACTTGCATTCAATATGCATTTCCTACTTAAACAACACTCACAAAAACACCTACATTACAATCACTTCGCGACTCTCAAGAATAAGAGTAACTACGATGTGCATGTCAATCCGCGAATTACCAACGTTTGACTACGTGGTCACAAGCTTTGTATAATACAAAATATCCGGCATCCACCCATCCGCTATTGGAAATAATTAATAGACCAAAAAGAATTGAGACACCTATTACTTTCCTAATATGATGTATGGTGTCATCCTTAGAACATTAACTCGAATAAGGAGTATCCAACCCGACACTTTATTTGTGAATTATGAACACTCAATAACACTCACAATTAAGCCCCTGATTCTTGTGGGTTCCAACAGTAAAAACAAAAAGGAATATAGCATTACTTCTTATTCAGTTGGAAATTTTGTAAACGTTTTCCTAGCTGAATTGGCACACGCTTCCTGTCTATGCAAATTGTAGACAGTAAACAGGAAATGCCTGCGGTTTACCTAATCTAAGATTGCGAATAATCGCCTGTGGCAATGTACTTTAATGCCAGCGAGAAGTTAATAAAATGTGAATGATTAAAATTCTCTAATTGGCTCAATTCGGTATACCTAATAAAACTCGCCCATGACCAGGCGGAAGTAAAAACCACTAAGTGTGAGGGTCCCAAATCTAAGTATTGGTTCGATTCTCCGAAGTTCCCGAATAATAAACAACAAAGGATCCTTTTCCTTCCTCGCTCCTTTGAATACACCTGTAAACTTTTAAAACGCACAAAAAAAAAGGAGAAAGGAAAGAGACGATTATTCATTATTTTGGAAGATTACTTAAAACGAAACAGGGTTCCAATAAATTTTAAATTCATGACATGTAGACTCAAGGCAATTTCTACGAGTAAACTCAATATTGTACTATTATTTGTTTGAATTGTCACGCTTAAAATAATATAATCTATAGTAAAGAGATAAATTAAAATTCAAGATCACAATATCAACAGTTTGACGGTAGTTCCTCCTTGAATCTACATGAACTTAAATATTGGAAATTCATTATAATAAATTAACAAATCAATGGTAGTCAATAATAGTAATTCAACCCTTGTTGATATCTCGAGTCCTTATGTAACCAAATCTCTACGAGCTATGTAACTGTAGAGATCTCTATTTAAACTCCATTAATAGTTTACGTTACTAATTACTCATTACCAATTATTTGAGGTGACTAAATTGTAATCATTCATTTATCCTTGTAAACAACGAAACACGGCTGTCTTGCTATGTAATTACCCCAAATTATGTATTGGCATATCTTCCTTTCCATTCATCTTAGGTGCCAATCTCTCAATCAATGGTTTATGTTCTCTTATTTCATTCAATCACTTCATAAGCACAATATTGAAATTAAAATATATGTGTAATGTAATGAAATAATGCAAACTATTGTGCTCCTTAGTATATTACATTGTTACTAATTATAACAATACTATTTCTTACTTACTTGTGTAGTGTTAAATTTCTAATGGGACCCTATTTCGTTGAATATGAGATGGTACACATCTCACTAGATTGTAGTATTTAACGTGCGTAACCATATATTAATACTTACTTTTATTAAAGTTCAGAATTTGCCATTAGTGAATCTACTGTACTAAAGAAACTGAATTGAACCTAAGATAGTGTGCTGAACATTACAAAATCACCGTTAGAATGATAAACCGAACGGTTCTCTGTTATTGTCCAGTAGTCTAATTCACTCTCTGTCATTACTTTATTCTCTGTCCTTTTTGCATATATTACAATTCCAATAAAATGTGGATATTTGTCATTAAGGTTTTTATGCAAGATTTTTTTTAAATAATGAATCTTTAGAACTGAGGACTGTTAGTTGTTAATGAACATTATGTAGGTTGTTCTCCTGTTGCATTCTTGCAATCGTAGCATTTATGATAATTGAGAAAATTCACTTTTTCTCTTAATGTAGCATGTTCAATATGTCATTGACTTTTCAACTTTAGTGTAATATTTCATTCAAGTGACTTCTTGCAAATTTTAGCACATTGAAATGTTGTTCATCTTTACTTTGGTATAGTACATCAGTAATGTTATATGATGTGTCAAACTAAAATATTTTTGTTAGTTGATGTTACTCATTCCTAATCACTAAAATATTCTTGTTAGTTGATGTAACTCATTCATAATCACCTGTATTTCCATTTTCGTTGTGTTATGTGAAGGAACAGAGACACCATTTTGTTATAAACGTTCTCTGTATTATTGTTAAGAAAAGATGAAATGCGACTATGCTGACAACAGATTCATAAGTATACATAACCTATGCTTTCTTCACTTCGCGAAAACTTTTTTTTTCAATATAATTTTTTTTACGAGGGTCACTCGCAAAGTAAGGATATCTGTATTCCAGCTTCACCGCTCGCTTCTTGATGATTTTCGAGGTCGAAAATTATGAAGCAGTGGGAATGTGACGCTGAGTTCAAAAATATGGTTACATTGCTCTTTATTGAAGGAATTGAAAAAGATAATTTTGATTCATATGCATTTTAAAAGACATTTTTCTCTCTTGACTTGCTACAGGCTAGCAACAGAAAAAGGAAATACGTAAAACCTTCTGAAGGTGACTAATGTTGCTTTTGCTGCGCAATTTTGTAGGAAGTTTACATGTCAAAGGTTACTCATAGTCATCCTACAGGATATATAATCATGATTTTGGCAACGTGACACCGCATTAATATGTTGAAATTGGTTATATAGATATGAATCTATAGATAAGTCTAGAGATCACGCTATTGAATTCTTCCGGCTGTGACAGTACACGTATGTACATGTGTGTCACGCCACGTATTTTGGGTGCGGCAGTCTCTAAGAGCCAATCAAAACACAAATGAGCAATAAGTTTCCATATTTGTGGAGATGATAAAACGGATGTACTGACGGGTGTGAGGCTTGGGTGTGACCCTCGAGAATAATATAAAAGAGTGAACGGATTGAGAAGTTCAGAAGTTCCGGTGCAAGGGTGCAGAGGTTCGAGACGTCGGTTGTGGCCAGACAGAATCATCGTCAAAGTTTCTAAGAGTTACAAGAATACTACCATAAGGTATGTATAATCTCTTGTTGCATCATAAAATTCAAGTTTAGAGATGTCATGCGGTACTTCAAAATGAATTGTGTACCTACCATAAAACTTTCAAGATTACGAACTGTTGTCACATACTTGTATTTCATCTTCCGTTTCTTCTAACTTAATATTTCAATCTCTAGCCTGTCAATCAATATATATATATATAAGTTAAGGTATCAATCTATCAAATGAACTATCAGATATTCCATTACTTTTGTTGAATCACTAAATCAAATGTTGTTATATATTACCATTTTAGTTATGTAATAAACTTACTTTTTATAAATAATGTTGTCATTCCCCTAGATTAAACCATTTTTCCCATGAAAATCATGGTGTAATTCAAGTATATTTCTTTGTGACATCCGCTACAGAATTAGCGTGAGAAGATCTCTACATTATGGTGGAATAAAACGAGCTAAATAATTAAAAAGAGTCTGCACATCGTCACAGGTGTCCCACAAACAGCGCAGGAGCATTACGGAGTTCCGCACACAGCCTAACAGCATTACGGAGTTTCGCAATCGCATAATTGATGCCTGTCATGACTTTTTCTTGTGTTCGAGAGAGATTTGAGCAACGTTTACATTACTGCAAGGAGGTGAGCGGTGCACACTGAGTATCTCCTGTATTAATGTGTATATCTTAAACGGCACCATGGTTCTATCTGCTTATAACTTTGTAACGTTCTTCGACCGTAGTTTATGGATGACAGCCACGTTGGCTAGGGACACGCTAACGACATGAAGTTTCCAGAACTGGTCTCTACATGTTATCCTTCTAACGAGGTACCACACAGTAGAGGTCCCTATTTAAACTTTCGTAATTACCCTCCATAGCCCCCTTGGGACCTCCTCATTGGGGATTCTCCTTATCAGTATATTGTTGCCTTTTAAGTTCCTTGAAGGTTACGAAAGGTTCCATGTTTCTATTTGCTTAATTTCTTCAGGAGACGGACCTTAATGTTTGTGTATGTGGGTGGGTGATTCCACAAGATGAGTTTCTAGCTAAGGCCTTTGGTTTTTACCCTCCAAAATTCTTTGGGGACTAATTTAGTCGTGTGAACTTATGAGGCGCTTCAAATGAGGGTTTGAATGACAAATACATCATGCCGTAAACAAGGATCCAATATCTGGACTTCGGTTGGTAAGTAGAACCTAATCTATATATCTCCACGGCTTTACAGCAGGTAAATACAATAAAAGAAAGAAAACAACGGAAAATACTTCAAATAAGAAAACACGAACATTCAACACTAAATGGCATTTATTTTATCTAGGTATCTGAGCATGACTCCCTTTTACAATTAAATAAACAAGTCAGTTTTATATAAACAAAACTGTGAAAAACGAACAAAAGGCTATCGTAAAATTGAAATAATACTTTTAGATATTTTCAATGATATCGTAGAAAATTTCCGCAGTATTTTCTTTGAATTATATTCAGTGTGGAATAAACATTTCTATTTGCATGTGTTTTCCCCTATTGTATTTTATATCCATAGCAACTAAATAATAGTTTCATGACGGAGTTTTATCATGAAACACGCTTTATTGTTATCAATATTATTGTAACCAGATGCTTGTTGGAAGAGTTATGGTAAGTACGAATAATTGAATCTGTTTTTCTTACAACGCTGTTTGAGAAAACTAGGACACAATGCGTATGGTTCCTAATTCACATGATTTGCACGACGCATTTGTACATGATTTGTATAAACAAGAACCATTTAATTTCAATGACACGGTCATATATGCAAGTAAAATTCAAATTGTATTCTGCCTCGGTTTCCGTCGACAAACAGTGCCCTCACTATCGGTTCCAAATGGAATTAGAAATTGTTGCCTTAGTCCGGTTTTTGGTTTTTTACTTTCGAGGGATGACAGGAGACAAAAATGTATGACAAGCGAGGAAAAATCAAATTCCAGATTTCAACAGATTTACCTTTCATGCCCCTACATGACAAAAAGTTTCTTTTAGGATTTCCTTCTGTCCATTCGTTCGTTCCGATACGTATCCAGAATTATTATCACATGTCTATAAATGTGTTGTTGTAGAAATATAATTTGATAAAACATTTGCCCGGTATTTCTTATAATATTAGTATGTGTATAATCGGCAAAGACCTGTATTTGACAAATTTCAAGTCAAAAGAGCAGTAAATAAGAAAAATAAAACGAAAATAAAACTTCCTTCTCCATTTAGCAACATTTTGTTTTACTCATTCTAATTTTCGTATTTATAAGTCCTTTTTCTTTGAAATCGGCCACAAATTCCGATTATATACATTGTATCAGTATTAAAAGTGCCTTGCAAAATCATTATCAGATTATATTCTTACAAGAAGACACTTGTAGATATGCGACAATCATTTTTGACATAAATGTACATTTACTTGTAGCTCATATTGTCCAATGTATTCGCATTAAATTTGAAACGCAAGCTTTTTGTATGATTTTCCAATAGGATCTTGCGAATTTTCTCTCTAGCACAAACACACACACACACATACACACACACACACAAAAAAACTGAAAGATGAATTTAAAAAATCGCAACTTTTTCAGAATCGACTGTGACGATTTTGTTTCTAGTACGTTCAGAAATAGTTCATTAATAACCTTACAAAGGGAACTAGGCCATTTTTAAATAATAATAATAATAATAATAATAATAATAATAATAATAATAATAATAATAATAATAATAATAATAATAATAATAATAAATCCAGAAATCGTAGTTAGTGTTGGGGTCTGTTAATTTCGGACGATTTTCTCAAAAGCGACTGAGGCGAATTTTCGTATTTTAGAATATAGTGTACTTCATTTCTCCTTTAAAAATCCACAAGGTGTAGTTTAATTTGGGGTGTGTGTTCTTTCAAGATTTTTTTTTTAGAATGACGGGTGATTTTGGTCATATTTCATAGCCTAATATTATTCGAGCTTAACGAAAACAAAATGTCCAAATAAGAGGTATACAGTGCTTTCGAATAGTAAATATGCACCTCACAAGAATTGTTGGAGATGTTCAAAACGAGCCTCCAGACATGTGTGCACACGTGTCTTCATGTTCTCCAATTCATTGACAAATTTTGTCTGTATAATGTTTTTAGTGAAGTCACGAATAGTAATCTGGAATGTGGGAAAAATATCTCAGCGTATAACCATGTCCATTTTGTAATCATGCAGTTGCATAGTTACTTTCCGAATTTCCGAGAGCTACAAGAATCGCCGAAAAACATGGGACACAGTATGTTCCCTCCCCTTGATTTTACTTACTGAAGTACAAAATTACCCAAATTATCCTTGTTCCCGGTGCAATTTCCATTTTTTTATTATCGTGTTTGACTTATTATATTCTAGAAGAATCAAGCCAAAAATGTTGGGCCAAGTCTGTTCTCTCCCCTTGATTTTACGTATCGAACTAAAATAATATCCAAACTACTCGTGTTCCCCCGTTGCAAATTCCGTAATTTTGGTACAATCGTCTTTAGTACAACAATCGATAGACAATGATGTGGTCCAGTTTGTTTCCACCTAACTCTCCCCCTTTGTTTACTATAAAATATTATACAAATCTATTTGTGCATTACATAAGTAACAAAATATAATGATAACTAGCAAATTGTTATCTTTTCCTAACGATGACAGAGTGCTACTTGTAAATGTTTCACAACTTAAATGACGGCTAACTCCTTCTTCCTCTAAAAGAATAATTAATGTTTGTCCTTTGATGTCCCCTGATGATTGATGTTTGTCCCCTGATGATTTTCTCAGAACTTCACAAATAAATATTTCATTAAGAGCGATATAGACTTCTATAAATCACTTGTCATAAATATATTAACAAGATATAATTTACTCAAGTAAATGAGTTTTTTTAATTACTTCGAAGAAGACTCATAGACTTCCATAATTTTATTGTATTTTCCAAACAAATATTTCAATAAAATCCCTAATAAATGACATAAATAACAGCTGGAATTTTCTTCGGACGAAGCTATCTGGAAAATTTTGAAAATTTCGTTTTTTGATCATAAAACAATTCTCGGTAATAACTGCAGCATTCCTTGATATCATTTAAGAAATATGAGCAAGAAAATTTAGTGTGGTAGCCTCTATCTTTTAAGTTTTTCTCTATTTATAATACATACGCTTACTGGTCGTCTTACACGTTGATGCTTCTGGTAATTAAAATGTTCTTTGAACTCAACACACTGGATAAAATTTCTAAAACTCTAGCCATCAACTTTTTAAAACTAAGACCCATCATGTACACAGTAAAAAATGGTTGTGTTAATTCAACTCAAATTCAACATAGGACAGTAGTTCCAGCGTGACTACCACTATGCAGTGTTAATTTAACACAGACCTCGCGGTGTTAGAGTTTAACACAGGCGGTGTTTTACGTTTTTGACACATAACCGGTGTTAAAGTCGGATTTTTGTTAGTATTTTCGGTGTTGATTCGGCACCAAGTCAGGGTCGGTAATGTGAGGAAACGTGCTGAGTATTACTTGTAGCGGTGTAGCACCAACACGAAGAAAGTAACACAGTGTGTATTGTGTTAATATTACACCCTGTCAAGTATTAATATAACACAGTCCCTGTGTTATTTCAACATCATCTTCTTATGATTCCCACACAAACTCTTTGTCATAATTCAATGTCAAAGCCGTATAAGTAACTCCCTGAGTTAAAATTGAAGGTCAGGCAACCCGATTAACACCGTTTTTGGTGATAGTTCGACTCCAGTTCTGTGTAACTATGACGTCTATTTCGGTGTTAAAATAACTCCATGTGCGGTGTTGATGCAACCATTTTTGTGTGTTGGAAAAGCTCGTGGTGTACATGCTTAGATTGTAGAAAATACTATATTTAAAATAAGAATAGTAAACAACAGAATAAACTTTTTTTGTCGTCCTGCCCAAAACATATTGTGAAATATTTCTTGATGGTTCGAAACACAACCTTCACCAACAACTTGTTCAAAAATGATTGGAGACTTTTATCTATATCCTTATAGTAAGTTTGCCTCTTAATCGTTTTTCTAATGCTTTTCCGCCATTCTTGAAACAGAGTCCCCGATATTGACTAGTGAGCTATAGTGCAGTGTAGAAGTGACACAGTAATACAGTGTTGTTTCTCGCTGTTGACATATTTCTTCAGAATTATTATGTAAAACAATTGATAATACATCGCACGGTTTGCAAGTTGAAATTTTGCGAATACCTGGATTTGTTTAAGTATTACTTTCTTCTGTGTTTGACTGTAGTTTTAGTGCATAAGCCTTTATAATTAGATGGCCAGCATATTTGGCAATCAAGCAGAAAACAACACCGAAGATTCTACACTTTTGTTAATTTAACATACAAGCTGTGTATCATTTCAACAACCGGCATTTGACAAACAATACCAAATGGAAAATGAGTTGTTCTAACCATCACTTTGTGTTCTATTTCAACACAATAGTGTTAATACATATTCATTTCGCTGAAATAACAAAACGATTTTTTACAGTGTAGTTATATCATTATGTTATGATTTTTCTCAAGTATTAGATTATAGTTTAGCAGGTTTTAAGAACGATATGATATGAATAGCAATTTATTTTTGTGGGACGAGAAAAC
The DNA here is from genome assembly GCF_964235325.1 of Thermobia domestica. Taxonomy (NCBI): domain Eukaryota; kingdom Metazoa; phylum Arthropoda; class Insecta; order Zygentoma; family Lepismatidae; genus Thermobia; species Thermobia domestica. The sequence goes on from NC_137460.1 coordinate 134,151,350, forward strand.
AAGTTATACATTAGAAGTTTTACTTGCAGAAATAGATAAATCTTCTTCACACTGACAATTTGATTTGCCGTTGTACTTTGTAAGCTGGTTTTACTTATTTTAAGCTTTGTTGTCTCTCTTATTTAATCGGAGGGGTACTTTCTATGGCAAGAGCCAAATTTGGCACTCAGATCCTAATCCAAAATGAGTCTTGTAGTTTCAAACATTTATTTTTTTTCGGTTCTTATATTGCTGCCACTTTTGTTCAAAAAGTAAATAACGAGCGTGTATATAAAGATTCTCCCCACTGTACTTATTCTTAATTCAATTATAATATTCAGTTTCATGTTTCACAAAGTCAAATTAATTTCTTACTTCGCTTAATACTTTATATTTATTAGTTACTAGCATCAATTACCCGCTACGCTGGATTAAATTAGAAAAAAAATAGTAATATGTTCCGTTAGTCAACCATCTTTTATTATTACTGAAGCACTCTTTGATATCGGTCATTTGCAATAATATATATATATATATATATATATATATATATATATATATATATATATATATATATATATATATATATATATATATATATCCCTCTCCACCTCTCACAAGTTGCGTAGATGAATTTGGGTTTAGACGGCATCGAAAGTGTCACTGTTCATCATAGCGGCTCCGAAGCTATAGATTCGACACTAATGTCGGTGATTTTCTATCATTTTAAATGTCTCTCCCCTCTCCTACTTTAAGTTACACCGTCAAGGTGACATGACAAGAATCATCCCAGATTTAAACTTCATATTCTTTGTAAATTTGATCGAGATCGGTCACGTGCTTCAAACGTTATAAGCTTTATTTATTTTTATATATCTCCCTTTTCTATCCTCCTTATAAGATCTACCGTCAAAGTGAAATGAGAAGAAAAACATCTCAGGCTAAAACCTCGTCTATGTTAAAAATTTGATCAAGATATATCGTTTGGTTCAAAAGCTATTAAGTTTTATTTATTTTTTAAACTGCTTCCTTCCCTAAGATCTATCGCCAAAGTGATTAAAATAATAGCATCCCAAGCCGGACCTTTACCTATGTTGAGAATTTGATCAAGATCGGTTAGAGGGTTCAAAAGTCATGAATGCACAAAGACAGTTTCTTTTATTTGCACTTACCTCATCTCTGCCTCCCCTACATTGCACCGTCAAAGTTAAATGACTAAAATATCCCAGGCCCAAACGTCATCTATGTTGAAAATTTTATCAAGATGGTTGAGTGTTTCAAGGGTAGTTTTATTTATTTACCTCACATATGTTAAAATGTACATGATTCAGATCGATCGGGTGGTTCAAGAGTTACTAACTTACGAACATAGTCACTTTTATTTACATGCATACTGATTTTTGCATATCACCATTTCCTTTCCCTTCCGTACGTTGTTCCGACAAAGTCAAATGGTAAAATCCATCCTACGCATGAACGTGATCTATGCTATAAATTTGATTGAGATTGGTCGTTTCGTTCTGGGGTTATTAAGTTTTATCTATTTTTTATAATTCCCCTCACCCCCTCAACCTAAGTTCTAATTCAAATTGAATATCTAAGAACACTCCCATTCCAGAACTTTAACTACTTCAAACATTTGACCGAGATCGGGACGGTGGTTCAAGAGATTAAGAGTCACAAACATAGTCACTATCAATGTTATAATATATATATATATATGATGTGATCAAAGTATCCGGACATCTGGCTGAAAATGACTTACAAGTTCGTGGCACCCTCCATCGGCACTGCTGGAATTCAAATATGGTGTTGGTCCACCCATTGCCTTGATGACAGCTTCCACTCTAGCATGCATACTTTTAATCAGGTGCTGGAAGGTTTCTTGGGGAATGGCAGCCCGTTCTTCACGGAGTGCTGAACTGAGGAAAGGTATCTATGTAGGTCGGTGAGGACTGGCACGAAATCGGCGTTCCAAAAACTCCCAAAGGTGTTCTATAGTATTCAAGTCAAGACTCTGTGCAGGCCAATTCATTACCGGGATGTTATGGTCATATAACCACTCCACCACAGGCCGTGCAGTATGAACACGTGCTCGATCGTGTTGAAAGATGCAGTTGCCATCCCCAAATTGCTCTTCAACAGTGGGAAGCAAGAAGGTGCTTAAAACATCAATGTTGGTATGCGCTTTAAGAATGCCACGCAAAACAAGGGGTGCAAGTCCACTAGAAGAAAAACACGACCATACCATAACATCACCACTTCTGAATTTTACTGTTGGCATTACACACTTTGACAGATGACGGTCACCGGGCATTTTCATACCCGCACCCTGCCATCGAATCTCCACATTGTGTGCCATGATTCGTCACTCCACACAACATTTTCTCACTGTTCAATCGTCCAATACTTACGCTTTTTGCTCCTAAAGAGGTGTTGTTTGTCATTTACCTGCATGATCTGTGGCTTATGAGGAGCCGCTCGACCAGGAAATCCAAGTTTTCTCACCTCACACCTAACTGTCATGGTACTTGGAGTGGATCCTGATGTAGTTTGGAATTCCTCTGTGTTGGTCTGGATAGGTATCTGCCTATTACACTTTACAACACTCTTCAACTATCGACGGTCTCTGTCAGCCAACATATAAGGTCGGCCTGAACGCTTTTGAGCTGTACGTGTCTCTTCACGTTTCCAGTTCACTATCACATCGGACACAGTGGACCTATAGTTTAGGAGTGTAGAAATCTCGCTTACAGACTTCTGACACAAGTGACACCCAATCACCTGACCAGGTTGGAAGTCCGTGAGTTCCGCGGAGTGCCCCATTCTGTTTTCTAACTATGTCTAATACCTACTGAGGTCGCTGAAAATGAGTACCTGACAGTAGGTGGCAGCACAACGCATCTATTTTGAAAACCGTATTTTTGGAGGGTTTCCCGCATACTTTTGATCACATACTATATATATATACAAGGTGGATCATTTTAATCTTTCCATGGACTTATCTCGAAAACGGTTGAACATAAATGAACCAAACAAAAACTAAAATAGGAAATTCTTGGGGTACATGAAATGATATCCTCGCGGTGCCCTCCAGGGCCGCCCAGAGCCCAACTTTAAAATTTTAATTGGAAACATCGATCGAATTATGCCTCGTTCCATAGATCTTAAAACACTAACCAGATTTATGACAAGAGATTTTTTTTTTCATATCGGCCACAGTATTCAAAATGGTCGCCAGGACATAGTGCCTATATCAGATAAAATGTCCCGTACCACTAATATGAAAAATGTTGGAGGTAAATGAGCCAAACAAAAATTGAAATTGAAAATACCTTGGGACACATCAAATGGTGTTATCGTGGTGCCCCCAGGGCTGCCCTTCATGACGGCATAGCGCCCAAATTTAAAATTTTGAATGAAAACATGGTTCTCATGTTACCTCGTTCGATATATATTCAAACACTAAACAGATTTATGGCAAAAGATTTTTCATATTATTCACTGTATTTAAAATTATTTCCAAGATATGGTGCCTATATCACATAAAATGTCCCATACCAATAATATGAAAACTGTTAGAGATAAATAAACCAAACAAAGAAAATCAAATATGAAATACATTGGGGCACATCAAATGGCATTGTAGCGGTGCTTCCAGGGCTGCCCTTCATGTGGATCCAGGGCCCAACTTTAATATTTTAAATGGAAGCAAGAGTCAAGTGATACCTCATTCGATAGATCATCGAACACTAAACAGACTTATGGCAAAATATTTTTCATATGGGTCACTGTGTTCAAAATGGTCGCCAAGACGTGGTGCCTGCATCAGATAAAATGTCCCGTACCACTAATATGAAAACTGTTCGAGATAAATGAACCAAAGAAAAACTCAAATAGGAAATACAGTGGAGCACATCAAATGGTGTTGTCGCGGTGCCTAACGGGCTGCCCTTCATGTGGGTTCAATGTCCAACTTTAAAATTTTAAATGGAAACATGGGACAAGTGATACCTCGTTTGATAGATGTTCGAACACTAAACAGATTTATGGCAAAATATTTTTCATACCGGTCACTGTATTTAAAATGGTCGCCTAGACGTGGTGCTTGTACCAGATAAAATGTCCACTACCGCTAACATGAAAACTGTTGGAGATAAATGAATAAAACAAAACATGAAAGAGGAAAATGGCAAGGGGCACGTCGAGTAATGTCGATGTGCTTTCAAGGACCGCCTTCCATGTGAGAACAGGGCCCAACTTTAAAATTTTAAATGGAAACATGGGTCAAGTGATACGTCGTTTGATATATCTTCAAACACTAAACAATGCTGTGGCAAAAGATTGTTCATTTGGACCGTCGTTTCCATAATGACCGCCAAGACATAGTACCTGTCCCAGATAAAGCGCGAAGTACAATTAATATGAAAAAGGTTCGAAATAAATGAACAGAATAATACTTGTAGGAATTCACAGAGGGTATTTATCATTCCACGGCTCGAGAATCAACTGAAAGCAGAAGCGAAGATTTTATTAATACATTTTTTGAACCTTGCAAACAGTTTGAAGGCCTGCTTCTCTCCCTCAAACCTGAAAATGTAATGGAATGCGTGCAAGATGTTTCGGAAGCATCTACATCAGTATGTACCGTTTCGTTACTAAAAACCACAACTGAAATTACTGCTAAACGTTATTCTGAATGAACCTGTAGACACCATCTCAGTGAAGGTCATATTCTATCACCTAAATTTCTCTTGCAAGTGGTATTGAATAGGTTGGAAATGACATGCATCCTGCTCGGCCCATTACCTCTAAGATGTTCTTTGTCTTTCTTTTCCAGTAGAGAAATATAGGGATGGTACAGTCTCTACTGCCACAGGTATTGACTTGCCACATCTTGGCCCACTAATCCGCGTGCATTAGACAGCTGCACGTCATAAAACAAAATCATATTACGTCAATTCTCGTTCAATCTTCGTGAGGCAAGGGTACTCACTGCGCATTTTATCTGATACAAGTACCATGTCTTGGAGCTAATTTTGAAAACAGGGACCCATATAAACAATCTCATGCCTTAGAGCTCTTTAGTTTTTAAAGATCTATCGAAGAAGAAACTCACTCCATGTTCCCATTTATAATTTTAAAGTTGTTGCCAGGGCGCCCATGTAGAGGGGTCCTGGAGACACCGCAATAATACAATTCTATCTGTTCCATGGCACTTCCTTTTTTAGTTTTTATTCGGTTATATATTTCAACCGTTTTCATATTAGTGGTACTGGATGTTTTATCTGATACAGGCACCATGTCATGACTGGTGTCACCGGCACCGTTGTTTTGAATACGGTGACCGATATGGAAAATCCTTTGCCACTACGCTTTTTAGTTCGTAAAGATCTATCAAACGAGATATCACTTGACCCATGTTTCCATTAACAATTTTGAAGTTGGCCCTCGGTCCCCATGAAACGCAGCCTTGGGGTCACCGTGCCATCACTAGACGTGTCCTATTCCATTTTCCTGTTACACGTTTAGTTCTGTTCATTTATCTCCAACGATTTTCTTACTAGTGTTATTGGACGTTTTATCTAACACATACATCATGTCATGACGGCCTTTTTAAATACAGTGACCGATATGAAAAATATTTTCCTATAAATCTGTTTGGTGTTTGAAGAATTATTGAACGAGGTATAACTAGATTCATGTTTCCCTTTAAAACTTTAAACTTGGCCCCTTTGCACCCATAGAGGCCGGCCCTGGGGGCAACGCAAGAATACCATTTGATGTGCCCCATGGTATTTTCTGTTTGGACTTTTGTTTGGTTCATATATGTTTAACAGTTTCTGAGATATTTCCGTGAAAGATTAAAACGGTACACCCTGTATATATACAGGGTGTTAATGAACTATATCGACAAACTATAAGAGGTGATTACTCATATCAAAATAAGTCAAAAATTTCCTATTGAAAACTGCATAGTTTCAGAGCTACGGCTGCCCAAAATCACAAAACAATCAAATTTCATGAGGCCCTATTTCGAATTCGAGAAATTGTAGAGTAGTGGTCCTTATCAGTGTAAAGGAAGTCACGCATACAGAATCCAAAAACGCATATTTCATTAACGTGTAATAGTTGTGTAGAGTATTTCCTGCACAGTGAAATTCCCAGACATCCCATCAACCGAATTTTGAGATGTGCTCTGACTTTGTGATTGATCCAAAGTAGGCAAACGATAAGTAGGCGGCAGCGAACATAGATCCTTTGGTGCGATGTAGGAAGTGTTAGGGATCGTAAACAGCACGGTCACTCGTACTCGGGAAAAAACATGCTGCAATGTTTCTTTCACGCTTATAAGTATAGATAACGTGAAATATACAGTGACGAAATACATTGCATCACAGAATATTTCGAACACAAAAAACATGGAGCTGCCGGTTTCGAACACTCAGACTTTCCTCCGAAGCATTGGATGTTGATTGTTGTCAATACGTATCTCCAGGCTACTTGGACCCTTCTTGAAACCAGGGGATATCTGAAAACACTATTGAGAGCATATATGAGAATTTATCCTGTACAGAGTACCCTGCACATCCATTGAAAATTGATGTAATATGCATTTTTGACTGTGTATGCGTGACTTCGTTTTTGATGATAAAGAGCACCATCCACAGATTGTGGAATTCGAAATAGGGCATGTTAAATTTAGCCTTTTTAGCGATTTTGGATAGCCGTAGCTCTTAATCTATGCACTTTTGGCAATAGGTTCATATGTGCTTTCTCTCTTATTTCGATGTGGGAAATCACATTTTACAGTTTGTCGGTATAATTCTTTAACACCCTATATATATATATATATATATATATATATATATATATATATATATATATATATATATATATATATATATGTGTGTGTGTGTGTGTGTGTGTGTGTGTGTAGGTGTATGTGTATGTGTGTTTATTCCATTTCCCAGTACAAGTGACATGCTACTGAAAAATTAAAAAAATACAAAATTAAAGAAGATAATGGTTAAAAGAATGGCGTTTGCTCAAATGATGTTGAATAACCCAGTTCTATGACGAAGTCCTTATTGGCACTTAAAGCTCAACGAAGAATACCGCTACATAGAAACTGGCTGAGATTAAAATACAATAAAAAGATTTGTGCTACCAATATGTAGTAAAAGTTTAATAAAAAATAAAATTTTTTAGGCAATCCTTAATTGATTATCTCATCTATACCCAACTCGAGTATTCGGATCTAAGAGAGACGGGATTAGGGAATGCTGGAAATTGCATAATGAAAACCTGCAAAACTTAAACCATTTCCTAATCATCGTTACAGTGATTGGGCCTATGAAGAGTCATTCTGACGCATGATTAGTGCCATACTAAAGATTTCGACTAGCATATATTTCCTGCAGTAGTTAGGCCTTTAGTATGACGCGACTCTGCATAAGCCTAAAATCTATCTCAGACAAGTTGATAGGAACTTCTATCCCCACCACCCACCTGCTAGCTGCCTACAGTTTGAGACGGGGGTTGTGTTGCTGTTCTCTTTAGCAATACAAACCCCCATTCGCTGCTATGTAGATATTTAAAAAAAAAGCAGTGTGTAAATAACGGATTGAAACTCTCAGGTAAACGTGTACGTACTTCTTGGTTCTTAACACATTAAACAGAGTAACCAAAACGGGTTAATAAGTAACTGTAAACTCAATTTAAGTATGCGCATTAATTCAAAAAGCGAGGGGTGTGCAGAAGCGTTGGAATAGCGGACTATGTCTGCTACTCGAGTGCGCATTACAACTGATGGCAGGGTTGGACTTTGTACACAATTTATTGTGTCGGCACAATGATTTTATCAGGTTTCTTTTTTGTTAATACACCAACATATGCATGAAAAAATGAAAGGACATATCTAGTTAACGTCTCGCACGTATGCCATATAGATTAAAGGAGACTATGGTTATTGAAAATGAATGATAAGGAAGTGGCAGCAAAGGGAGAACCCCGAGAAAACTCACTGACACGATGTCATTAGCCACGAATTTACATGACCAAGGACCGGACCGGAAGTAAATAATTTACCACTGAGCCCGCATTCCTCCGTAACATATGGCAACAAAAATATAACAACATATGACAAGAAAACTAAAAAGTGTGTCGACTCCTTTTCAGGCACGTATCAAAGGGGATCTAGGGGGGCGGCCCCTCTAAATTTTTACTGGCTTCCCTCAAATTTTCACTGTAGACTTGAAAATGAACAATAATATGTTGATGAACTATAATGTGATTGGATCCCCCCTCCTAAATTCTATCGGACCCCCTTTACATTTTTGGAATGGCTACTGGCCTGCAGTTTTCCACGAAGATAGCGGAGATACTTTCTCCTCCAGATCATAATATCATCCCTATCAACTATGAAAACTTTTCTGTTTCGCAACACGTATTTAAATTTCATAACTTTTAATAGTCTGTGCAAAGTTGCACGAGAGAAAACTGGAAGGTCATCATCGGTGTTTATTGCTGACAGAATTTTATCTAACGTTGGCAACTCATTTCGGAAAAAAAAACTGATGTACCTTCGATCGAATGGTCGACTTCGTAAAATCGTCGTATTTTTCAAGTAGGGAAGTGCTTTTGCGCGTTTTTTTTTTTTTTTTTGACTTTTCAGTTTATTTTCATTAAATTTGGCCTCCCGTCGGATTCTGTACACAGTTGCTTGTCCCACCCCTGTCTGTTTTGCAATCATGTCGGCCAATTGTTCTACATGAGGATGGTGTTCTCTCAAAGAATTAAACACATTCAAAACGCAGCGCCTCTCACCACTTTTCAAAGCTTTTCCGTGTTTATGTTTTATCACAGAACTGGAAGACATTCTAGAATCTTGCTTAACACCCACACTAAACACGTTACAAATAAATAAATATATTTTTGTATGTATTACACATACATCCACTAATACACTTTCTACTATATACAAGCACTACAGTATTTTCACACGCTATAGAGTTCAGACACGCTAAATGAAATGAAATGAAATTTTTTAGTTTTACGTCCCACGGTTATGCCGGTTAGGCTAAAGGAGACAGTGATGATGAGTAATGAATGAAAATGGAGGAAGGAAGGAAGTGGGAGGAAACGGGAGAACCCCGAGAAAACCCACGCACACGGTGTTTGTCCACCACAAAGTTCACTTGGCGGGGCTGGGATCGAACCCGGGACCCCAAGCACCTGAGGTGAACGCTCTACCACTGAGCCCACACACACTAAATTCATACAATCTTCACAGCGATATTCCACGTATTCGATGTCCAATCGAATATACAACTATTTTTGTTTCTTTACAGTGGGAACATATGTCGACTATTCCTCATAACTCTCTTCCTCCTTCTAACATCAAATAAAAGAATCAGCATAAATTTGGTTTATAAATAACTGTTATACTTTTTTTAAATGGTCAAATCAATATTTATTAGTCCTATAAAATACATAAACAATGCTATATCCTTTTCTTAAAATAACCATATTAATTGAAGTTGTGAATAATGGATGGGTTAAGAGTAGCTAAAAGGAACAACAAACTCCCTCACATTGACAGAAAGCGCGCGAGTAGTGGAGTGGAAAATTTAGATTTTAAACAATACTGATATGAATGTCTCAAACGTTTCCTTCCCTGTCAGGGGTGGTATTCCTGCTGTCCCCTCTTGCTGCGAGAAAGAGGAGGAGAGTAGGGGAGTTTTCTTGTTTTCCTATCAACTAGTCTGAGATAGCGTATAGTAACTGTAGGAGGCTTAGGCGAGCAAGTAATGTAACCAAACTGGAAGAACGTAGAAATGCATTCAAAAGTTCAACTGTAAAGGCAAGGTGTAACATACTGTTAGGGAAACGTAGTCGAAAGTGCGAGGACAAAGTTAAGAACGATCACACAGAAAAAGGAAAACAAATTTCAAACCAGATCCAGTTGTGCAAAGAGGAGGTTAATTTAGAGCTGTTTTGAATGCAACATTGAACCTTCGGGTTCCATAAGCCATTAGGTTAGTTAGAAATATTGCATTTGTTATTTTGTCTATTTTACCCATTCAATAGTTAATATAATACAATAAGAATTTACCAGTTTCTTTGCGGGTCACCTTTGAACCGCTCCTGCATGACGTTTAATTGTGTATTAATGGAAACTACGATTAATAGTCATGTATTTCCCTTTTACCCGACTTCGAACCGAAATTTTGTTCTTCGAGTCATTGTTCTATTTTTGTATTTTCCCACAATCTTTCATCTGCTCATAGCGCAGAAGGGAATCATTTTAACACTAAGGGTGGTCTCTACAATTTATCTTACCTTGGTGTCAGAAATCATGTCCCAAACTTTGTGTTGTTTTGAAACGCTCTATATAGAGAGGGGATATTATTTTCTTGATTCACTATTGTAAATTTGAAACTAATGGACAAAAATGCTAAAATTTTGTACCAGCGAAATATCGACAGAAGTATATTGTTTGATATACTCTGTGACACCACAAAGTTAACAGTGCCGCCAAGCCAACCTAAAGTTGTAATTTTTCTTCCGAAATACACTACAACAAGTACATATTTCAATATTTCAACGATAACATATTTGGAAGCTACCTCAGTTTGCAACAGTGGTTGACAGCTGTGATATTGTATACTTTCCTTTTACATGTACATTTGAAACGTGTAGCAACCTGAAGTAGTGCTACCTGCAAAAATGCAACTTTAGGTTGTGTTGGCAACACCGTTAGTCTTGTGGTATCTCAAAGTATGTTATAATATATCGCCCTGGCGATATTTGCATGGTTTTGTCTATTAGATTTAAACTTACAGGAGTTACCAATATAAATGGTGCACTTGTATATATAGGTCTATGGTAAAGGTGTTCATGGTGGGCGGCTTTGAGCCCTATTGAAAATTGTTTATAACTTTTCCTTAAAATCTAACAAAGTTTCACGAAAGAAAAAAATCTTTTTTACGGTAGAATTGGTTCATATTGATAAACTTTCACGTAAGCACCAATATTATTCACCAATTTTCCTAAAGGTTTTGGATGTTTGTGGCAAACGTCTGCAAATACCTCAGCGGTACATTTTCAAGAACTTGTCAAATTATCTCCTCCGACTCATCAAATTCTTTTGGTGTGTGATAAAGTTCCCAGTGGAAGACGTCGTAGCTCGTTAGGTCAGGAATCCTTGCTGACCATTCAATGGTGTCACGACGTCCTAATTAGTTTTCTGAAAAATGGATGTCAAGCCACTTACGGACAGAACTTCCATAATGAGGCTTGTTCCCATCTTGCATAAGCATTAGGTCATTGTAACTTTCCCACGTTAATAGAAACGTAATATCCAAACATCGGAAAGTACCCTTATACATTCATTGTATCCCAAATGACCAATAAACCCATACTTTCGTGGATGTCCTGTCACACCACACCACGACGTTTTTGAGATGTTGGTTATTTCCAACAACCAACCTCAATTTTTTTCTGGTCAATAACAGTAATTGCGGCGTTAAAAATAATCCGATAACATATAACATAACTTTAATTGGCCACAGGGTATTACCGAAAAGATCGGACTTGTCTTCATACCAAGCAAGTATTATATCCCTATGCTCCAAACGATGATCACAGTTTTGCGGTGTTAATTCTGACACTAATGTGGTTAGCATGTACCAAAATCCAACTCTTCGGATTGTGTGTTGAATTAAACCAGATGCGCGACGTGCATGTCTTTTCGATTTCTAACAAGCAGGGGATACAATATCAGGACTCGAGTTGCGCAACAAGTGTTTTTTTTTTACAGCATGAGTTAGTTAGTTAATTACCAAGTTAGTAACTGCAGATCTCTAATATCGAAAACGTGATGGGACTTCAAAGGTAACATGGGGGTCTATGGGAAACACAAGAAAGAAAGCGTTTCTCCCGTTTCTCCTATGTATTTGGGAAGGTTAGGTAGCTATTCAAATGACATGTCCAAGCCACACAGTTGATGTGGAGAGAAGAGAGGAACAAATGATCCATATAAAAGCAGTTTGTAGAATGTGCACATCTTACGATGGCCATCAACTTGCAGTGATAGCACAATTCCTTGCTAGGGGAGTCGAAGCAATACTGATTGGGTGTCTGGAATGCTTCCGGCTCGATATCCAGGAATCCCGGTTTGTGGAAAGCAAATCGAAATATGCTGCGGAACTGGGAGCACAGAAGTGATACAGTCTAAACGATTGAAGATTGAAGAACTTGTCACGGTGCCAGATATTCGTTTCCTTGGAAAGTACGATTGTGTCAGTGAGGAACTTGACAAAGTTGTTATAAGCACAAACGTATACATGTTCAGTTGCTGCATTAATCGTATGCATGCAGCCAGGGCCCTTTCTTGGTGAATATGACATTAACAGGATCAAATTTGTCGGAAAGTCGGTTGTTTTTTATCGTTATTGTAAAATGTGCACATTGTACCAACTATTTTCGTTTGGACCATTTGATTCTTTCTACTCTCCACATTAACTCTTGGTGGTTTCTCGAACAAGTCATTTGAATCCTTCCCCCATAGTACCTTTGAATTCCTATCACATTGTCTCTATTATCTGTCTGCAGCAAATAACTTGGTAATTCCCTAGCTATTTCATGCTCTTTAAGGATATACAACTCTCATTGCGCAACTTGAGTTTATAAATAAATCTATCACTTTTTTGTTGCAGTCTCTCTTTCAAAAATGTACAATCAATGAGAAACACACTTCTTACAAAACACTTGCTTCCTGATTTTACCGACACACCTCCAACAATCACACGTTTTACATATCTTGCACATGTCCGTGCTTTTATTGTTATTACATTGAAGAATTTGGAATTGCTCACTTCTTGCACTGTCTTTGCTCATCATCATTCGAGAAGCAATCTCTCTCGTGCTATACATTCTCAGCTTTAGTCAAACATTTTGTGAGCTCTCTGCGGAGTAGTCTTGTACTTACATATCTTTTCGTTTCTTCCTTATAAACAATACTGAAATTCAGACATTCCTATCCATCACATTATAAAAACACGAAACGGCCACCTCCTGTTGGGTGATTTCACAGAGCATTTCGAAGCATCTGGTCAAAGACATCTACACCAAATTTTTAACACAATGGGAATATCTCTTCGCCCATTGCCTGCTGAAGAAACTTGGTTCTGCACTGCTTGCTCCAGAAACACTTCACTGGGAGGCCACTACCTCCTGTTGCACCATAAACATAAGAATGCCCAAGAATGCTTGCAACTCAGAGATTAATAAGTTCCAACCCAGTCATTTGTGCTGGTGTGAGCTTCAGTTATTGTGCATTTTATATTACACTTCAATAAATATTCATAAAAGGAAGATGGAAAGCACTTATTAGATCCCCATCTATCACGGTACGAGAGGCATGTGAAATTCATCTATCACAGGACGATTGATGGTATGGGCTTTCCCCGCAAAATATTTTGGACGAAAGTCTTACCAAGTGTTGTTCCCATTGCCTTATTGTTCACTCACACCCACACTATTCCCTCACGCTCAGTAAAACAATTGGGTGCATTGGTGACTGATGTTACCTTTTCAGTCCAAGAATCTTGCAGAGATGTACCACTGGATACTGAAAACGGTTAGGATATTTCTAAGCAGCACCGTCGCGTTGACGGTGAGGATTGCCCCGGGCGCCGAGGCCAGAGGGGGCACCGGAAGGACAAATTAACAAAATTCAAGGAATTAAGATTGTTGGTAAATGATTTTAAAAAAATAATTTTAAATTAGATAATTTAATAATGATCAGGCCACGGCTAAGTAAAATTTATTTATTTATTTCATAAGAACAACACAACAGGCTTTATGTCCAATTATAGTGCAGTTTAGATAATTATCTATCATACACTATTATACAAACACAAATAGGCGTATACGTCGTTTAATTTTGCAGAAGTTATTGTCTGACACTTGTTTTCTGACATACTAAGTACATCTGTTACATGAAATCTAATTATTTCGTTATATGATGCACACATTCTCCATAGAGGGGACTTTTACGCAATATGTTAGTTCTTGCTTTTCAACAATAGTATGTCCCAGTGTTTGGTGTTCTTGTCTTACCTGTTGGGACACGTAATGATACTTCTGAAACTAATTCTGGACAATCAATTTTACCGTCTAATAATTTATATGAAGCAACAAATCAAACACCCGTCTTCTTTTTTCTAATGTTTGGAAACTAAAATCCATTACTATGTATTCGTAGGGGCATAATTTGGGGTAGAAACTGGTTTTCTTGAATGCAAGCATTTTAAAAATTCAAACTGTAAATTTTTTATAGCATCCGAGTATTTAGTGACATTTGGTGTCCAAACTGTACGGCAGTATTGTAATTTGGAACCCACATGCGAAACATATAACCTTAAAAATGTTGATTCTTTGTAGAAATCCATTCCTATCCTATAAAGTAAACTTAGGTTTCTGTATGCATTACTCCTTATTTCATCAAAGTGTTCAGCAAAGATTAATTTGCTATCAAATATAAATCCTAGAACTTTGATAGTATTTAAGAAAATGAAACGAGATGAAATGAAAAGAAATCTTGAAGTTTTACGTCCCACGCCTATGCCGGTTAGGCTAAAGGATACGGTGATGACGAAAGATGAGTGAAATGCTGAAATGAACAAAGTGGGAAGAAACGGGAGAGCCCTGAGAAAACCCACGAGCACGGTGCTTGTTCACCACAAAGTCCACACGGCTCTAGCTGAGATCGAACCCGGAAGCCCAAGCACCGGAGGTGAACGCTCAACCACTGAGCCACCGCATCCACTTGATAGTATTTTGGATAGACAAGGAAGTGCTACTTCTTGTATGGGTAAAGTTAATTGGATTGCCTTCCTCGTGAAAAATACAGCTTTAAATTTGGACACATTAAGGACTAATTTCTTCTTATTCTACCATATTTGAAAATTTTGTAGATCCTATTGAACTTTCCCGCAGTCATCAATTGAACTTACTTTGAACTAAAATTTGAGACTGTCGGCAAAAAGAACTTAATACACAGAGTTAATACAAGAAGTTTTTTATTCACAGAAGAAAATCATTAATAACAAGACGAAACAACATGGGACCTAGATTAGATGCTTGAGGGACTAACGATAGAGTATTAAACTTGAAAATTACAGGTAATGTGAAACATCGTCTAGGATTATTCAGCTGCAACTCTCTCCAGCCCTCTGTGAGAATATTTTTTTTAAATCTTCGAATTTAATATTTGTATCATTATTTGTATATTCTATGCTATGCTATGTTGATGTCAGTTCAAAATAAACAAGAATACCACTCGATTTCAATAATTAAAAACCATATTTTCATTAACTTTTATGTTTTAACTACAAAAACAATTCATTTTTTTAAAAAAAATGACATAATACTGACTTCTTTTATCTATGATCTTACATTCCATATATCAATCTAGAAGTACAGAATAAATTTTGGTTGTTTTTCATAACACACAGGGGGGGGCGCCTTGCAATTCTCGCCGCGAGCGCTTACAACCCACTCGGCGGCCCTGCTTCTAGGTCACTGCTGAACTCACCTACTGACTCTGTATCCGCACACTCAGGTCATTATCCAAGTCTCGTAGAATGTGAATAATTTCTTCCGTTATTGGATCAAAAGATATTTTTCAGGCCAAAATTTTCTTCTAAGTCTTATATCTGGAGAACTACATATAGTGTAGGCAAACGAAAACTCCCACTTAACTCAGTATGATGCGCGTATTCCGCAAAATAATATGAATTCTCGATATATATATCCTCGATAAACACCACTTTTACGAAGACACTTATGTGTCGGGTGGGAAAGATTGCGTCTTACAGTGAAATTATGAGCTTTGTCGGTGGTACTTCACTACCAGAAGGACTATCCCTACCGAATTGGTCTAAATGTAGCAGCCAGACGAGGAGTGTTGTGGGAGAAAACAGCAGTTCTCCAGTAATCAAGTTGCCGGAAATCATAGTGAGTGGTACGGCAACTTAGACTTTAGTCCCACGCGTGGTCAGAATGACTTTAACGGCTGGGGTATTGTGGGGTGGAGGGCAACTTGAGACCACCACTCTATTTTTCAATAGTTTGCTGACCATAAAGGGAGAACAAATGCAAAATGGTCATTCGCAAGTCAAAATATAGTTTCGGATGTAAATTATCATCCCGTTTAGATTCGGCTTGAGAAGTACTATTGGACGAGGAAGTAATAATGGAGGGAAGACAGACAGAGAAAGAAAGACAAGCAAAAGTAAGAGGTTTATAATAGGGACATGGAACGTACATACTATATTGGATGGACGAAAATTAGAAAATTTTAAAGAAGAAATGAAAACATAATCTAGATATGGTAGGGGTTTGTAAAGTTAAATGGGAAGGTAATGGGGTGATGAATAGCGAGCGATATTAAATGTTTTACTCAGGTAAGAACAGGGTGGCCATAATGACGTAGGAATAATTCTTGGAAATGGCCTAAAAGGGAAGGTAGTGAAAGTAGAATTTATCGATGATAGAATTATGATTTTAAGACTTAAAGCAAATACGATGGACGACGACGATTACGTACACAACGACGATTTTGCATGCAACTGAAGAAGTAGACTAAAATTATGAGGAAATAGATGAAATTATACACAGGGAGAAGAGAAGTGCATGTGTAATTGTAATGGGAGATTTCATTGCAGTTGTAGAGAAAAACAGGAAGGTAGTATCGTACGCAAATATGGACAAAAGACGAAAGAAAGGAAAGGGGAGAGGGACTGATGAATTTCTGTATACAGAATTCACTAGCAATTGGGGACACTTGGTTCAATCACCACAAGAGAAGAAGATATACTTGAAAATCACCAATAGATGGCGGAAGATATCAGATAGACCACATTATGAGTCAGGACTGGTAACGGAATTGCTTAAAGAACACGAAGAGCGTTCCCGGGCAGACAGTTTGTCTGATCATAATCTTGTGCTGATCGAAGTAGATATTGAACTGAAAAATGTAGGCAGAAGGAAAACAGGCAACAATGTGTTGAACACTAAAAAGTTGAAAAACGGGGAATTAAGAGATCTTTTTACTGAAAAATTCGAATAATAATATTCAAACGAGAAACGGATATTCGTAGGTAGTAACGGATGGTGGGAATATATTGAACTTTGTATACAGGAGCCTGCAGAAGAAGTAATAGGTTACCGCGAACACAAAACGGCTAAGAAACTATGTGTTATGGAACAGATGTTGCAGAAAATTAGGGAAAGGAAGACGTGGAAACAGGTTGATACAGAAGAGGGCAGAAAGATGTACAGAAAGTTAAACAACTTACGAAGGGAAACAGACAGAGCAAGGGAAGAGTTTTACAAAAGAAAATGTAAGGGCATAGAGGAATTAGAAAAGGTTGGAAATCTGAGGAAATGTACAAAGAGGTGAAATCAATGGAATTTCAGAGGAAAAAGGGGGCAGTAGAAAATAAGAATGTGAAGGTAGTTACCGAAAGAAGTGAGGTCATACGAGGGTGGAAAGAGTATGTTGAAGACTTATATGAGAGTAGCGATAGACCGTGTAGTTTAAATGTTGAAGTAGAAAATGAAGTAGGTGTGGATGATAGGGGTTTAGGAATATTCGGGATGAGTTTGAAAAGGCTATATGCGAGATTAGGAATGGAAAGACAACTAGGATAGATAATATACCAATTGAATTCATTAAACATATGGGAGCCAAGGACAAGAAAGAAATATATGAAACAGGAGAATGGCCAAAAAACTTCCTTAAGACGATCATGATACCGACGCTAAGAAATCAAAGCCAAAGGGATGCGGAGATTATAGAACTGTTAGTGTCATATCTAATGCAGCTAAAATTCTGCTCCGAATACTGAACAGAAGGTTGTGTGGAAGAACAAACGAAAAGTTTGACGTGGAACATTTTGGGTTCAGGAGAGGTAAGGGCACAAGAAATGCTATTGGATTGTTAAGGGTGAACAGTGAAGGGTTTATAGATAAGGGAGAAGATTATGTTGTTCTTGTTGACTTTGAAAAGGCTTTGAACAGTATGAATTGGAAATTGTTATTGGAAGTTCTAAAGAAGATTGAGTTAGAATGGAAAGATCGAAGGATTATAAGTAATGTATATATGAATCAACAAGTATTATTATAATGGAGGAACAGACAGAGAAAATTGCAATTTGAAAGGGAGTTCGGCAAAAATGTTGTCTCTCGCCAACATTATTTAATATGTGTTTAGAAGACATGGTGAAAAAGACCCTACATGATGAAAACTTGATTTCGGTAGGAGGTTGAATGATTAGATGCATAAGATTTGCAGACGATATGGCGCTTGTTGCAGAATCTGAAAAGAAAATCAATAGGATGTAAGAAAAGTCGAGGAAGGCCTTTGAAGAATATTTGATGAAAATAAACGTTAGAAAGGCAAAATCCATGGTGATTGGAACGAAGAGTTCTGTGTGTAATATAAAAGTGGGAGTTGAAAACGTAGAAGTAGTGATGTGAGGTGGAAAATTTTCCATTTCGGAAAATTTTCCGGAAATTTTTCAGCTATATTTTTGCGGAAAATTTTCCGTTCTAAAGAATGTCAGTAATAAAGTAACAATTCGTCAGTAATCATAAAATTGGTTGAATTCATGTATAGAAATGTTAAAAAGTGAAAGATCGTTTAAAGAATCTGGAAATTTTCATATGTCAGACAATTTTCAGTACTATGTAGGAACAAGTTAAACAATTTTTCATGAATCGAAATATTTTCTGTTTAATATGGAAAAATTGAACTTTTTATGAGTCGGAAAAATTTCATCATTTTGAAGCAAAAAGTAAAACAACATTTAGTGAATAGGAAAGTTTTATTGCTCTGTAGAAACAAGTGAAAGGAATTTTCATAGATCGGAAAATTTTCATCACGATGGGGAAACAAGTGGAAAAAACTTTTCATAATCCGAACAATTAGGGATATTATGTACAGTGATGTTTGGTGGAAAATGTTCCACTATGTTTAACTGCAAATTGAGCTACAAAATTGCATTTCTGTAAAGGAAAGTTAGTCAGCAACCAATTATAATTTTTCAATTAGCTTTCGGGAACCAGAATAGTTTCTAATATTTCAAGTTGGGAAGTAAAATTTTACACAGTCTTTCTCTGTCTCATCGGAAAATTTTATGAATACTGAAGAACTGTTACTTGATCACTGATATTTGTTAACAACGGAAATTTTTCCGGAAAAATATAGAAGAAAATTTTCCATCTCACACCACAGCTAAACAAGGATGTAGGAATAAGCGGAGTGTTTTTATAAATCGGAACATTTTCCGTTTCAAAATTTTCCGGAAAATTTTCATTATTGTACAGGACAGACAATTTTTCGATTCATGAATAATTGTTTTACTTGGTCCTACATGGTACTGAAAATTTTCTGAGCCATGAAAATTTTCAGATTCTTTAAACGATCTTTAACTTCTTAACATTTCTATACATGATTTCAGTCAATTTTATGAATACTGACGAATTGTTACTTGATCACTGACATTTAAGAACGGAAAATTTTCCGGAACAATATAGAAGAAAATTTTCCATCTCACATCACAGCCAAACAACGATTTAGAAATAAGTGGAGTATGTTTTTATAAATCGGAAAATTTTCCGTTTCAAAATTTTCCGGAAAATTTTCATTATTGTACAGGACAGACAATTTTTAGATTCATGAAAAATTGTTTTACTTGGTCCTACATGGTACTGAAAATTGTCTGAGCCATGAAAATTTTCAGATTCTTTAAACGATCTTTAACTTCTTAACATTTCTATACATGATTTCAGTCAGTTTTATGAATACTGACGAATTGTTACTTGATCACTGACATTTAAGAACGGAAATTTTTCCGGAAGAATATAGAAGAAAATTTTCCACCTCAGATCACAGCCAAACAACGATGTAGAAATAAGTGGAGTATGTTTTTTGTAAATCGGAAAATATTCCTTTTCAAAATTTTCTGGAAAATTTTCATTATTGTACAGGACAGACAATTTTTCGATTCATGAAAAATTGTTTTACTTGGTCCTACATGGTACTGAAAATTGTCTGAGCCATGAAAATTTTTAGATTCTTTAAACGATCTTTAACTTCTTAACATTTCTATACATGATTTCAGTCAATTTTATGAATACTGACGAATTGTTACTTGATTGATATTTAAGAACGGAAAATTTTCCGGAAGAATACAGAAGAAAATTTTTCATGTCACATCACGGTTAAACAACGATGTAGAAATAAGTGGAGTATGTCTTTATAAATCAGAAAATTTTCCGTTTCAAATTTTTCCGGAAAATTTTCATCACTGTACAGAACAGACAATTTTTCGATTCATGTACAATAGTTTCACTTGTTCCTACATAGGAATTATCAGATCCTTTAAACGATCTTTCACTTTTTATCATTTCTATACATGATTTCAGTTAATTTTATGATTACTGAGGAATTGTTACCTGATCACTGATATTTAAGAACAGAAAATTTTCCGGAAGAATATAGAAGAAAATTTTCCACCTCAGATCACGGCTAAATAACGATGTAGGAATAAGTGAAGTATGTTTTTATAAATCGGAAAATTTTCTGAAAAATTTTCATCACTGCATAGAAGAAGTGAATATTTTTCGATATATGGGTAGTACTTTAGTAATGACAAGAAGTGCGAACGTGAAATAAAAGCAAGAATAGGAATGGCGAAAGAAGTCTTTAGGAGGAAGAAACGTTTGTTGTGTGGGACCTTGAATATGGATTTGAGAAAAAGACTTATAAAATGCTTCGTGTGGAGTGTTTTACTCTATGGTGCGGAAATATGTACATTACGTAAAAGTGATGAGAAACGACTGGAAGCCTTCGAATTGTGGGTGTGGAGAAAAATGGAAAGAATTAGTTGGGTCGAGCGGAAGACGAATGGGAGGGTCTTAGAAATTGTGGGGTAGAATACTTTTAGGTATTATTGAGAAGAGGAAGAGAAACTGGTTGGGACATTGAGAAGAAATATCATGAGAGACGTGGTAGAGGGTATGGTGTCAGGAAAGAGAGGGAGAGGGCGAAGGAGGCTATAACTACTGGACGATATATAAACAGAAAGATCATACGTGAAGGCGAAGAGGTTAGTCGAAGACCGTGGAGCATGGAAGACTCTCAGCTAGGGCAAGTGACCTACCAATAAGAACAGAATACCTATGATCTATCTACCTATCTATCTATTAATGTTTATATCTATCTATCTATCTATCTATCTATCTATCTATCTATCTATCTATCTATCTATCTATCTATCTATCTATCTATCTATCTATAATGTATGATTGTACGCCCTAGCGCGAGGAAAGTGTTACTGCAATAACAATATCTTCACACACCACAATCGCAACGAAATTACGGACCATTAATTGCAAATAAATATGTTTTCTTTATAAGCATTAGCAAGCAGTCAAAATGATCTTCTGTGGGTATTGCATCATAGCACTTCCCCTAATGATGCGCCAGTCTCCAAAATTTTTACACATAGTCTATCCTATAAATGATAAAAAGTCACGGATTTTCACGTTTCTAAGTGAAATTGTTAAAGGAAAGCAATAGGAAAAGATAGAGAAAACGGTCGAAATGACCGCTCGGTCCTTCAAGGGTTAATGACATCATTACATCTGCAGGTTCATGACTCAGAGTCATGGTCTATGTGGTAAAGGAGAAATAAATTAGTAATACGTAATGATTTTGGAAGAATGGATCCAACGAGGAATCCCGAGAAAATATATCGCTCGCAAAAATAAAAACAACAAATCCAATGTTTTACATCTCAAACTCACTTGGTCGTAGATCTAACGTGAAAGTGTATGCCATATAGTGGACACTAACACTGAGTTACCATCTGCCCCTTTTTCTCCTCCCACGTAGAGAACAACAGATTGCTTACAACATAGAAAACAACAATCCTGGTTATGGAACAAAAAGAGGGATAGTCGTGTTAAGAAGATAAATATCAAGAGATGAGTTGGTAACATAACAAAATAACATTCTACAGTGTTGCCACAAAAGGTGAAGGAGGTGGACAATTAAATAAATATAAAAAGAATTGAGGGAAAGAAAATATGACATAAAATGGGCGAACTGCGAGGAAACCTATGGACATTTCTGGACAGGTATCTGCTGATTTCGATGACGAACATGGAATGTTGGAATAGCGAACAAGACAGCGACATGTAAGTGTCGCAATAACTTACTAGACATTTCTTCTTTAAACCAAAAGAAAACTAATATAGACGTTCCTCAATGTGGAGCATATCACGAAACGTTCTTCAAGTCAAGGCTACGTCATAGTTTTCAGCGATGGTCCCCATTTACATTATAATACTTTAGGTATGGGCACAAGTCGAGTCAAAAGGTAATTTTCTCGAGTCGAGTTCCATGTCAAGTCACTGTTTTGAGGTTGAGTTTCAGTCGAGTCGAGTTTGATAAATGGCTCGCTCGTTTAGCTCGTTTTAACTCGTGTTGAAATCATTACCTGATTAGATTGGAAAGCGAAAGCTACGAGAAATGTAAGCAGTAATGTGGAATATTTTTGTGTTACTCATGAGAAGAGACATTGCTCACATCTTATCTGGTCTCGTTTAACAAGACGACAATGGATTTTTATAATGAGACAGCTTCAATTGTCGAAGCACTAACATAAGTATATACTGTATTTCTTACCATCAAGGCTAAGACCTGCACGGTACAAGATTTGAGCTGAAGCAGGCCAACCTGGGTAGTGATGTTAACCGACTCAATTCGGTTCAACTAAGAGAACAGCTCGAGCCGACTCGGTTGAGATGAGGCACCTACTCGTCTCAGGTAAGCCTTCGGCTCGAGCCAGCTTGGTTGGGGTAAGCCATCGGCTTGGTTTAGTTCGACTCAAGCCGGATTGGGTGGGTGAGCTACTGGCTCAGCTCGATAGGGAATGACTGTGAGCCAATTTCTTCGAGCCGTCGAGAACCCTAAACCCGGGTCAAGCAGTTTTGAACAAGTTTGGTCGGCGCCCTCTAATTTGTAACGATATTTGGTTTGAGACCTGAAGCTTGCTTGTCCGGAACTCAAATCCAGAACCTCGCGAAGGATATCCTTACCTCCTAGACATCACAAGTACCGAGGTCAGCAGTCAACTAGTATTTAGTATTCAGATATACCTATCTTTCATGTATATACACGGTGTTCTTTATAATAATAATAATAATAATAATAATAATAATAATAATAATAATAAGTAGAAGAAGGAGAAGGAGAAGTAGTTGTAGTAGTAGCATCATTAATAATAATTATATTGTTTATCTAGGATACCTGAAGAAAGTGCTTGAAACTACACACATCATTCGGCTCGATTTTTCTCGTTTCGACTCCGATCGAATCGAAACTCTAACCAAATTCGAGTCGAGTTGGAGGAAATTTTTCAAGTCGAATATTGAAATCGAGCTCAAAGATGTCTGTTTTGAGTCGAATCAAGTCGCGTTTTTGTAAAAACTGCTTGAATTCGCTCGTCCCCATCCCTACAATTCTTCTTTACCTTCTAGTTTCAGAAGAAGAAAAAACGGTAGAAATTTTGAATTATATCAACACGTGTAGAAATAGTGTATGCTATGATTATCTAATATAACTATTATTATTTTCTTATTTTTGTCTGAGAAATTGATGGCAAAGTGTGAGAGCAGAGAACTGCCATTACAGTGACCCGGGTTCGAATTCCGGCATGGCATTTATTATTTTTCTTTATTGGAATATATTGTTTACGTAATTGATATTGTAATTCTGCTATTTCTTTATTATTATTATTATTATTATTATTATTATTATTATTATTATTATTATTATTATTATTATTATTATTATTATTATTCAAAATCGAGACTACATATTTTATATTTTATGAATTTTCTGACTGGGGTTCACGTCTTTTTGTTGAGGAATCAACACACTACGTTTAACGGGAGTTTGTGCAGGGAAATATCCCGTTGATTTTTATTTGTTTACTTGCATGCTACACCAAGCCTGGATACTACATTTGACCTTTCTATATCTACGAGAAGTACCCTAAAGGTTTTGATGGTCATAAGAGAGTAAGTGAATAAGTGATGACATCAATGAACTTTGCGTATTAACAACATTTAAAGTATCAGGTTGCCGGAAAAGTTATGACGTATTTCTGTAAAATATGACAAATGATTATTTTTCGATATACTAGAGTTATTCGGATCATGCAATAGTTATGTCATGAATAGCTAATATGTTAAGAGTTTTGAGTTTTAATATTGCTCTTTGTTTAGTTTGGTTTTTCAGATCTGACAACAAAAAGAAGATGGAAGACCAAAAATTGCATCTCGATATTTTATTGTTTTACCTCAGGCAGGGGAAGAACGCGCGAATAGTGTTTGTGCTTTTTACTGACCTCAATGTTTCTGTGTTTTTGTCCCTGTTCTTAAAGAGTAACTCGAAAAACTATAAAAGTGAGTAAAGGGACATTTCATGTGAAATCAACAAGTCATCAGACTTCACCATCTCAGATTTTTGTAAAAAAGAATGATATAGAGCTTTATTGCAGCGGGAAATGAAAAAGCTCAAATAATACCTCTCTCCTCCTGAAAGAGTCCCCATACAGGGTGTTCAAAAATATCAAATAAGGACATTTTTCAGTTACAGTGATTATTAAAAGTTGTCATAAAATGGTTAGTATGTGCACTAGAGACGTGGAACAATCACCATTGGAAAGCTTAAGGACTGCCCTACAAGTTGTATTGTCTTGAAAAGTCCTGTAAAGTAAAAAGTAACGATTGAAAAGTTCAAATTAAAATGTTATTTTTGAATTTGGCATAGAAACCCCATAAACGTCGCCAACACCAAATGGCCCACTTCCCGTAAATGTCGATCGTCGCTATAGTGACGCGTTGAAGGACTTTCGCTAGTGTACCACTCTTGGCCGGGTTTCGTCGAGTCGAAAGAGTTATCTACAGTCCTGGTATCTACAGTCCTGGTACACGTAGCAGCAAGGACTTCATTTTGGTCCGCGCTTTTTCGATTTGTCCCGGAGAATTGCGAAGGGACCAACACGAACTGTCGCCAGTCATGTGCACGCTGTTATTATTATATATTAATTTTTCCTAACGAATTGTTCCTTAAGTGAGCTACGGAAGTCAAGAATAACCCCTGGCTCTACACCATGAAGTGAAAAATGTTGAGATGAGTGCGTATAATTGTATGAATTTAGAAGAAAACTGTAGTCGATCATTTGAAAGTGAATATGGGAGAACCATGAAATAAAGTAAATACCCGCGCATCATTTTGTTATCAAATTACATGGCGAAACAGACTTTATCTAATCTAAAACGTTATAGTAGAATATGCATGGTTACAGCAGCACTCTGATTAGGCAAATTAAAAATGCCTCAAGGATTTATGCCTCTACAAGTGACGATTTCTTCATATCCTCCGTGGCCAACTCGGAAGAGCACAAGCCTAGTAATTCAGACCTTAGTGGTTCGCGCCCACCTCGGGACAAATTTTAACTTTTTATATATATATTTTTCAGACTCTGCTTAATGTAAACAAATTATGCATATAGGCGATTTAACATATTGTGTGGGAGTGATTTTGTGTTTCATCGTCGTTTTGTCACCCCTCAGCCAGCGGTGGGCCGCTGGTGGTATAATTTTTAAAACGGAATAGGGGCCGCCGCGGATCGCCCGAGATATCGCTAGTTGCCCATCAGTAGTCCACCGACGCTTACGGCATGAAGTACGGATTAACGTGAATCCGAACCACAAGAGCTCCCGCCGGGAATCGAACCCGGCTGTATTTCTTCTTTCACAATTGTTTCTCAACTAATATTGATCGATCTCGATAACTTTTACAAACTAACCGACTATCTATTTACCCTATTTAGAAAGTGCACCCCTCCCCATAAAGAAAAATGTTAAAAATTACTAGGAATCGTTCGGTACATTTTCAATGAAACGTTAATATACTGAATTTCTACTCCGTATGTTTAATGGTTTGTGAGATACTCGATTTTATTCGCAAATATTCGGATCCCCAGTATCTCTTAGAATATTATTATAATGAACGCAGTATGTAAACGTCACAGTTTGCATTGAGGCCTAACTATATACCTAAAGCCATTTTATTTGACTCCAATTTGGCGGTGATGATTAGGCACACATAGTTACATTTATTTTTATGTAATAATTTATATATTACATTGATTCAAAAATATATTCTTTTCAGTAGTTAGCTCCTCTAAAATTCACAGGATGTGTCTTGAAAGCCAAGTAGTAGTATACGTCCTATTGCTATTATTACAATTACAAATATCAATATCCAAAGATGCCTCAAGTTCAAAGTATGTAAAATAATTTCTGTCGTTTTTTCTTCTTTGACAATTAGAAATTATTGTAAAGACGAAATGTAATGTAAATCGGGACCATCCCTGCAACCCATGACAAGCGACAACTTGGATTTTTTCTGGGGAAGCAAGCGTTAATAAGCTTATTTGGGTCCCTAGAAAAAGTTGTTTTTCTAATTCTTTGGCCCCCTCTTTCCAACTTTCTCTTAATCTTTATGCCCCCAAGAGTCTGTGGACCATCCCGCACGGCAAGGTCTGTGGTTCCGTTAGTTACTCCTTGGACCCATTCCATACATGACAAAATTGTTAAGGTAACAATATTGATAAATCTCACAGCCATAGGAATAAATATTATTTCTAGTGCCCCTAATAGTATACATTTTTTTACTGAAATGTGTCCACGACACATTTTTGTTCTATTTACCTTTTGTGTGCTCTTATGTTTATGTAATGTAGCGACCCTATGTGATGCTTAATTTCTTATTTCATGTTCTTATCGTATATGGAGTAAGAAAATTTTGTCTCAAAATGGGCACTCTGGAACGGGGCAATCTCTCTGGGGGGCAGTTGCCCCCCTGCCCCCACAAGTTACGGGTCAATCCGATTACAAGTTGGACCCGATGACGTAGCCTCAACTTGAAGAACTTTTCGTGATACTTTCCTCATTGAGGAACGTCTATATAACTTGTTTTTGAGCTAAACAAGGAAATTTCGAGTAAGCAATTAAGACACTCACTTTAGTTGCTTATATTTTCTTGTTTATATTTTTATTTATATTTTGTTTATATTTGTTTGTTTTTACTATATTTGAGTATCTTGTTTATATTTTTCCATGAAATGATATTAACTAGGTATTAGTGTGGGTAGATTATTAAGTGGCGCAGTAGGTGAGTGGTTAGCGCATTGAACTTCTATTCGGTAGACAGGTGTTCAAATCCCAGCTAGGATGTAGCTTTTTCAAATGTTCCTGTTTTAATTTTAATTTCAATACATACTCAGTGTGACAAGCAAGATCTCTTCCTTAGAAAGAAGAATATGTCGGAATAAGGAAAATTGGAGAAAGTCTGTCAATGGATACAGTGATTTACAAAGTTATTTCCAGCAGTTGTTCTATATTTGATATTTCCGTCTACTTTCAAGCATTTTATGATTCATGCGTGATGAGTGTTTTTATTTCTTTGAATATACAGTATATAATGAAATATTATTTGGTCTAGGAATTAATTCGTGCTGGTGGACAAGAGATGGCGCAACGAACGGAGCGTCCCACAGTTCCGTGTATCCACACATGTGTTGCAAACCCCTGTCATCGCGTATCGTTCGTAGTATAGGGCAGTGGATTAAAGCGTCAACAACACCAGTTTGTAGTTAAGTGAACATGGCGCAATTTGTGCCTGATAAAGTGTTTTTGCGGGGTGTCCTGCTGCATTACTTTAACATGCAGAAAAGTGCGACTGAAAGTCATCGTATTTTGGTGGAAGTGTATGGTGACCATGCTCTAGCTGAGCGAACGTGTCAGAAGCGGTTTGCACGGTTTAGAAGTGGTGATTTCGGCTTGGCAGACCAAGAGCGAGCTGGACAGCCAAAAAAAAAATTCAAGACGAAGAATTGACAGCATTGCTCGAGCAGGATTCCTGTCAAACGCAGGAACAATTTGCAGCAGCATTAGGCGTTGATCAAACAAAGGTCTCCAAACGCTTGAAAGCCATGGGAATGATTCAAAAGATGTCACATTGGGTTCCACATGAATTGAAAGACAGAGACGTTGAAAGACGAAAAACCATTTGCGAATTGCTGCTTCAACGACAGAGCAGAAAGGGGTTCCTGCATCGAATTATTACGGGTGATGAGAAGTGGATCCATTACGAGAACCCTAAACGAAAAAAGGCCTGGGTGAAACCAGGTGAACCAGGTCCATCACAACCAAAACGAGATATTCACTGTGCAAAGGTTATGCTGTGCATATGGTGGGATATGAAAGGTGTGGTGTACTATGAGCTGCTGCAACCGGGTGAAACTATGAATGGAGAACGTTATCGACGACAATTAATGCGTTTGAAGCAAGCTCTGGCCAGAACACGACCAGAATGGGAGAACAGACATGATAAACTTATTGTTCAACATGATAACGCTCGCCCACATGTCGCAAAACCGGTCAAAACCTATTTAGAAAATGTCGGATGGGAAGTTTTACCCCACCCGCCGTATTCACCAGACGTTGCTCCTTCGGACTACTACTTGTTCGATTGCATGAACAACGATTTGATTGGACAGCGGTTTACTTCTTCAGAAGATATCGAAACATGGGTCTCTGACTGGATCGCTTCCAAGGATGAGGACTTCTTTCGCCACGGAATCCGTACATTGCCTGACAGATGGGCGAAAGTGGTGGCTAGCGATGGACAATATTTTTCTTAAGGTATTTATGTATTTTGTGTTTGTACTACAGCTTCAATGTGTGCGTACCAACCGCACGAATTAATTCCTAGACCAAATAGTTTACATTACATACACAGCAATATTGAGATTAACAAATGATGTTCATTGGTCAACACGCTCTGTACCAGAGAGATTGATCTCAGAATGGAGAAACTTTTCGTGCGTCATCTACTCACAATTTTACTTGCATAAAGACTTGACTCAGTGCAACCAACTGCTGTCAGTACCGAGAACTGTTAGTGTAAGTTGGGTGCAGGCATTCTCACAACTGCAAATTACCTGGACCCCAAGTAATGGTATTAGAGCACTTGGGGGGGAGATACTTTTTTGTGGCTGTACCAGCCAGTATATGAAGATACACATTGCTCCATAGAGTTTTTCAGGGTAAAGTGGAGTACTTCTGCTGACTGTTACGCCTCTTTACTGAGTATCATGCAGCAGCGTCATTTCGTATTTTTGTTCTGGGCATTGATCCCTTGGGGAAGAATGGAGTGATTGATATATTAGTAAATAATGATGAAAGTATATGTGTTTTCTTCAAACTCAGTATGAGGTAGTTGCCCCATGCTATCCTCAAATGACGGCCTACTATCATGCTTTAAGTACAATCAGCAGCAAAGGTATATCCCAGTTAAGTACTGTAATTCCATTACGTGGGGTTCAGATAATTTGCAGTTGTCAGAATTCCTGGACAAATGCAACCCAACTTACACGAAACTTTTCTCGGCACTGAGAGTTGCTAGCCCTTATCCATGTATTTATGAAGGTAAAATTGTAAAGTAAGTGACTGACGAAACAGTCCTATACTCTAAGATATATCTCTATGGTTCGGATCGTGTTGTGCAACGAACACCATATATTATTCTCAATATTGCTCTGTATGTAGTGTAATGTATTATTTCATTATATATTACATATTTAAAGAAATAAAAATACAGACTATGAATGAATCAGAAAATGCTTGAAAGCAGCTGAAAATATCAAATCTAGAACAACTGATGTAAATAAGTTTTTAAATCATTGTTTTTATTGACAGCTCTTCTCCAATTTTCCTGATTCCAAAATATTTTTCTTTCTGTAAAGGAGATGTTGCTTGTCATACGGAGTATGTATGGGAATTGAAACGTCTAAAAAAAGCTTGAACTTGGCCGGGATTTCAAACCGGGCCATCCGAATAGAAGTTGAATGCCCTAACCACTTACCAACTGCTTCATTTCGTCTCCCACCCAAACTATTACCTAGTTAAATCGTTTCATGTAAGACTATACACAAGATATTAATGATCTATAGGTTTGTGAATGTCACAATGACTTACTCGAGATTTCCTTCTTTAACTCATAAGCAAGTTATATAGATCTTCGTCAATGTGGAAAATATCGCTAAACGTTCTTCAAGTTGAGAATATCTCATCATTTTTACCGATAGTCCCGATTTACATTACTATTGTTCGACACCTTAACTTCTAATTTGCTGAGAAGGAAAGACGGGAGACAATTTTCGCATTCTTTTGGATCTACATGTGTAGAAATAGGAAGTTATATTTTTAACTTACGTAACTACTGTTTTTTTTTTCTTTGAGGAATTTGTGTTACATTGGCAAAGCATCAAATTCGCATGGCAGAGACATGGCTTTGAATCCAATTCGATTTCGAATGCAATTATTTTTCTTAATTGAAAGGTCTTGTTTACGTAATTGATATTGCAATTCTCTTATCCCTTTATTATTATTATTATTATTATTATTATTATTATTATTATTATTATTATTATTATTATTATTATTATTATTATTATTATTACAGGGTGTCTATTAGAATACCAGAAAGTAAATTCATGACTTTTTCTTGACTTTTCATGACCTTTTTGTTCAAATTTTCATGACCATGGCGATAAAAATTTACCATTAGTAATGATAAACCCCTACCATCAGTGGTGCATCGGTTAAGATGAAGATCACATTGTGTGCTTATTTGTCTAATGTACATAATGTCGATTAGCTGGGAACTAATTTTAAAATGCAAGAGCAATTTAAAAGGCAGTAAACAAATTTTTAATTGCGGTTCAAGTATGGGTTTAAGGCTTACCAGGTTCTATAGATTTAAAAAAATCTTGTGAACAGTCCCGTTACATTCATAAAGGTAAAAAACATTTCATAAAGCTTTATATGTAAAAAATTATATTAGTTTACATAGAGTCTGGATACTTTCATATACTTTTAAGCTAGTCATATACTTTTAAGCTCTTTCCAAAGTATTCATAATTTTAGGGGTCGCTGAGATAAATAGTGACATTTTAATCCAATTCAACTTCAAGGTCATACTCCACTCTCTAGGAGTGAGGTTGGGAGGGGGGCGAGATTTCAAAAGTAATCAAAAACGACCGATATTAGTGTTAAATTCATAGTTTTCGAGGTCTCTGAGTTCAACGATATCAGTTTTCATGATGTTCAAGTTCATCGTCACCCCTTGGGGTGGGGGTAGGAGAGGATGACTTTTTCAGATAAATAGCTAATTAGTAACTACTGTAATTACAGCGAATTAAAAACATTAACATATTTTCTCGTGCTTGCACGGAACTATGCGGGTTGCTCGTCGTAAATATCACTTATTGTGAATCCTAAAGAAAGAATCTAAAATTCTGCCGCCTTGTGCTCGAGCACAGAATAGCACTTACCTAAATACGGGCCTGCTCTTACCAGTGAATCACTCTATACTGTATTTGAAGTTTTAATTCTGAGTATAATTATCCATCTAGCAGAAATTTGTCTGAAATTAAGCACTCAGAGAACTGCCCAAAGGCAAAACAAATTATAAAAGAAATTCGTTTAAAAAAAAAATAGATCATCAAATTTAAAATCTGAAAACTCAAACGAATAATATTATTTGCATAAGTCTAAAGGCCCAAAAATATACAATTTACATTTCTTAGAAGTAAAGAAATAGCAAATCAGAAAGTTGGACAGTACAAAGTTGTTACTATATTACAGAGACTAGAAGATGAAATGGGGAGCAGCTAGGAAGACAGTAAAGTACCAGTTAGCCAGCATTAACTGGTGGGGGAAATTCTCACAATTACTGACCTGATGCAACTGTTTCAGTACATGCAGTATGAGGTATAAAAGTATGAAGTATAAAAATATACTCTGATTTCAGATTTTCATGACCAGTTGGGTAAATAAAGGACTTTTTCATGACTTTCATGACCACTAAGCAAAATATATGACTTTTTCATGACTTTCATGATTTTCATGACCAGTAGACACCCTGTATTATTATTATTATTATTATTATTATTATTAATATTATTATTAATATTGTAAAACCGAGACTTGGCTACATATTTTACAGTATATGAGGTTTTTGATTATTCAATTTTAAGTGTTTGTGTTGATACGGAACGTATCTGAACCGGTGATTTGCTTAAAGCACTAATATTTCCAGCAGTAGTAGTAGAAGAAGAAGTAATAGAAACTTATAAGCATTTGCTGAGAAAAGTAAGTTTTGTTTTTGATCAGTCTTATTTTTGTCCTATACCAACGATATGCCTTACGTATTCATCAATTGTTCCCTAAACATATTACCTTTCCAGCCAGTACGGGAATCAAGATTTTCTACGGCTGATGTCATCTTGTAGACATCTTTCGTAGGTCACTGCTCTATTGCGAATGCACTGAAGAAAGTCGTGTCAACACTGAGAACGAGAGAAATTGAATATTTTCCATGTTATCTTACACTGGAAGTATCAACATTACAAATGAAGTTTAAGGAAAAAAACAGGAAATGTCCATGTATGTGTTTTTTTCGGGTGCTTTGTCCTATCTGTTGGTGACCATTGGTACTATTTTACTGTACGTATATGCCATATCTTCGAAGATGTAGAAATATCCATGTAAAAATGGGCAAAAGATTTAACTAACCCTATTATGTTTACGCGCTTTTCAATATTAAAACGCCGTTTTATCGAAAATGCAGTTTTGTGACATTCCTCCGTTTTTCCCATCCACTTCAAATTATAAAAACTTCTTTTAATTAACGAAAGAAATCCAACCCAGAGCCAGCGAAATCAACGCTTATCCCACTACTCATGTCATCGGTGTTAAGGGGTAAAAATTGGAGTGAAGTGTCTTCAGCAAATTGCACAAGTTTACGAGTTTAATTGAAATCTCTTGTTATGGTCATAACAAAACTAGGGAGTGTTATGTAGAAACAATAGACAAGATAATTCAAATCTAAATTTTCGATATAAATTGTTGAAAATGAGTAATATAAGCAATATTTGTGGATGCTGTCCCAGCATTAACTATGATGAAGTTGTATTCCTTGCTTGTGAATCGAGGCAAATCTTATGTGAAACTACAGTTTAAATATATCTCTTCGGATATTTCTTTATAATTATATTCTTTCAGAAGCATGAATATACATAGCAAATTGTCGAGTACATATTATCCAGTATACTCGATATTGATGAAATGAAAATCTCTAACTATTGGCCCGCGAAAACGTAATGTATGGCTTGCGCACTCCTGAAACTCAAGCCGAAATCTTTGATGGACCAAAGATGGCAACTAGCGACCTCTCGGGATATTAACTGCTCTGTTGCGACTATATGCTGTGGCTCTACTTCCGATTTGAAAATTATACCACCTGTAATCCACCAGCGGCAGGCATACTTATGGATCCCAAAAGTTTGGGGTATCTTCTGATCTTATGGTTCGATACAGATAGGACATCAATAGTCATGACTTACTTACAGCAAACAACAAACGCCCCCTGCTGTGGAACCTCGTGGTCGAGCGTCCAGCCGGTCACATTTGGCGTGGGTTCAAACCCGGGGCAAAAAGTTTTTATTTTTTTAAAAAATTTGATAACACTTTTATCATTAAAATAATATTGCAAAGAATACTCAAAAAGTGATTTAGGGAGCGGGATTGGAATGAAAGTCAATTTTTTCATGAGTTCAAACACAGAGAAAGATTTTTTAAAATGTTTATATCCCAATTCCATTAAAATAAGTGTGCAGTTTTACTATACTTATCCATAGTATAAATAGTAGTAAAATAAGTTGTAATAGTAGTAAAAGTACAACTATTATTACTACTACTAGTAGTAGTAGTAAAATAGTAATAACGGGTTCGAACACCGTAGGGGTTGGTTAGGTTCCGTTCTTGACATCAAATGGACAAATTGATGGCCAACCTAAAACAGCTGGCGAGGGTAGCACGTGAAAGAAATACAAGGTAGCAAGTGAATGCTGAAGTGTTTGGAATCGATAAAAGTGCCAGTGGCAGAGACACGACGAAACACCAATCAACCACAAAATTACTCCAACAAAATATGATAAATCGCCTATATGCATGATTTGTTTATATTAAAATGAGTGAAAAAAGTATTCGGGGATGGGCTCGAACCACCAAGCCAAAATGTGGTAAATGTCCTAAATATCGTAAATGCTCAAAATACAGTATACGCTACACTACCTATGCAACTTCACAATTATTACAATTACAAACCAATAATATAAGTACATACAATGCATTGTTGGTACAATACTAGAGGAGAGGAGACTTCAGGCTGTCTCGTCATTTGCAAAAAATGTTTCATCTCGGAAAAATGTGTTCATCGCGTCTCATGTCTGGTCTCGAATGGTTTTGTCCCTTGTCGTCCCGACTCGTCTTGTTTTGTCAAATATTGTCTCGTAAAATATGCACCATATCATGGGAACTAAAGTTAAATGTAGCGAACTGTAGCATGCTCATCAAGATGTAACAATGTTACTACCTAGAACACACGACAAAAATTGTCACGGTATCTTCGGCTTGAAGCATTCGCCTCTGGTGCGTGTGGTAGTCAGTTCGATCTCGATTAGTGCCATATGAGCTTTGAGGTGGACAAAAATCGAGAGTGTTTGTGTTTTCTTTGAGTTGCTTCTGTTCTTCCATTTCTTCATTGCACTAACTTTGCCATCATCGTGCATTAGATGTGAGCCACATTTGCCTAAAGATCTTAAAAATAAACTCATTAAGTTCACAAAGCAAGGACAGATAATTTACACGTTAATATTTCTCTTCAGTTAATTGTCTGAGGCACTGGCGCAAATCCCTCGCCACATGTCTCCCCTAATCTTGGAACTGGGGAGAGTGTCTTCCCAATAATCCACTGATACAGACGCCACAGAGAAGGAGATCGAAAAGATTAAGAATACTGCATATAACTAAGAGGTAGAAAGCATATGCAGGGTTAAATATAGAATTCCTTTGATTCTTTTTTTGTTTTACAGAATGACTATACATTTTTTGTGATAAATTATAAGAAGGGATACACAGTCCGTGAATCAAACTAAGAAGCTTCCGAAGTGCAAATCTGTAGAACAGATCATCTGTTCCCGATAAACGTCTGGCCCAGGTCGACCTCTGACACCAAATATAATGATCCTCATTGCTTATAAATGGGCTAGTGGTCCACTAAATTTTGTTCAGATCCTTCCACTAGTCACCGAGAAAGAAAGTACCGCACATAAGCAGAGCCGAAGCGACCCGTGCTAAACTCTGGTCGAGTTTACCTTCCGTGTATGGCGATCTTTATTTGTTAGACGTTGGGTTATATATCCACCAAATTTCCTTCTTTTCTGGGAAGTACGTACTAAGAAATAAAGTATCACATAACCAGACCCGAACCGAGCCGAACTTAACTCTGTCCAATCTCTGATTCCAAATATGGCTATCTTTATTTCTTAGATGAAGGGTTATTTGCTCATGAAATTTCCTTCATTTCCAGGAAATACTTAACAAGAAATAAAGTAGACCTCTCAATACTTTTTAACTGAGTCTAGAATATCCCTAGTCGAGCTCGGCCACCACGAAATTCATACAATTATGCGCACTCATCTCAATATTTGTCACTTCATGATGAAAAGACAGGGGTAACTATTGACTCCCGGAGCTCACTTTAGAAACAATTCGTCTGGAAAATGTAATACATAATAATAACCATATGCACATCACTGGCGAGATTTCATGTTGGTCCCTTCTGCATTCCTCTCTACGAATCGAGAGAGTGCGATCAGAATTAAGAAGCTTCTTAGTTTGATTTACCGACTCTGTACCCTTCTTATAATTTATCACAAAAAATGTATATTCATTCTGTAAAACAAAAAAGAATCAAGGAAGTTCTATACTTAGCCCTGCATATGCCTTCTATCTCTCAGCTATATGCAGTATTCTTAATCTTTTCGATCTCTTTTTCTGTGGCGTCTGTATTAAACTTTACCAAATGCAATTAGAGTCCCTGGTTAACCAAGACTTCGACATGCAGAATCCCTAAAATTTGCCAGTGTTAATTGTGCATTATGAAACAATTGGAAAGCTATATATCACACACCGGTATACAGCGCCGAAAATAATGGCTTCTGGAAGGCTATGGGGTGACAACCCATGAACGAACGCCATTTGAGCGGCCGGATATCTGTATTGAGTATAGTGGAAAGAAGTTAAGTATTTCGCTGTATGTGTTAGAGAATTTTCAGCAAATTCTCAATATTGAGTACTCAAGAGGAGAAGCATTATTTGGTGAGGGAAGGGGCACTTGTCCCCTGAGTTTCAGATACACGTACTTTTTAATAAATTGTATACCACTATACTAGCAAAAAAGTGGAACTCTTTTATCAGTGGATAATTTTGCAACCATCATGCAAATGCGAAATGGTACTGGGTTGGAGCATAGAACCATTTTTTGACTATTCATTGACTACTTAGATACGCTACTTAGATAGGCCTATTACAAAATAAATTGATACCTTTTGCTAGACATTTCCTTTCTGGATTTTTTCATTAAGTATTATAATGCATTTTTCTCGTTGCGAGTGGTTCTGCCTTTATTCGACATTGAGATTTTGTATGGCCGCGACTCAATACTAAATTCGTTGATGAGGACAATTTAGTCATTGTAACTTACAACACATGAACTACATTTTCTTTGAGGTATAGAGGGATCCTAAAGTGAACCCTGAGCCGCAGAGTGTGTTGTTTCGACCCTGTACGTGACCAAGGTTTTTTTGTTTTTCAAATGCTGTATTTATTCAGGCCATAATATGTAAAGCCTTGGTTTGCTATACTGTTAGCAGGACTCGAAATTTCGGGTATGAATCTAGTATCCAGATCAAAAATTTTGGTCACCATTTCTTTTTATTTCACAGATGTAGTTTATGCCTTTGGTTTTCGTCACACTAAAATACATAACCAATGGTGACCTGGCAATCAAAAATTTCTACCTGGTGACCAATTTGCTACATAGTAGTAAATGTTTTAAATTACTTAGGCGCCAAACTCGTATTTTTAGTTGGCATAACGGCTTGGCTTGGTGTCCAGATTTTACGAGCCCTATATATACACTTTACCCACAAAAGCATATATGCTTTTGTGGGTAAAGTGTTTCTGCCTAAGGTCCTTGGTCTTTATCTTCCAAAATTCCATTGGGGCACACTTAGCTCCGTGAACTCATGAGGCGCTTGGAAACGGAGTTTGAATGACAAATATATCATGCCATAAACGAGGATCAAATATCGGAACTTCCGTTCGTAAGTAGGCACCAATCGATTATGTCGCCACGATTCTACAGCAGGAAAATACAGTAAAAGAAAGAAAACAATATATAAAACTTGAATAACAAAACACAAACAGCAGACAATAAATGGTTATTATTTTATCTATACCTATCAGCATGACTCCCTTTTGTAGTTAAAGAAACAAATTGGCAGTTTTATGTAAATAATAAATGTTAGCAAACCAGACACAAAGGTATGATAAAATTGAAATACAACTTCTAGATGCTTACAAAGATATCGTACAGAATTTTTTCTGCATTTTCTTAGAATTATATTCAGTGCGGAATAAATATTTCGATTGCCATTTGTTTTTCCTATTGTATTTTATATCCATAGCAACAAAATATTAGTTTCATGAACGAGCTTTATCATGAAATAGGCTTCATAGTTATCAATAATGTTTAGAATAGAAGTCTTTTGAAGGGTTATGGTAAGTACGATAAATGGAACTGTTTTTTTCTTACAACAATGTTGTGTGAAAACTTTAACAATACAGAGAACAATTGGTATAGGTATCAATTCGCATGATTTATACGACAGAATAATGTATGAACTAGAACAACTTCATTTCAGTGATACAGTCGTATATCCAATTAATATCGAGATTGTATTCAGTCTCGGTCTCGTCTGCATCGTGAAAAAGTGGTTTTAGTATCGGTTCCAAATTGAATTATAAATTATTTTCATCTTAATCCCGGTATCCCTTCTTTCAACAGATGCTTATGCCGATCACGGACTACGTTTATAAAGATGGTCGAGTCTCCATCTTCTTTCGATAGTCTTGAAAACATAAGTATAATTATATATAGCATAATCCAATAATCTATAATTTTGTCTTTAAATTCACCCTTTGCTCTTGTGTGTCGAACCATTGTAGGTCGGGCGCTCCTTTGTAGTGAAGTGATGTATGTGATATGGATAGTATCGACATGAATCAGGCTCGGTCTCGTGTCTATCGACAAATAATGGTTTCAGTCTTAATTGTCGTCTCAGTCTCAATCTCGCCTCGATCAGCGGATAATTACCTCGATCTTGGTCTCTGTCTCGAGGGCCATGTCTCGATCTCGTATCGATTGACTTTAAATAAATCATGTTTATTAGAAAATATATACGGCTAATTAATACTATCTTACAATCGCTTTATTTCTTTACTTTATTCTTGACTGGATAATTATCGCAGGAAAGATACTCCTTCGTAGCTGTCAAAAAGTTTCAAATTGGTCTCAATTTGAACCGGGGTCATCCGAATAGTGTTAAGAATGAGTCACCCACTTACCTACTACCTCATTTCACCTTCCATCTAAACTATTAGTTAGTTAAAATGATTTTGTTAGACTATACACCAGATACTAATGCTCCTATATGAGACGTTAGTTATGTGAGTGTCACAATGAATTATTTGAGATTTCCTTCTTTAACTCAAAAACAAGTCATAATGACCTCTTTCAATGAGGAAAGTGTAACGAAACGTTCTTCAAGTTGAGGTTTCCTCATTGTTTTTAACGATTTACATCACAATGCTATCTCACTTTAACTTCTAATTTCCAAAGAAAAATCGTTAGCAGAAGATATATGTAACCAAGAAATTTCTGTCGCTATTTCACCCAGGACATTCGGACAAAGATATGTCACCTGGCGGGTTAAACTATCTGGACGGAAGATCAAAAATAGTCGCTGGAGATCCCTGGAAAAATAGTCCCTATTGGCATAGATGACGTTCTGCCAACCACATTTCGCCACCCCCACCTTGGAATTCGAAAACAACGATCCTATGCTAATCGTTTGTACTACGTTTGTACCGGAATGTACGACAAAAATTTTCGTTTGCACCACTTCCATTACAGAGAATTCTAAAATGGGGACAGTCCTCAACTGGGAATTTATAAACATAACCTATGTTAATCATTTGTACTACGTTTGTATGGGAATACTTTTTGTTTCTATCACTTACGGTACAAAGGTATAAGAGTTTAAAAGTTGGGGGCAGTGGAAACGGCAACTCCAACTTGGAATTTTGAAACAAAACCTATGCCAATCGTTTGCACTACGGTGGTACTGGAATGTATCACAAAAATTCCGTTAACTGCCGGTACAAAATTATAAGAGATTTAAAGTTTGGGCTGTGGAAACAGCAGCCCCCACCTTCTACTACATTTGTATCGGAATGTACCGCAACTATTTTCGTTTGTACCACTTCCTGTAAAAAGGTATGAGTTCCAAAATAGGGGCAGCCTCCACCTTGGAACATAGAAAAAGCTATGCTAATCGTTTGTAATACTTTTGTACCAGAATGTACCGCAAAAAGTTTCACAGTATTCCCATATTCTCTTTCTAATGATTGGTGACAGGTTCATCGAAATTCATAAAATTATACGCACTCATCTTAATATTTTTCACTTCATATCTAGAGCCAGGGGTTACTCTTGCCCCTAAAGCTCACTTTAGAAACAATTCGTCTCGAAAGGTAATATATAATAATAATAACATGCACACGACCGTCGATAGTTCGTATTGGTCCCTTCGGGATTCTTGACAATGAATCAATGAAGCAATAGAAAATGAAGTCCTCGCTGCCCAAGGGCAGACTGGGCTGGGCGGTAAGCCGTGGATTCCCGCCTGGACCTGGTGAATCAATAATAATAATAATAATATTAATTGTATTATTATTATTATTATTATTATTATTATTATTATTATTATTATTATTATTATTATTATTATTATTATTATTATTATTGTCGCATACTACCACTGAAGTACAACTAATTCCATGCGAACGGAAGTATATGATAGAGCCCCCTTGAGTACGGCCACGGACAAATGAACCCTTATAATTTGTTTTATCGAATGCCTGGAGACGCCATTCTAAAATGACGTGCACCAATAACAATAAGACTTCATTTTGACAGGTGAAGTTTAAAAGGCTTATTTTAAAAATAATTAATCCCAAAAGGCAAAACTGCCATAACGTCATATTTATTAGGCATATTGAATACAACTGTATAAAGTTACAAAACACCTATTAGTAGGTCCTGAAAAGTAACAGGGCCCCTTCCCAAATTTCCTAAAGTAGAAGGTCCTAGAGATAATAATCGATTAACGGTATTATTTGAATGTTTTGATCAGTGGCGCCTCTTCAGATATTGGACCAATAGAAAATATTTCTAGGTCTCTTGACAGGAACGTAATTTCAGGAAATTGTGGAAGGGGAAGCAATAAAAGGGGCTCTAGAGCAGAGATGGAGTGGGTCCATCCCACGATGATCCACCACCCACGATGACCCAAAGCGACCCACCACTCACTGTGACCCACTCTAACCCACCACCCACCATGACCCACTGTGACCCACCACCCACCGTGACCCACTGCGAAAAACCACTCACAATGACCCACTGCGACCCACCACCCACCATGACCCACTGAGACCCATCGACTAACTCTGACCTTCCGATCCACTCTGCTTACTGCATTATAGACAGTATCTTCTGAAGACCATTGAATTTGTCTGAGTTTTAGTTTCAAGCCCTCCTTTTTCCTCCCTTTTCCATTTGTTTCTGTCTACTTACCTGAGGTAGGATATTAGTGCAGTTTCTGGAGGATGGCACTGCTGTTGTGTTTACATCAGTTTCTAAGTAAGCGCGTTGGAACAGGGGAGCGGAGAGCGTTACGCAGTGTATCCAACGCTTTTTAAAAGTTGCAGTTTACATGTTGTAAGTAGCCTAATCTCTATCCGCTTAATAAAGAACGCCATAAATTATATAGTTATTATTGAATGGAGGAATGGTTCACCATTTCTGCAGTAATGCAGATGTATTGTGCATAATGACATATGCATAGAAATTAACAATTGAAGAACAACACAGCACGTAAGTGAGTTCCTACCGTGTATTAAGGAGATTGTGTAAAATTAATTACTTTTATTCGATTCCATTATAAAACAGGAGCAACCTGTTAAACGCAGGAATGAGATGTCAATAGTTAAAGGATTAATTTAGAGTTGATAGCTTAAATACTTCACAATACCTTGAAACTGTAAGTGTAAATCAAGTTAAGGCTCACGATGCGTGTGTTTGTTTAAGATGTATGTTTGTCGGTTGACAATTAAATTATTTTCTCGAGTTTTAGCCAAGGAAGAATTCCGATACGTTTCCACTCGAGAACTGTGGAGGTTCTCTCTGTTGGCCTAATGACTAGCGCATCTGCCTTTGCTGTACGTGGTTGTGGGTTGAAATCGCACTGAGAGCCCAAAAGTTAATTTTACAATCCTTCATTTTCATTAATCATTTGTCTCCTCTAGCATAAAGAGCATAATCATGGGACGTTAAACTAAAGAAATTTCATTTAATTTTCTCGATGAATGTGAATCCATTGGGGGAAAGGAAGTTGAAGAAGAATTTTTCCTTCATTTTCTTTAAAGGCCTATGGAATTGCATAGCTTGTTTTTCGGGATTGATTTGTAAAATCTGATTACAGTCATCTTTCTTTTAGGTTTATTATCGAAATCCAGACTTTTGATAAATGTGGAATAAAAGTGTTGATGAAACATCAGCGTGTGGATAATGTAAGCGTATGTACCTTTGCTTCAACACATAATAAATTCACAACTTTGTAACGTGCCTTAAGTGTGGCTCCATCGTGGGCCACCGGCCGTAAATGACCAGG
Source organism: Thermobia domestica (assembly GCF_964235325.1). Taxonomy (NCBI): domain Eukaryota; kingdom Metazoa; phylum Arthropoda; class Insecta; order Zygentoma; family Lepismatidae; genus Thermobia; species Thermobia domestica. The sequence continues at coordinate 134,193,472 of NC_137460.1, forward strand.
ACAAATATCTATAAAGAAAAACATGCCCTACAGTAATAGTTGTTAAATGAGGGAAATTATGTAAGATCCTGCTAGTGCAAATCTTATTTTGATTTTCTATATGAGTTCTCATCTATAGCATTTCTACGTGTTTCAGCTTAGCAAAACAAAAAACCATTATATAAATAATCAAAAAGATGCTGTTGGGATATTGAAATAAAAGCTTATATATGTGAATTGAAAACTTTATAACAATAATTCAATCAAGCAATCTCTACTTTCAATGGATTTGAACAAGAATAGTAGTTTCTACATATGTAAATTTATATCCTGATATATATATATTTATACTAGAAAAAACTGTTTTTACTGTAAGTATATTTAAGGAGTCTAATAGAGTAGCAACATCTACCCTACCAGAATTCCATATCATTAATTTTCTTTTAAAAAAATATATATTCAAAATTGTTTTAATAACACGCTGTTAAATAATTCAAATAGATATAAAATATATTTACTCCTAATTAATGTAATACATTAAATCAGAGAATGTAACAAATTAGTACAACAACTCACCCATTTACAAAAGTGATATATAATTCCATTCACTCCCGCTTTAATTAAGTTGGTGTCACAGTACAGAACTTTTCATCCACACAATATCACCAATCCGAAATAACACTATTCAGAAATTAGATACCAATACTTTAGAAATATCTGAATATAGATTTCTTTTTCAGGAATAAACGGTAAAATTCACTAATTCTGAAACGGGTGATATATATAATAACCTTATACACAGTTGAATATAGCAGAACAGATAGTGCCCACTTGCACAGTAGCAATCGAATGACTAAGCGATCCTCTTCAAGCACCGTCGTAGGTACGTAATTCGCCACTTTCCGCCAGAGGCGCTAAAAAAATATACATTTTTATTTCGGGTTGCATACTCCTCAGGCAATATCCATAAAATGTGGATAAAATTTCCGCACGTAACAACTTTTATTTATAAGTAGAGAAATTCACCTTGAACTCCCTCTTAATTTCTTTCAGATTCTAGGACTCAGGTGACAAAGAATTAATTCTACTAAGTGTTTTCACACACAATATAATTTTGAAACTTGGGAGCCTAGTGATATATTTGTGTCTGTAATACATAATCATTCGTCGATTTACTTCAGAGGACTGAGTTTAGCCCTTACGCACAAATTACCAATGGTTCAAACATATTATATGTACAGTCTTGTTTAATAAACCCTGCCCGTCCTCTCTGTGAAAAGCCCTGTATTGTTATCCACATTAAATTCAAAGATAAAGGCAATCGTCTTCAAGCAGCTGTATTTTTGTTTCAAGTCTAAGTATTAAAATGTGCTACGTATGGTTGCAAGAGTATTTTTTTAATACTGAACTTAGGTACCTAACATTGGCACTCATTTCTTTCTTCATGAATTGATGTAGGAAGCGGCTGCGTGATTTCGTGCCAATCGTTTCATTACCGGTATCTTTGAACAATGAGATAACAGTGGGAGAGAAATTTCGTTCTTCTCAAACTTCATACTTTGAAAAACTTATGCAAGTGGTTTTGTTATTCAAATACATATCTATTCACTCTAATCAGATTCAGAAGAAACATTTATTTTACAATAACATAATGCCTGTAACTTAGCCTCAAAATGTGTTTTTATGTTTTATTTTTTAATACATAATTAATTTTTTTCTGAATTTCACTGGAGTTATAAGTAACCTTCAATTGTCAGGCACCCCACTTTAAATTTTACTCGCTTCCCTACCGCCCTCAATGTAACATTGGGTATATTTCTTTAAAATCAAGTTTTCAAAATATGGCAGAAATACTATATTTTTTAAATTACAAAACCATGCTAACTAATGACAGGTTAGACATCAGAGAAAGTTATCTTTACCATCTCAATCAGGGGCGGATCCAAGTCTCCTGCGGAGGTGGTTAGGATTTTGGCGGTCAAAGGTTATCAGTTTCTCTCTGACCGAACTTTTGCAGCACATCCGAAAATATTCTCAATGCAAAAGAATTTTGTTTCAAGACATTGCTTAGACAACCGATCGGAGATCACATTATCCAACTTGGTAGCAATTTCTAATACGTCTTATCTCAAAACTACACAACAGAACTTGCTTTAAACAATGAAAGCGCAGTTATCAAAGTATAACTTTGATTCAGAAAGATGAACTTCGAGGTTTTGTTAATAGAAGAAGTAGGAATTCCTTACACTCGAATGCTACGAAGTTCTTAGTGTTTCTTTGTACAACACTGAAGTTAGTTTATTTGCTAGTTATTGCTAAATTAATATGGAGGGTGTATGGCCCTTAAAATAACTTACATAAATTTTTGAAATTTTGTTTGTTTTAACTTGAACATATGCTTGAAATGGTTTATTATGAACAGGACAAAATAACTGATAGATTAATTACAAGTAATCCGGTTAGAAACACTGTTGCTTGTATTTTAGTTACTAAACCAGCCTCCCGCACTCGTTCGCTGGTTAGGTAATATCTAAGGGAAAAAAGAACTTCTAGCACTTTTGGATATTGCTATTTGTAAGTGTAATAATAGCAATAGAACTTATACTACTACTTGGCTCTTGAGGCCTGTGAGTTTTTAGAGGAGCTAGCTAGTGAATAAAAATTGAATCAGTGTAATATATAAATTAGTATATAAAAATTGAGCGTAACTAGGTGTGCCTGACCATCACAGCCAAATTGCAAAGTCAAATGAAATGACTTTTGGTATATAGTTACGCCTTAATAAAAACTGGGATGTTATATCGCTTTCATTATAATACATATCCTAAGGAGGTAGTAGGGATCTGAATTTTTTAGAAAATGTTGAGTATCTCGCAAGCCGTTAAACTTACGGAGCTGAAATTCAGTGTATTAACTTTCCATTGAAAATAAACAGAATGTGTCCTAGCATTTTTTTACATTCTCCTTTATGGGGGGGACACTTTATATATATGGAAAATTGGTAGTGAGTTGGTTTGTAAAAATGATCGAAAACGATCGATATTAGTTGGGAAAAAGTTCAGAAACAAAAAATACAGTGCTTCGCTTCATATATTCATTGCTTGCTACTATAATAAATGCCGAATCTTACGTTTATTTTTCTAACAACTTTATGGGTTGATTGCCCTGTGCTGTAAACGCCCCATATAATAGGCATAAAATTTGTGTTGTAAGCTTAATTACACGGGAATTTTAACTTTTGGACTGTACGCATAATTATATGGGAAATCGTACACTTTTCCCCCGTTTATGATGACGTACTTATCTTGATTTGGGACTTTCAAATTTCATCCTTTTTCCACTGAAAAGTATCGAAAATTCAACAAGAAAAGAATTATACTATGATAATTTAATTGAAATTCATCGTAAGTTGGCACATGACAAACAGCAGTGTGGTAATTTAAGGGGAAGAAGAGGGGAAATCAACAGACACTTCTGAACACTTCCTCAGAATCTCGTTCCTTTTTGATTTCTACGGGGAAGGGGGACTTGGTAATGACATCAAACCTTCATGTGTAATTACAAAAATTAAATTTATAAACAAATAATAAATCATCAAGTTTTAATTGATCATTTATGCGCAAGATTCCCTATCGAAGGTGTGGTAGATGAAGTTTCTGTTCTCCATGAGTCGACATTGCCAACTGACATGGTCGATATGGAAAAGATGTATGGTGGTAGAGAGGTGATACTTCTTGCTGAGTGTTTCAAAACTGACCGAGAAAAATCATTATCAGACTTAAGTCGTCGACTTAAGCAAATAGTCGATGAGAAGTTGTGGAAATTTCTACGTCGGTAGAAGTATTATCAATTTTCCACGATAGAGTGCGAACGAGGATTTCCCGTTATGAATTTACGATGACTGATATTAGAAATAGACTAAGTACTCAAACATTGTCTAACTTGTTGATCATCAATGCTAATGGCCCTCCGCTAGACAACCTCAAAGTAAACGAACTAGTTATTTCTTGGCTGAAGGATGGACATCATTCCGCTGCGGATGATTTACACGAAAAAGTTCTGGAGACGAACAGGAAAGAAACCCGATTTCAGATTTGTTTTAAGCTGGCAAATTACGAGTTACGGAAAATGTATACTTATATTACTAGTGGTTTATTTGTGTTATTCAAATTAGTACCTAATATTCAATAAGTCTCTTCTTTGCTTTTTATAAACTAGAAGGTAAACTACTTTGAATAAATATTGATAATAATTGCAATTATGTATATTTGTAACTTAAATTTAAAGTTTTGTTTTAGTGATTACACAGATTACAATTATGAGCATACTTTGTAGAGATACTTTCACAGAGGGTACCCAAGCACCTTAATGCGCAATGAAAAACTGATTTTTCAAGTTTTTAGTGAGAAAAATACAGTGAACTAAGAAATCGTAACCTTTTTCATATTGCATAGGGTTATTTTCCTGCGAATAGAAGTTTCTTTTGGAATGTGTTGAGAAATTAACACTTGCAAGAATACTCTCCTAGTACAAGTGTATCTTAGGCACACACTAATCCCCCCACCTCGAAGTGCTTCAATTTCCACACTGACAAACACTTTACCATTTTATATCGTAAAGGTCAGATCCACCGTTATTTTAACAGAGTGGTGTTTGAGCGATTGACCGTAGAAATTCACAGTCCGATTAGTAACAATTTCACAGCCTTGTTTTATTGCAAGTGTAAACTCTTTAGTCAGTAGAGAAGAGGCCGTGGATGATGTGTCAGAGTTGATGACGATGCATTTTGGTGACGGTAGAGTGGGTGACGATAGGTGATGGGTCAGTGTGGGTCACAGTGGGTCATGTGGGTGGTGGGTGAGAGTGGATCATGGTGGGTCGTGGGTCAGTGGGTAGTGGGTCAAATTTTCTTTGACCCACGCATACTCTGGTCTAGAGGTTCGCACATCCGCGGGATTCCAAGGAACAGCGGTTGTGGTCGGGAGTCTAATTCCCCAGAAACTTTCAGATTTACTAGTGCATCGCGCAATTGGCCAAAAGGTCCTTCAAGCTTCATTCTGCATAATAGGGACTCATGGGACAATATTCTAAAGATTATAGGGTTTAAAGTACACAATTAACAATATTATTTTATTGCAATAAAATCTAGTATATACTAAATGTGGTATTCACCCTAAATATCATAAATACCCTAAATATAGTACACACTGCACTATATATACAATTTCACAATTATAGCAATTACAAAGAAATAATATAACTACATACAATGTAAAAGAAGTAATTAACTCACATGACTTCATTGCTAGTACACATGGATAAAAATCTACTTTCTTTGACTTCCCTTGACTTCTGATTTTAATATTCGGTCGCACGTATCGGGATTGATATGAAGGACGACTCAGAAAAGTATTTCACACAATCAACTAATTTATAACATCGTTTGATTACTTCATTAGTATTCAAATAGTTTAATTGATATTAAAATAATTGACAAAATCTCCAAGAAGGGTTCAATTTTAATTATTTTTCCTCCTTCCAAGTATGGAACACATGAGAACTGAGAAGTAAAATTCAAATCCAAGATTATGGAGCTTCAAATACGGACCTTACAGAGTAAGGAATCTGGGGAATATGGGGCTCTACTTTTGAATTCTGTTCCAAAAGCCCCTACTATCCAGAATGAGGTTAAAAGGAACCTCTTGCCAAATGTATGGTATTCTAGTAAATCTGACAGTTTCTGGGGGAAAAACTTTATAAGTGAGTAATACGAGTAAAATTAAGTAAAACGCGTAAAAATTAGAAACATAAGGTACTGAGGAAAGTTCGTTTAAATTGGTTAACTTTTTTTCAGATTCCAATCGATATGAGTATTTATCTAGTGCCGTGAAAAATCAGGACCCGAGGCAAGAGCATACTGCAGCGCCTCCATACATACGAGTAAGTTCGCTGAAAATCCGTGAAGCACCACCATGATTGGCGCAAAAATTTTCAAAAACTCTTCTTTTCCTTGATTTTAAGCACTTCTAATACTTTTCGTTTAGTCTTTTACTTTTCCTCACTAATTTAGCGCACCCTTACTTGGGCGCCCAGGACCGTAATTTTTCACCTCACTGTACGGCACTGTGCCTGCCAAGGATTCGAAGCACTCGAAAGGCGAATTTCTCCTACATGGCCTTGCGTGTTTGTAATATGTCTTTATAGTTGTTAATTTAAAGTTGAATTCTCTGGACTATTCTTTCTTCATAATAATTTACTATTTTATCATGAGTGAATTCAGAAAGTTTCAACATTATTACATTGGAATCGTAAGAATGTTTAATTACTGAATTCACTGCACATCCGTTTTTTTCCTTCTTAGAGAACAGTAATGTCTTAAAGTAGTGAGTTAAGCGTTAGTTTCACAATGTTGGGGTCGTGGTTCGATTTCCGCAGAAGTCAGTAAAGCAATTTTTATAAATTGCAATATTGATACTTCTGATATATACTAAGATGAAAAATATTTAATTTCTCTGGGTCTCAGAGCTGAGACAACTTCCTTCACAGGTAAAATGACAATAACACAAAATTAAGTCGTCCGTATCAAGCTTGATTCGTACTGTCTCGGAACGAAATATTTGGACAAGAATTGATGAATATATAAAGGCTAAACAGGTCCTTACTGTTGTAATATAAACCAAAAATGAGTTCCTAGGAATTGTTCCTAGTTGTGCACAAATCGCAAATAGTGATCGAACTTACAACTCTAGTCACGCGAATGACCCTATTTAAGATGTCACCTCACCTTTTTACCTGGAAGAAGCACGAAACAAAATTACTGTTGTCAGCCATTCCATGTCATAAAATGAAAATTCCTTCTGTTAATTCATAAACGTAAAAAATATTATTGCGTTCATGTGCAAACGTAAGAAACAACTGACACACGGTATATCTTTCCTGTTGCTATGAATAGCTTCGTCTATGTGAATGTTTCTTTAATAATAATAATAATAATAATAATAATAATAATAATAATAATAATAATAATAATAATAATAATAATAGGGGAATAACAGAATTACAATACCAACTACATACACATTACCTTTCAATAGTGAAAAAATAATAATTTCCACGACGGGATTCAAATCCACATAGCTGCAATGGGAGTTTCCTACTTTTACATTTAAAAAAACAAATCACCGCAACCGGGTTATTGGCACCTCATGTCCGTTCGACGTATTCCCAACACTACATGGTCACGAACACAGAAATACCGAGGACAATTAAAATTCCGTCCTTGCTCTTCAGAGGGATTCGAGCACTTATTGGATTGCGCCTCAGGATCAGAAGCCGAATTCCCGAGATCACTCGGCTAGTGCCACCGGCTCAATTTGCTATAAATTCCTCATATGAATATAAGAAAATTAACTAGTAGCTACGGAACATAAACATAGAGCCTGTCCTGTTTTCTTCTTTGGAAATTACAACTTATGGCAAGGAAGATATGTCATGCAAATCGGGACCATCCCTGACTCTGATGACGTAGTCTCAACTTGAAGAACGTTTCGTGATATTTTCCTGATTGAGGAACGTCTATATGACTTCTTTTTGAGTTAAATCTCGATTAAGTCATTGTGACACTCAGATAAGAATTAGTATCTTGTTTATATTCTTCCATGAAACGATTTTAGTTAGGTATTAGTTTGGGTGGAGGATGAAGTGATGGCGTAGGTTAGTTCTGCTCGCGCTTTTGAGCAGGTTACATCGTTGTTTAGTGTGGTCTGTCTGAGTAAAGCTGCAGTTACAACTACATTCGCCGTGCCTTGTGGTTTATTTCTAAGGTTTACATCCTTCAGTTTTTTTTTGGTGCGTAGCACCTTGAGTTTTCAGTGGTAAGAGGTTTATTCAGTGATCAAGATATGGAATACCTAAAAGTTCTACAGTTTCAGTTGTTATTAGACCTGATTTTTTGTAGTTCTAGGCCGAATCACAGCCAGATATATATATCTTGATTGCCCACCGGTTTCCTGGTATTTTTGAAAACCTTAGTGCAATGCAATTACACGAGGAGTCGTACAGTATTTTTATTATGTTTAGAAATCAATGTGCTTATGAACAGTTGCTTCAACCTTTCCCTCTTCTGTTGCATTTCACCATTCGGACGGCAATACCAGTGATGACAGGATCGTCGCAGTAGGGGATTCAGAGAATTTTAATATGTGTGTACGATTACTCTTTAGAATGTCCTCTTGATCCTCGAAGAACATTTTCGTCAGTATGGGCTGGTTCGTAATGTTGAGCCCCAATCATGGAGTGGGCCTTCCTTTCTGGTATAGACAGTGGAATGCGATTTATTCATATGGAACTCCAGAAACATGTTCCGTCCCGTATTATAGTGCAAGGATGTAGAGTCAGTGTGTCGCATGAAGGACATACAATCACCTGTTGCCAATGCCAATCAAATTTACATACCATCTCCAATTGCCCCTGAAGAAAGTAAAAACTATTACCAATGTTGTTGAACAGACCCCCTTAGTATGACCGAAATTGAAAAAGTACAATGTTCGTGGATCAAGATGGTCTCCCTCGGGTACCTGTAATATCTTACACACAAGTATTTTCTGTTTTGCCGACATTACAATCCACGACTAAGTTATGCAATTACTCATCAAAAGTTCCAAGGGTTTCTGACACGCACCCAGCACTTGTGCCTTCCCAGGATAGTACTGCGATGGAAGTTATACCTATTTCTTTACCATCATCCCTCCTACCAGGAAGCATCTAATGTATTGAGTGGTTCCCCTAATGAGAATAACGACGCTTTAGTAACCTCTCAAGGAGATCTAACATTAGTGTCAATTACATCTGAGTCTAATAATAAGCAAAAAAGAAGAAAAATGACTCGTGCTTCTCAAAAAAGAACAAGAACACAACTTTATTTCTGAGGATGCCCCGGTACAGACCGAAATGAAACAAGAGAGCTCCGTTCCCAGTTTCGTTCTACCTCTAACTTAGAACTGCCTTCACGAATAGCGTTTACATTCTGTGCAGCTGCCTATTGTACTTGACCTTCAATACGCTTCAAGGAGTGTTGGTTTCGTTAGCATGTGTTGTAGTATTTTTTCTCTTCTTGGAGTCGCAAGTGTATTCTTTTCGGGGCATGTTTTTTCACAACGTGTGTGGTGTTTATAGTTTTGAAGGGTCCTCTATCCTTTCACTTTAGTAAGTATTTATATTATATTTTAATATTTGAATGGTATATAATGCCCTCAGTCAACGCTTTCGATTAATATACACAGAATGAGTTAAGAGTGTAATAAGGCTGTACTAAAACACTTTATTCACAATCGACATCCAAACTTCTGTTGTATTCAAGAACAAACGTTCCCGCCATTAGATTTTTTCACTGAGTATGGTTCAATTTAAATATAGAACGGTCCACTGCCGTTGCGCTTCTGATTCTTAAGGGACTGCAATATGACAGAGTGCTACTGTCTCCTAATGGCCGAGTAATTCATTGTTATATTTAGAATATAAGTTTTGTATGTTTATAGGTCCTTCTGGCTTTGTACGTGCACAGGAAATGGAAGAATTTTATGCATCTACGATCCGATCTTTATTGCCCCTAAGGATTTCACATAGTACCTTGGTCTATGACTTTAAGGCTATTATGAACCCCCGGGACTCGCTAACACCTGCCCCGCGTTGTTCTTCGTTGGTGGAGCTTGTCGGAGTTTTGAAATTAAAAGACGCTTTATTCGTCTCTCAGTAGCAGAATGTTTTTTCATATTGCTCTCTAACTACTAAAAGTTGTATCGATAAGGTCTATATTACTTATATCCTCGGTCCTGCGGTCCTACAAGCTTTTATAATTCCATTAGTTTTTTTCGATCAAGCTGCAATTGAAATTAGTTTTAAATTAATTTTTTGTTTCACCTTCTAGAGGCCCTTCTTACTGGAAGATGAATCATGAGTTAATGTTACGAGACGAGATACGGGGGGGCATTTTCTCATTGTTTCCTCTACTGGTTTCGCATGCACAGATATTACCCAACTGTAAGCTCATGGTGGAACTTTTACTGCAAACCGAAAATTCCTAGCTTTTTTCAATGGCGCGGAAAATTGCGCATGCTGATGATCATAATTTAGATGAACTTTTGTATCGAGCTCTTCGCGAGTTCTGGTTAGCACTTCCCTCGCTTACAAACCTTACGCATATCAATAATATCTAAAACAGTTTAAAAACGATTTATTTCCATGGTTCCCTCCAAACCTATTTGTCACATGATTTTTATCACCGTTGCGCCGACGAAAGTACTACGATTTACCAAATCAATTTACTTTCACGACAGAGACGTTCTACGGCTATTAATTCTCTCGTTCTCTCAGACGGTATGTCCACCACGGACGCTACACAAGTATTAAATGAACTTACACACTATTATATGGATTTCACGACCGAGTGTCCCGTGGATGTTACACAGACCCCGGATTTTCTGTCTATGATATCTGAGCCACTTTCAGAGCACGATAGTCAGACTCTTATGCAACGGATTACTGCGAATGAAAATTTCGCTGCCGTTTAAGACCTACTATGCAGCATTACTTCACTTCGTTTCAAGCTGCACTTCACTCCACACATAACCTTCGCTCTTTGCGGGATCTGTCACCCTAGTTGCATTTTCGGCACGTTCCGACAGGTGCTCCGGCCGTATGTTTAGAAAAATCATACGACAGTCTCGACCACAATATTCTTATGCATACTCTCGAAGCTTGGCAGTTTCCCATAGCCTTCCATGGAGTCATTGCGAATTTATACTCTACAGCTCCTTTTCGAATTCAAATTAACGGAAATCTTTCACCTCTTATCCCGATGAAACGGGGTCTTAGGCAAGGGTGTTCTTTATCAACTTTCGCTCACGCACTAGACCCTTTGCTCAGGAAATTGGGAACATTACATCTTCCCGGCCCTTCTCGTTTACTTAACCAGAACATGTTCGCGTTATCTGATGGCAAGTGTGTTCGATGTCTTATAGCGCTATGCCCATTGTTCAGGATTACATTTCAATCAACGAAAAACTCAGCTGCCGCAATTCAATTATTTTCGTTTACCCAATTCCGAGGACTCTAGAAATACCATATGTCTCCTCTGTGCGGATCTTAGGTGTCCCTTTTACGTGAAATTCTACCCCTTTGTATGACGAATACGGTCACCACTTTTAACCGAAATCCGTCACTTGTATTCTCTGCGATTTCATCGTCTCCACTTATTGCATCAAATCCAATTTCTTAATATTTATGTGGTTTCTAAACTGTGGTATAGAGCGCGCATTTACCCATTACCGGATATTTAAGCGAAACGGTTTGAATCTTTATTTCTGTGGAATATTTGGCGCGGTTTCTTCTTTCGTCTCCCACGTCCGCCCCCTTACCTTTCCGGTTCTATGAGAGGTTTAAGATTGTTCAATATACGTATTAAATGTCGAACCTTGTTTATGCTTGACTTCTATACAGCCATCTCTAACGACGAGTCCTTTACACACCATTGGATCCGTTGATCCCTCTCAACCTCCCTTTCATTCAATTATATGATTGTTCGCCGTCTTACATTTTTCGTTAATACACTACTGGATATATACAGGTGTGGCACTAAGCAATTAGAGCCAGATACTTTACGTACCTTATACCACTTACTTACATCTTACACTTTCGATTCGACTCTCTTACGTATCCCCCAGCATTTTCCAGAGATTCGTAGGTCGCAAGTTTGGGCTAACATCTCTGCCCCCGTTTTGCCTTCCTATTTCCAGGTGACCAGGTTTCCAGTGGTTCATCACTTAATACCCACGTATTCTCGTCCCTTTGAGGTGTATCGTCTCCGTGACGCTCAGTATATGATATATACCCAGGAAGACAAGCTGTCCCACCGTTATATTTGTTTCATCGGTGCTTCAATTATTTGTAATTGCCTCATGACTTTATAAGGAAGAATTTTTCGACGACCCCCCATCAGTTCACAGTGTCTTACATTTTGTTTCCGGATTTCTGTTTTTTTTTTTCACCTACAAAACATCACGCCCTTCTTTTTCTAGTCTGATTCAACATCGTTTATATTTACCGCTATGCCCCATTGATGGACTCTCATACTTATAACGACTTTCTTAAACGCACTCGTTACAAGCATTTTTCGTCTGCGTTTGACAAGCGGTGTTTTGTAGATTTATAGAAGTAATACTTTCGTGAGTCCTCCCTTTCCTGTTTCTTACTGCTAGCTTCCATCTGGAAGTGCTCTCAATTGTTTAGTTAGGTCATATATGTTTGAGTCTCAGTATTTGTTATAGTGTAACCGTATTGTGTGAATTTCAGTCAAGTTCCGTACAGTCCCGTACATGCATAATAAAATATTCGTAAGTGACTGGTTAGCGTCATTGAAATTCTATCAGGTAGACCCGGGCTCAAATCGCGGTGAGGCTGAAACTTTTTGAAATATTTCATTTTCAATGCATTCCCAGATCTTCTCTTCCCTAGAAAGGAAAAAATGTTGGAATGAGGAGAATTGGAAAAGCTCTGTCATTGCAGACAGTAATTTACAAACTTACGTTTAGCACTTGCTCTAGATTTGATATTTTTGTCTCCTTTAAAGCAGTTTCTGATTCATGTGTGATCAGTATTTTAATTTCTTTAAATGTATCTAGGTTCAGTATACAATGAAATAATACACTACGTGCCCAGCAATAGTCTGGTTAATATATAGTTTTCCTTAGACAACACGCTCTGAATCAGAGCGATTCACCTCAGAATGGAGAAATGTTTCTTGAGCCATCTACTCACAATTTTACTTGGATAAAGAACTTACTCAGTGCTACCACATACAGTCAGTGCCGAGATAAGTTACGTGCAAGTCCAAGCGTTCTCACAACTGCAAATCACGTGGACCAAGTAAAGGAATTAGAGGACTTAGGGAGTGTGATACTTTTGTGGTTCGCTGTACAAACGATTGGATAGGTTTTGTGTCGAAATTCCAAGATGGGGTGCCCCCATTTTAGATCTCTTATATCTTTGTACCGGAAGTTTTATAAACGAAAATTTTAGCGGTACATTGCTGTACAAACGATTGACATAGACTTTGCTTTGAAATTAGAAGGTGGGGGCTGCCGATTCTACAGACCCACTTTAAAACTATTATAACTTTGTACAAGAAGTGATACAAACGAAAATTATTGCGGTACATTCCGGTACAAATGCGGCTCAAACGATTATCATAGGTTTTGTTTCGAAATTCCAAGGTGGGGAATGGCAAAATGTACCTTCTGGAAGGACATGGATACCATTGTAGTAGAACACGGTGGGCGGTGGAGTGAAGAACGTGTCGAGTGCATTTTACATCTCTACTGGGGATTTGAACGAGCATCCTCTAAATTGATTGTCCAAAGAATTGAACAGGTGATGATCTGATGGTGCTACGTTCGGAGAATGTGGTCGATACAATAGTGTTTCTCATCCAAGGAATAAACTGGTGTCCCAGGTATCCTAGCCACTTAACGCTTAGCGTTGTCCTGTAACAGGTGGACCCTTTTGCGATTCAGAAGTGCTGGCTCCAGAGTTTTGAGTTTTTTCTTGAACACGGCTCCACTGCTGACAGTACACAGTTGCATTATAGCTCTGACCAGCTGGTGGTAGTTCGTAATGCACGATGTCTCGAGAAGCTCACCAAACTAACAGGAGAACCTTCTTCTGATGCAGTAATGGTTTGGGCTGTCTTGGAACCAATTCATGTTATGCTAAACAGTGATGAGGGCGACGTGGAGCTTCGTAAAGGAGGCACTTCTCATCACATGTCAAGCACCCTGTCCGAAAGCGACTCCTTCCTGAGACGAGAAAGCAAACAAACACACGTGTATGCTCGCGTTGCCTTCTGGCTCAGAGTGAAATCATCTGGCAACCATCGACCCAACTAGTAGTGGTTCCCAAGTTGATGGAAGTACTACGGATTGGTTTCTCCACTCAAACTGTATTGTATTCTTAGTTCCTCACATGTCTGGAAAATGTTCGCCTGACTTGATGCCTGAAAAGTTTCATTGGTATTCAGACACGTTGCGTCTTCGTGTATTTCGTCACTGTCATTAACCCTGTTAAATCGCCGCGTAGTACTCTCACAAAAGGCCTGGTATATCATCCACCCCATTACTGCGTTGTTTGAGCTCAGTTTGAAGTAGTACAACATACACGCCCTTATTACGCTCTGTGGAGGTCCAATGTTCACTTTCTACTTACTCAAGTTCACGGTGTAACTGAACTATCACAACCAGGTAGTATGCTTGATATACAAACAGCAACAACTGACATTCGCCTTATCTCCATTCTCATTCAATTCACGGTGTGAGAGCAAATTGAACACAGATCTCAACTAAAAGCGACATAAGTTTCTTGGTTACCTTTATATACACGCTTGTAGATGTGGTCCCTCCTTGATAAGTTTCTGGGTAAGATCTTGCTCTTTACTCTTAATAATTCTAGTTTAACTGGTAAAATTCATGAGGTATATCGGATCGAGGTTTCAATTACAATTATATCATGCAGCAAACATGGCTCGAATATCTGGACTTTGGTTGGTAGGTACACGTGTAACAGACTATGTTGTAACGACCTTACGGCAGGTAAATACGATGAAAGAAAGAAAACAATAAAAAAGACTTACTACAATATTATATCAAAACACAAACATTGTACCTTAGTTGGTATTTACTTTGTTTTGTCTAGGTTTATGACCATGACTATCTTTTATAGTTAAAGAAACATATTACCAGTTTTATATAAATGCTATCGTAACGAACAAAATGCTATCGTAAAATTCAAATAATACATTGAGATGCCTACAATGATGTAAAAAGAAGACAGTTTTTGAATTATATTCAGTGTTTAAATTATATTCAGTGTGAAATAATATATTTCGATTTGTATTTGTTTTCTCCTACTGTATATAACATCCATAGCAACAAGATCAAATTAGATTTCAGAGCATTATCATGAAACACGCTTTATATTTGGCATTAGTATTGAGCCAGATGCTTGTCGGAACAGTTATGATAAGTATGATAAATGGATCTGTTTTCTTATTTATACAACGCTGTTTTTGAAAATTGCAACAGGTGAAAGATACGATGGGTATGGGTCCCACTTTTCATGATTTATATGGTAGGATTATGTATGAACTAGAAGAATTTGAATTCATTGACAGAATTGCATATCCAAGAGATATAGTGTACAGATGGTACCAAGACGAGACGAGACGTAGTTGCATTCCGTCTCGGTCTCGTCTCCGTCGACAAGCACTGGTCTCAGATCGGTCTTATCTGAAATACTATATGATTATCTCATTCTCTGTCTCTCCGCTGTCAACAGATTCTCGTACTGATCTCGGTATTGGTTTATAGGGCCCGTTAAGTCTCAAATTCCTCTTGATATTTTCGAAACAAAAATTGTAAAATTATAAACAGCATACTTTTTTAGTCTTAACTTTCTCTTTACTTTTTCACTTCACTCTTGTTTGTCGAATTATTGTAGGTCCGGGATCCTTTCGTAGTTACGTGTTTTGTGCTTTAGGGATGGTATCGGGACCAGACTAGACAAGACTGCATTAAACCGCAGTCTCCTGTCGATCGATAAATAACGATCTCGGTTTCCTATCGAGTCAAAAATCGCTATCTGTGTCTCTTTTTCACCTCGATCAGCATGTTCTTGCCTCGATCTGGTGGAACTGCTACTAGAATTGTCTTATTAAATACACCCCACCCCCACCTACCCCACCCACCGCACACACACGCACGCAAGCACACACACATACACATTCCTATACACACGCACACACACACACACACATTGCACTTTACTATCGTTTTACTTCTCCGAGTTTGACACCATAACACAAGCTTACAGTAATTTTAGGGTCATTTTAAATATTGAAAGCCTTATACCGCACTCAACTTTGCTGTGCGGAGTACTGGGTTGTGTCCTTGAATGAATTAGTTTTAAAAGCTAATGTGTTGTGAATTTGGATCCCACTTTCAATATATGGTATTCTGTTTATTATACTAATTTATTCTTTTAATGTATGATTATTTTTAATACTCAAACACATAACGTGGATCTCACGAAGCAGTATTTAGAATCAATGGGAAATATGTACTTATTTAAAAACTCTTCTTATGTTTAAGATCAGTTTTCATAGTTATGGTAGTAACAAACAAATATCTTGTTTACTTTCTCTCTATATACATTTATATACAGTACTATTCAATTTAATGGGAACATAATCTGAAATGGATACTTTATCATATTAAGATGACGTTCGATCCTTTATTTTACACCCGAATAGCTTTAACGGAACTTGAAATGGAGTTAAGGTGGTCGAGAATTTCACGAAGTAGAATATTAAACTATTCATTAGACAATGTATCACATAATAGTATGAAAGAAGGAGGGAAAAATCTCGCATAATAGTTGTCTCGAAAACGGATCACAAATGTCGAAGTTCGGATATTGGGAAAGGGAAATGAGATATTTTACTTGATTCCAATGTCCCTCAAATTACACTACAACAGCTTCATGTGTGTGAATAAGTGCATTATCATCCTGGAACTAGCAGCCATTAACCGCAAAAAACATATTTAATATAGGTTGACCAAGGTTTATAAAATGACTATATATATACAGTTAGTGACGCGATCAGCAAGCGTCACCAGAGTCTCAATGAAAGTAAGGATTTGCGGCCCACAGTATGACGAAATAACAACCATGTTTCATGGTTGTATGAGGAGCCTGAGAATCATATACAACTTTGGGCGTCCACCATATATATAAACAGCCTCTTGGTTGTAATAAGAAGAACGTTGACACATCCGACCACATCACACGTTTCCATTTGTCAGCTGTCTCTGTGTTATGTTCGTGTCTCCATTAACGTCTTGCTAAAGGGTTATAGCCCATCAGCTGTTTCGCTCGCGCAACCTGACCTCGTAGACCCGTTGCATTCAACACGCAGTGGAGTGCTCTTATCGATCCAGGCTCTAGAGATGTTGCTTGAGTTCCTCCGTTACTTGGGCCTTAGTCGCTCGATGGTTCCACGGCTGTGCTTTTAGCGGTTCTGAGTGAAAATCTGCTTTGATGTTCTGCGGGAGATGTCAGTGGAGGTTCCCGTCCAGCCATTGTTCCAGTTCGCCCATGTGGTTTCGACGTGTGTTTCGTAGGCTGCTATTATATTGGACATTTTTTTTACGACACACTCAAACAGTTGCCAATGTGGTCACACTCGCACAGCCTAAGCGAGAATCAACAATTTGACTTTTTTGTGGATCAAAGAGGCCGTCCATTAAACAATATTACTGTGTGCTCTAATATGTCTGCTCTAATATTTCTCACATAGTTTGCTCTAACCCCATCAATAGCAGATCTAACACCGTCGCTGCGATCCTCGTTGTGTACCCATTACGTTCAACGAAAAGAAATGACATGGTCAGGAACAAAAACTCTGTTTGGTCAGGACATTTGGTCACTTTATTTGCTCAGTTTAACCAAACTTTGGTCAATTATATCAAATGCGATTGGTCTTTAAAACTATATTTTTGGTCAGGACATTTGGTTGATAAATTTTGTTTGCCCAACAAAACTTAATTTTCTTCCCTGACTAAAATTTTTATTTACAAGGTCAAATGGATCTACTTGAGTTCTGGGTAATCATTGAGCAAATGGCTGCTTGAACAGTATGTAAAGGGACAAAATACCGTGTGATGAAAGAAAAAAAAATGTTTGTTTTTCTTCAGATAATAGCCCTATTACCGCACATAATCGACCTGTTTCGAGGTAACCTTACTTTTTTTGTGATTATTATTTTTTTGTTATGCCATGTATATTGATTATTTTAGTGGCCGTAAATTTTGCAAGACAAATACACCCTATTACAAATGAAGGCCAATTCCAGTGACGACGCTATATAGGGTGCAAATTTGTAAAGTTAGGAGTTGAGGCAATAATTGGTGGAAGCACGATTTACAGATGCACAAAATTTAAAATTTATGAAGAAATACGAAATATAATTTTCAAAAGACATTTCGTAAGGAATCCAAATATGTTAACCCTTACCTATGAGAAAGTTCTTGAAAAATACTTAGGAAAAGTTACATTGCTCACGCCCGTGAATTGTAAAAGAAACTATAGCATTTATTTCGAAGATGGTCGTAAATTGTAAAAGAAATATGGAATTTATTCTGAAGTTGGTCCTGAATTGTAAAAGAAATTATGGCACTTATTCCGAAGTTGGTCGTCCGCTGGATTTTAGACGAAAACTCTAATAAAAGAGAGGAAAATTTAAAAGCACGTGTTTGAAGTTCGTTTTCGGGGCTGCTATCTGTTTTATTTGACCTGACTAAGTATAATACAGTGTGGACGTGTGTAAAAAAATGAAATGAAATGCATAAAATAATTGTGCTAGGTTGTCACTAAAAAGCACGAATGCTATATAACAGAATCGGAGCAGGAATCTAGCAGGGGGGCCAACAAGTGGTACGTCCGTAGGGAGCAGGCGCGTCAATGACGGAGGGTGTGTTAATAAACATGGGTTCTGGAAAAAAACACTTTATATGGCATATAATTCATGTCTGGTGTGTTGTATAACATTTACGCACTTGGATGAAAACATTATATACTGAATTGTCGTAGCACTTTACTTCGTCATGTCTTTTGTTATTGAGTACTATATGTATTGTTTTCAGTTTAGTATCTATAGGCAAAGTGTTTGGTAATTGCAATCAAATGCTTTGGTAAATCAAGTTTGGTATAAGAAATTTTTAGAGAATTCACTAAATGCAGGTTTTAGTATTTACATCAAAATTATTTAGTTCCAAGAATCAAACCTAGATGATTTTAACAAAATATTTTGGTACACCGAAAGAACAAAACCTTGATTATTTTAACGAAATATTTTGGTATTTTTTCGTTTTCCCTTTTCTCTTTTCGTCATTTTCGGCAGCTGTTTATCCTACATTTCAAGCCATTCATGTCAACTAAGAAACAGAGTTCTCTCATTTGCTTGGCAACCCTGCCAATAGACATAAATTATTTGCCGTAGATAGGGTAGAGTTGGAAGGGTTGGAAGAGGGTTGTGACGATTGTAGTTGGTGGAGGCCAGATACAGTTTGAATTTAGGGGACATATTGTAGCGGAGGCTCGGAAGGGAGGATCTGCTAATCACAATTTCCTTCCAATTTGAAATATTTGTCTTGAATTCAAAACGGCGGAATTAAATATGGCAGCCATGGTGTCTGATAGCATCATATTGTGCGTCCTTACCCAATTACCCTTCGAAAGCTTCATCATCTTTCCTCAATCCATTTCAAAAATAAAATGGTAGTGGTTATCTTTTGCCTCATCCTATATATTGAAAAAGTCTCGGAAACATATGTAGATCCTGGTCCTAAGCAAGATAAAGTTAAAGGTAGTGTTACTTGTTTAACCATTTTCAGTTTCTTTTATATATCAAATCAAATACAAAAAACAAAAGTATAATTGCACATTTTTGCCAAAATATCTGTCAATGAAAAGTGTGGATGACAGTCTCACAGGCGGGTGGAGCATTTTACTTCCATAATTCAGAAAAATCTTATATAAGATATCATAAGCATAATATATTAGGGGATCATTAGCCATATATCCTATAATAGAAGATATGTCATAGACTGTCGTCTCAGAAAGTACCGAAGTAAAAATCCCGATACTTTTTAATAAGGATATATAGAATTCAGGGATTGGCTCATATAGTGATCTACAGCTCAATTCCAGACAATTCATACTTGGAAATTGCATTATTTCCTACATGGAACAAGTTATATATTTTATTTCTTTGTGAAAGAAAAGTTCATGGAACCTAAAGATTCTACGTTTTATTTCGATAGCCAATCACTTCTAGTATACCCTATCGGGAAGGAGTTGAAAGGGAACAGATAGAAATAGAAAACCTGGGTTTTGATAGTTTATTAAACTTTATAGCATTTTATATTTTTCGTATCAAGATTGGAAGGCATGCTGAATATTTCATCCTATTGAGGAGATAGTTAAAATTCGGTTTACGTCCATTATTGACTATTATTTACCTAATTATTAGTTTCGGATGAAATGATACAGTTATTCGTCATCATTAACTAAAGAATGACACTCTTCTTGTTCTTAAAATTAAATACCATTTTCACTAAAACCGGTAGGATTTTTCCGTCGACACTACGTATCATCAAATAGTTCATCAGAAAACCATCATCATCCTTAAGGTATAGTCCTAGGTACAAAAACTTAGTATTACATCTTTCATGCTTCCCAATAACAATTCTATTCATTCATCACATTTTAACTATATTTTATAGAATATCAAGGATTGGATGTAGTTTTTTTGGGTGGGTGGGGGAGTGTTCCATTATTATTTAATAATTCTGAAATGGGTGTGCTTCGATTTTTCATTTCCATTGACGGAATCTACTTAATAAATGAACCGAGCCGTCTTTTTCTGTTCTCAGGTTTTCCCATTTCGCATAAACTAACTTATAAGTGATGCGCTCCATCCTTTTGAACGTTTAAAGAATGAGAACTTATTTTTCACCATTACTTAGATCGAGTAAGTGTTATTGCATTCTAGTTATTATTTATGAGAGATTCGGGGTAAGACATTGATAGGCTCCACGTCTGGTGAAATTGAATTATTAGGTGGAATAGGTTGAGATCGAACTACAAAACTTTATGTAAGTAATTTTTTTTTGGAAATATATCTGTAGATAGCAGGGAAAGCTTGTTTGTTTGGTATGGACCATTGCATTGAACTTCAAGAATATGCTGGCGTTTCTCTCCAGTTTACTCGAAAAGTAGAAAATGTTCACTTTTCATTGTCTTTCTGTTACCTGTTTACATATATATATATATATATATATATATGTGTGGTTTGGAGAATATTTGTTATTTTTATACGTCTTAACCTCAATTGTTATTTCTAGATAGAATATAATGTGTGAATAATGCTACAACCTTTGAAGAATATTTTCGCACGGACATCATTCCATGGATTCAACCATATTATCAATGAGAAAGAGACCCTGCTCTCAAGGTAAAAGGACTACTTATAAGTAACTTAAAATTTATTACGATTAAGACATACAAAATATTTTTAGTTTTAAATGTTTGGCGACAAAGAGATTAAAAGTAGAGATTATTACTGAAGTTTTCTAAGTGAAAGTGTTTTAAAATATATATCATAGATTGGAATTAATGAAATTGTATGACAAGAATTAGATAATTTCTTGTTTTTTTTAAAATTATAATTGTAAGAGATAAATAGAGAAAAATAATTCCATACTTTTAAAAAGGTATTTTGTGTTTTTAATGCATTATCTGAGAAAGGCTACAAGGCACGTTTGGCGACAAAGAGATTAAAAGTAGAGATTATAACTAAAGTTTTCTAAGTGAAAGTGTTCTAAAATATATATCATAGATTGGAATTAATGAAATTGTATGACAAGAATAAGATAATTTCTTGTTCTTTTAAATTATAATTCTAAGAGATAATTAAAGAAAAATAATTCGATACTTTTAAAAAGGTATTTTGTGTTTTAATGCATTATCTGAGAAAGGCTCTATTTCTAGCTGTTTCGCATTTAACTATTTTCCCGCTACAGCCACATTTTTGTTTATTTTTTTTAAAAAAACGATGTTTATTAAAAACAATCCTTCGCCAGAACGTTGCTGATATGATCTTTACTCTACTTTGCACTAGAAGTTTGATACATAATAATACCAAATTATTATTTCTTCAATGTCATGGTCACATAAGATTGTTAATTATAATATCAACCAGTTGTAAACATCTCTTTCAAATTTTTCATTGCTGTTAAGAATTAAATCAATAATACTTATATTGATAGCTGATAATTTATGTTAATTCCTTTCATAATTGTTGTAAGTAGTTAATGCTATACAGCTAAGTATGTCTTCATATTCCCTGATTTCTTTTATAAATTTACCGACCGAAGTAGCTCAAGTGGTAGAGTGTTTGCTTCGAATTCGCGCTTCGAATATGTACTAGAGGTGACGGAAAAGGAAAGCAATTCCACACGACTTCTTTATCTATGTCTTACCGGAATCGAGGTAACTCGACTTAACTTGTTATTGCTGTGGCCCCTTCATTAACCCTTTAGTAGTCGCGCCGCGGTCAAAAGCACCGCAGGGAAATTATTTTCGATCGTGTGTCCATTCTGTTTGTCCGACAGACTTCTCCGTCTAGCTAATCTTCCCCCTCACCTTCCCAAACATTCCTGCTCAATCACTCCCTTATCCGTTATTTAGTTTAACTACTAGTGATTGTTTAGTGATTCTGCGGTGCTTTCCACTGCACGCGACTAACCATGTAATATTTTTTTCTCAGTGTTTCGCTCTGCACGTGACCTTTACTTTGGAGATGTTTTAAGCTTTATAAACATAAATATTATTTTAATCGACAGAAAAGAGGTCGACACAGTTAACAAACTGATACCAAGTATGTAAAAAAGAGAAAATTACAAATGAACAGCTTTATATATATATATATATATATATATATATATATATATATATATATATATATATAAAGTGAGTGAACACGAAAGGTGAAGTGAGGAGTATGCAAGGGAATTTGAAGATCTCAAACCAAGAAATAACTAGCGATTCCCCGAATGTAGTCAGAGCAGGAAAGGACGAAATAAGCGACTACGAAGTGTAGAACAGTGTAAATTTGAATATAACCTAAAATAATTCAATGTAGTGCTGTATAGGTGAAATTACAAAATAACAGGGCCGTAAAATAATTCAATGTAAATTTGATTTGATTTCAATTTAGCGCCCTTTTCAGCATCAAGGCTATGTAAGACGTGGACCTACTGCTTAACGAAGGATCCGAACCACGAGAGGTCCCACCGTGAATCGAAGCGGAAGTCCCACGCCAAAGGCGTGTATGCTAACCGCTTAGCTACGAGTGAGCTCTAATTCAATGCAAAATGCGCTTTGAAGCTTTGTTTTAGTGTTAGGTTTGTATAGTATATCTTTAACTAAATTACTATTGCATTTGTACTTTTAGACGAACCAGAGTTGACAAAAAGATCATCATCAGATTTAGAATTTTCAATAAAACCAGTGCGTAGCTATCTATCTAAAGAAATATGTAACGAAAAAAAAAACATTTTATTCCAAATGAGAAATAACAAAAAGGACATGTCTAATTCTAGGTTTCTCTAATAGTTATTACTGTAAAACTTATTACAATAATAAAAATGTTATTCCCTCTTAATCAGAAAATATACAAAATTACGTTTCTAATACAAGAAAAATGTTTAAAACGATATTTGCAATACATTATGTTCGTGCGGTCGTTTTAACCGCGCGCGACTACTCGCGTTACTTTTTCAGCGCGACTTCTCGAGGGTTAATTAGTGACACTTTCAAAACATTTAGACCACCTCCAGCCCCCAAATATTCAATTTTGAGTATGCATGATTTGATAATTCGGTCAGTGGTGGGATTAGGGTGTCAAAAACTTTTGAGGTAGTTTAAGGTCAAGAATAACATTTTGAGTCAATAACGACTCAATTTGTATCAAGGGCCGATTGCACTGTCTTACTAGGAAAGACCCTTTGAAAATAACGTAACATCTAATCGCTTTAGAATTTTAAGTGGATGTTTATTATCAATGTTTATGTGTACTTTTCCTTACATTTGTAAACATATTTTCTCTTCCACAGATTGATATGGATTGGTTTTCTCATAATCGGTATAATAATTTATGCTATTTTCTCCCTTTTGTCGTGGAAAAAGTTTCAAGAGAATCCAACAGTTGTAACATTAGAACGGAATTATTTAGAATGGAAAATTCCTACACCTGCTGCTTTCGTGTGCCCTGAGAATGTGTTGGCTAAAAGTATAAACAAGATTCTGAAAGAGTAAGCAGTTTATTACAATATTTAATGAACCAATGTTTTCCAATACTGTACACATGTGCTATTCACTTCTGGTGGTGTCATGCAGTGCAGAACAGAGAAAAAAATATTTCACTAAGTAGCACTTAATTCTCTACTTTTGACTAGTTTAATACCTAAAAATATTTCACTAAGTAGCACTTAATTCTCCACCTTTGACTAGTTTAATTCCTAATTTACATTCGAATGAAGCCCAATTCACATAGTATATGAATTTCTTTTATGAGCCATAGTTTAAAAACAACTTGTTTTCTAATCATGGTAAATTTGTCTCTTGTCCTGAACATAGTGTAGTAGATGCAAATAAATAGGCATTCATAAGTCCAAATGAAATGACACAAATTAGATCGTTTGAGTGCCACGTGACCTAACCCTAACATTGACATTTTCTAGGAGCGAAATTTAAAGTTTATACAATGAACAATATTCCCCAATGAATATTAGTATTCCATGTATATTAATGTGTTTATGATTTTATAATTTACTGATTTAAGAAAGGTTTCCTTAAGAAGATACCCATTTATAAAAGTGAATGAGAGCATTCATTATTACTTTTCTTTATTTTTGGAGTTAGGCTGCTTGGCATCCAATTAGTCTAGTTGTTACACGAGAGTAGAGTAATTCCTATGGGGAGTATGTTCATACGTATTTTGTACTAAAGACTGGAAAATTCACCACTTTAGCATAGTTGATGTCAACTTGAAGTAATTAACTCCAACGGAAAACTTCAGGGAAAGCACGTGGTACGTTTTATAGAAATAAGCAATTTTGAAGAAAACTATCTTTAAACATTTTTTACAGGATGCCCTGAATGAACCTTTTGTAAACAGAGAATTCCAAACAATTGGGAAAAAATAAAATCTCAAACAAAATATGCTTTTATAGTTCATTAGGAGCCGTAAAGACTTATGTATGGTGCATTAAAAATGTATGGTGCATTAATCTTTCAAATGAAAAAGACTAAAAACTTCCATAAGGATCAATCCATACGAAGTGGTACAGAGGTGGTTGCTCGACCATATTCACAAATTATAAAACTTTGAGTGTAATGAACCTTGTGTATGAGGAGGTCAATAACATCATTCACGTTGTCGTATGTACAAGTGTTCCTGAATGGTGGCCACCTTTGCTGTCCGTGGAGTGCCATTTTTTTATTTTTTTATTTTATTTTATTTATTTATTTATTTCTTGCATTTGCAAGCGTTTGCTAAAACTACAGTTGCCCAGGATGTACGTATCAGACGAACTACAAACAAAAGTGAATGTTTAGAGGAGAGACTGAGATACACGGAGAACATATACTCTTGCTTCTGAATAAATTTTGAGAATTGCAAACTAATACATGAAGTCGTTAGAAAAAGTACAGATAATTACACTTTTAATGTGGCTGTATTTGGAATGGCATTAAGTGGGGGTTTATAAGCTTTGTGCTGAATGCTTTTGCATATAAACAGTCGGCATAAATATCCACAGCTATGATACTACTGGCATCGTAGATTTATGAGGTTCCGAAAGTTGAAGTTTGCGATTTTGATGCCATGTTTCAGGCGTAATATCTCAGGAGAGCAAAGTTTTAAAAATCGGTGCATTATTACACAAAGTAATTCTGTATATAAATAAACTATTGCCAAAAAATCATGACTGATATTACATGGAGAAGAAAGTGAGAGCATGGTGAAAACGCGAAGAAAGTAGGTGTGTGACGATGATCGGTGCCTGGAATAATGGAAATGTTTTGATACGTTTCATGCTAGATTTAAAAACTACGCAGGGTTCTGCAATTAAGCTCAGTTTTGTTTGTGTTCAGTTTTACTACAGCTTGCGACTGGCGTTTGTTTAATCTTTTTAGCTATTTAAGCAAGCTCTTTAAGCAAATAACAACCATGGAAAATGAGATTTCCTTTAGCTATAGGGAGAGCTTCATACAGTTCAAAAAATATACCGTACATGTCAAAACTAGAAGTTCAGATAGCCGTCTTTTTTCAGCTTTTAATGATAAAATTATAATATTTACCAATGTGACTTTCGCCAACTACTACACTGATTATTCTCAAATGCGTTCCGATATGAGAATAAATTTAAACTCTTGCCTACTCCAACGAAAACACAGCTTTGAAACGTCCTTATTAAAACACGTTTTGTGTTTCATGATAATCTCATATTTTTTCTGGAAACTAATAGTTGAACATTTATTTCAAATTGGATATAAATCGCCCCTCAAATTTATAAGAACTCAATCGGATATAAGTGGGAGAATTATTGATTCTCAAATCATAGCGATTGTTTGTCATGTCATGTGTGTTCGTAATTGCAATTAATTTACTGCACTTGAATTGATATAAATGAAATGAAACTAATGTTCTACATAACAAACTAAAATAAATCACAAACGCTGGAAAAAGATTTCAAATAACAATGTAATTTATTGGATTATTTCGTAATGATTCTACTCACAAATATATCTTTTTATTAACACATAAAAATTATACTGAAAAATAACATATGTTTGTAATTTAACTACCTTTGAACTGTTAATTAACTGAAGAAACGTCAGTAACTGTACGAAAGTGTTTTCCTGAGCATTTTCCTGAGCGTTGTATTTATTTAGTAATTTTACTAGAGGTGAAACAATAATTGTGGAAGTTTGTAAATAGTCCTTAAATGAAGTTACAATTCTAAATACGAATCATTATCAATGAAAATATTGCGATTAAAATTTCTTCTCAAAAGATTCTTAACTTTACACACACTAAAATATGTTGTTAGTAGCTGTGTTCGATAGTGCCGAGCAGTGCGAGTTAGCATTGAAAGGGAGGTTTCAGAAAGGAGCGTTACACAGTACGCAATAGTTGCATTTAGTTGCACTTGATATCAAAACAATAGTTCACTGTTTCGATAAAATTCACTATATCTATCAGAAGAATATCTATAACTTTCAGTTGGCTGTATTTTTGTGAATCTTGATTACTATTTTATTGCAACGAGAGTAGGAAGTGGCATTGTAATTTATTCTTAATCCATCAATGAGCAATCGTCGAATATATTGTTTTTAAATTTATTGCAAGGTACCTTTACAGTAAAAATGGGAAAAAGAAAATTTCGTATGTTATTTTTTGAGGAGAAGTGGATGAAGGTTTCAAATGAAGAATTTGATATAGTTAGCACTGGGCTCGAGCCAGGATTACATTAATTCATCTTGAGTAAAATGTGTTCCAAAGAGAATCCAAGTGGGATCAAGTTATAATTCAATAATCGCGTGTGTCACGTAAATCTCAAGCCAGAGAGATGGAACTCGGTATATGGACTACTTGTTACAAATAAATATATAAATTAGAGCTATATTGAAAATTTTTTAAAAAGTTCTTTCTAATTTCGTATCTATAAATCAAAAATAAGAGGAAACAAATGACTAATTTGAAATAAATTTTTGAACATTCTTAACACTTGTCTTGTGACTGTTTTTATCATGTCGTTGTGTTTTAAATGCTTGTCCTAAAGAGAAACAAAGGCGATTTCAGTTATTTGCCAAAATAGAATAATCCATTAGTCTCTAAAATTAAGAAGACAAAATTTCCCTAAATATATTGTTAAAATTAAATTTACACGGCATTTTGAAACCTTCCCTTCTACATACGAGAATGCAGACAATTCATGTAATAATAAATCCGATTTGGTTCCTGAATATTTTGATTCGGGAGTTGTATAAATTCAGTTAATTTATTTGTATTACATCTTGGAAGGTAGGTAGCGCTTAAACATATGTGGGTTCGTTCAAATACGTATTATAGGATTGGACAGTGATTTAAAATAAAGCTTTCACTTCTATCCACAAATCTTCTTATCCCATCCGGAGAACAGTCATTTCAGTTAGTTATAATTTATTTGATTTTATTTGTATTGCGATAATTAGGCAATTTATCATATAAAAGACAATAGTAAATCAAAATGATACAAATGCAAATGCCAGGAATCATAAAGCAATATGAGACAGGACACTGTCCTCAGAATATAAGGAAGTGAAATTACCGCAATTTCGTCCAGAGATCTCCAATATTCAACATCATTGATATGCTCTCAACTGGAAACATGTTCTATTGGCTTATGAATATAGGGTTGTTCACAAGGACCTTTGCACACAAATTGTTAATAAAAATACATTCCAAAATCTATATCACACATATAATTTAATACAGTAAGAGAAGCTCAAGGTGAAAATATATTTTACAATACCCACTTTTACTACTGAATATCATACGGTACAATTGTTTGTAGCATATAATTTAGTTGTTTCCCAAGTTACCTGGGTATCATTCATAGGGGTATTAAACACTAATCTGACATACGCGAAGAAACAGTTTAAAAATTTTCAAACTAAACACCTATCACTGGTATTTATTTGAAATAATTATTATTAATTGTTATTCGTAAGATGTTAAATTGTCTTTATTCGTTCGGATATAATTAAAAGTTAAAAGACGAGATGTGCTACTATTTTCTGTATATAGGATGATGAAGAATTATCGTTTTATACAACAGACAAATTGGTTGGAATCCAGTTTAGTTTTCAGTTCTGGGAGCTTATGATAGAGTACACACTGCCGAAAGCAGTATATAAACAGTTGGACAGATTTATATTTGAATCAACCACTTGCTCCGTTTATCGGTGTGTATGAAATAAACCATCAGTAGGTAAATAAGTCATAATTGTAAGCAAACTTGCTATTACATTTTTGATTTAATATATACAGGGTGAACCTGAAAAATGTGCTCAGTCTCCTGGACGTGATTTGTGAAATGCTAAGAAGACAAATAGCCCTGTTGCAAAAGAAAAATTTGTTCCGCTACTTGTGCGAATAACGAGAATACCAACTTAGAATCGAAACTCAAATCCTGGCAAGTGCAAGGGAGTATAAAGATGTGCACAGTGTATACGCTGGGGAAATCGACAACATGAAAGAGGACTTTTTCTTGTTCTTCTGATATTACGTATCACACCCCGATGAATATGCACATATTTGTTTTCCGTTCCAATTGTCAGGATGTGATTCTCGATTATAAGTTAGCACCACTGTCACTTTTCCAAGATTTTTTGCCTTCCTTTGATGTCACGAATCACCTTCTGGAGTTTGTGTACATCTTTCATGTTCGTCCTGTACACTATGAATATACTGTAAAATCATCGACATCAATAAGCCTATCTAGTAGTTGCACATCCATAGTTTGGTTTTCACATGTTTTTGTCTTTCATTATTTTGTGTCTAACGCATATTTGGTTGCTAATAGTCTCAGTTACACTTAGTACTGAACCATTACTGATACATACAATGTAGCCATTAATGTATTAAATTTTGGGAACACCATCTATCTTGTTCAGTCTTTAAATCTATTGATAATTATTTTCTTTCACATATCTTTAGTAGTATTAAATTTTAGTTTTAATGTTTACTATCAAATTATTTCTTGCATAGTACAACTCTATTTTAAATTGTACACAGATAATGTTTAATCTTCATAAAAAAACTAATATTCTTTCACTTATTTTAAGATTGTTTGGGGAATTTGACAAGAAACAAAAACCATACTACAGAGATTTCATAACATTGGTAGCTAATGTAAATGAAACAACAATGAAGAATTTCACTTATTTTGCTGAGGATAAAGAACTTAGTCGAATGAATTTGACATATATTCAAAACAAGGTAAGACTAAACATCTCATATAATCAAGTGTAAATTTATGAGGTAAATCACAAATTTCGCGAATTAATGTGTACATTCGTTGAGGAATGTGTGGGATTCAAAAATTCAGGTTTTCGTTCCTATAATGTTTGGTCCTTAATATGAAATAAGTTGGTGTACACCACCATTAAGAAGCGATAATAGTAAAAGGGTTTTAGATCAGGATGCCTGCTTATTGCAAACGTATATTAAGTTAAGCACAGGCGGATCTAATGCATAAACAATAAGATAATTTGTATTTAAAACATTAGTTTCATACTTTTATGACAAAGTAGATAGCAGTGTATCAATAGGGAATGTGAGTATCAAATCATTTATATAAAAAACAACTGACTTATAAATGGATTGTAGCAATAATTATGAGGCTACAATAATTATTATGTGAGGTAGAACAACGGTGCAAGTGCTCATGTTTTGCATGTCAAATTTCTTATGCGACTAAATTTCGATGTGTTGTTGACCTTCAAGGACAAAAACCTTAGTTACGACAACGTGACAAAAGTGTCTAAATGGAATCGAAGAAATAAAGAAGGGAAGCAGAATTACAAATGATGCATTAGGCCTCTTTCACATTATCCGGCGATTTGCCGGATCCGGTCTCGGCCCCTTTCATATTATCCGGCTTTTTGCCGTGGATGAAAAATATGCGAGCAGGGTTGCTGTGCAACTGAAGAAACAAAACTCTGTGACTCTTTTCGTGTTGTGGTGGTTGTAATGGACAGACGCAAAATTGTGTTTTCTACTCGCCTTGTTAAGACAGGCAGAAAAAAAGTCAGAGACACAGATGGGTTCACCCTTTTTTAGAGAAGCGGTATCTTGAAGGAGATTTTCCTATACTGTTTCCACAATTAAGGGAAGACAAAGGAAAATTCTTTAATTACTTTCGTATGTCTATCGCATCTTTTCATGAGTTGTCGGATCGCGTACGGACCCAGCTGCAGAGGCAGAATTCAAAATTTAGGAACTCTATTCAACCTCCAGAAATGTTGGCTGTAACATTAAGGTAAGATAATTTGTATTCTTTATACACATAGATAACGTTAAATTTAATGTAATTGAATAGATGGTTGAAGAAAGTATCTGACGTGAGTCAATCTCGTGTAGTCATAAGATATTGAAGAAAAAACATGTTAAAACATTTCACTACAATATACGAGATGAAACACTCAACATAAGAAGTTAATTCCTTTATCAATAGTATCTTACATATATTCGCAGCTGAATTTCCAAGGTGATGGATCCAGGTCCCTTCTGTAATCAATAAAATAATGTAGCCAGTGGCGGATCTAGCCTGGGGCCAGGGGGACTAGGTCCCCCAGTTTTTTCAGTGACAAAAATAATTTAACATATTATTTATATATTTTGTAAGTTTATAGTAAACTTATGATATATCTATGGTAGCCTGGGTTCTGGCAACCCCCATGTTTTCTCTTCTAGATCCGCCACTGAATTTAGCCTAAATTAGCAATAAAAATGATAATGTATGGCTAGGCAGAGTATAAGATTTCTATATCATTTTTCTCGGGGCCCCTGTTTCCTTGTGATAATTTCGAATTCTAAGGGGGAGGGGAACAATTTCACGCCAAAAAGTTTTTTTTTCAAAAAACATTGAAAAGGGGGCTTTTTATCTTGTCTTACAGCCGTAAATTGACCTTGAATATACTAATTCAAAACTTCGGGACCAATTCATCCGATTTGTTTTAATTCTAAATTTTCGATTTTGTTATTTTATTATTACTTTTTTAAGATTGGTCAATATAATTTTCTCCCCAATTCGTATTTTTGAGTTAGAAATGTTAGGCTCGGCCATTTTGGATGACTCCTGAGGGCAAAATAAGTTTCAATCGAAAAAAAAGTCCAAACTTGTTGAAAGTAAGCAAATATTACAGGATCCTACGATTAGACCGTAAAGTGACCTGAAAAAGACAGATTGGAAAGGCGGGTAGCAACTTCTTTTTTTTTTAAAGTTTTGAAAATTCTCTTAGAAAAACCTTTTTAGGTCATATTTTCCCCCCTACAATTCATATTTTTGAGCCAGGATCGATTATCACGACTAAGTTACGATGAAGGGGACTATAAATTGAAGTTTTACAATCCAAATCAAATATTTTGTCTTAAATACTGTCTCTCTTTCAATTCAGTACGGGAATAACTTTCGACGAACATTTGTTGTGTTAAAGAATTGTGAAGAAATAAGTTAATGTTAATTTGTTTCACTGTTGAAGAAATCTCTGTTGATTAGAGTTGTCAACCTTAACTATTGTCATTCATTAGTTTTGTTAACGAGGTTGCAGTGGACAAATGCAAAATAATATGCATTTTATTCGCTTTGTTACCAGGCCCGGTAGAAGTTAGAAGGAGCCGATCCAATCATAGTATACTTCATCACCATATTATAATTCATTTGCAAGCCTACTGTGAAACTTTCAGAGGGCCAGCCAAAGTTTAGGGGGCCCGGCCCCCTAGTCCCCCATGGATACGGGCCTATTTGTTACCGAAATGAGAGAACATGCCACATACAGAAAAGATAGGCACTTTTTATTGGAGAAGCGGTATTTTGGAAGAGATTTTTCTATACTCTTTCCACAATTGATAAACTTGGGCAAAATAGCGGCCCGGTTCTGAATATTTAAAATACCGTTCCCGTATTCAACTGTTGTGACTGAGAAAACCAGGCTAAAGTCCTCTCTGGATAGTCAAGCGTTGAGATCTATTCGAGAATCTCAAGCCAACATTCAGCCACTGACCCCAAGACTGGTCTGTAGGCATTATTATTATTATTATTAGCTGTAATGCCCGTTCCTCGCACGGGTCAGATAAAATATCAATGTAAACAAACTGAACAATGAGAGAAGAATTAAGAAACATTTCTAAAATTAGATACATTTTGTGTGAATATATATCCAACAACGTACGTGTTTTCAGTGGGAAGGCCGATGGGGGCTGAGGCTGAATTTTAACGTAAACACTATCGGAAGTATCATTATACATCTGAGCGACGCCGATAAATATGAATTCGACACAAATATTTTTCATTTTCTACTACTTTTACATGTTCCGGTAAACGTCCCCTGAGACTCCTCCCTGGTTCGAATTGTGAAAAAATCGCCTCTGGCCTTCAACCGATACCGCAAAAACTATGAATGTGACACTAACATCTGTCATTTTCTACTACTTTTACATAGAAAGTAAACGCCTCTGTAATCCTCTGGTTCCAATTTTGAAAAAACGTATCTGGCTCCCAGTCGACGGGGGCTCTATTTGGAAGTCAACGCCTTGGGAGTATCACCATTCATCTCAGCGACAGCGAAAACTATTGATTTGACACTAATATAGGTCATTTTCGATTGTTTTTACATGTCTCGCAATTCTCCACCCCGATGACTGCCGGCCCGCATACAATGGTGGCTGAATTTGAAAATCATCGCTAATGAAAGTATCACCATTTATCTCAGAGACTGCGAAAACTGTGACTTTCACACTAATATCGGTCATTGTGGATTATTTTTACATGTCTCGGTGATCTCCTGGCCCAAGTTCCTTAGCTGATGGGGACTAAATGTGAAAGTAAACGCTATCTTGAGTTTCACCATTGAGCTCAGCGACCCCGAAAGCTATGGATTTGACATTAATATCGGTCATTTTCGATTATTTATACATGTCTCGAAATTCCTTGCCCCCTCTGGTGACCCCCGGCCCGCATACAAATGGTGGCTGAAGTCATCACTAATGGTAGTGTTACCATTGATCTCAGCGACCGCGAAAACTATGAATTCGACACTAATATCGGTCAATTTCTACTACTTTTACATGTCCTGATAAACGCCCCCTGACCAAATTTTGGTTACTTTCGGTCCACTCGTATGGTCCAAAGGGCCGCACAAAGACAGACAGACAGACAAACACATAAACTCTTTATTTTATTTATATTAGATTATTATTATTATTATTATTATTATTATTATTATTATTATTATTATTATTATTATTATACTATTTCGGGTTTATTCTTTTGTTTTAAGCGTTCCGACTATTGACTCAAGTCTCTTTAAAGCACTGCTCTAGTCCCTGAATCCAGAGGACTGTTCAGGAAATTACAGCCAGATAATTATAAAATATATAAAGTACGGTATATTTATCAAATATTACATCATGAATTCTCTATTGCTTTGCATAGCAAAATAGTACATAAATATATAGCAAAAGACTGTATTGCTGAAATATTTGATAGTGTATATTTCAATTTTGGGTCACCACAAATTTATAGAAGCTCATTTGTCCAGTGCTACCCGGACATAGTAGTAGTCCCCGACGTATATTGCGCCGAGTCAGCAAAAATTTTCTCGATTCTGATTGGCTGAGATAGGTCACGTGACTTTAGGCCCCGCCCACGCGGGAAATTCAAATTTTCAGGTCACGTGGTATGATGACCCGCGGGGAAATCCCTCATTCTCTTTTATGACCGGGATTTTTGAAATTTGTTCCCTTTTACGGGTAAGATGTGTGATTCTGATTGGTTGATAGCTGTCACGTGATTTTAGACCCTGCGATATTTGAAATTCGTTCCCTTTTACGGGTAAGATGAGTGTTTATGATTGGCTGATAGAGGTCACGTGATCTTAGGCCCTGGGATTTTTAAAATTCGTTCCCTTTTATGGGTAAGATGAGTGGTTTGGTACCTTGAATTTGATTGGTTGATAGCGGTCACATGATCTTAGACCCTGGGTTTTGAAATTTGGGTATCCTCTTTGATGAGTGCTTTGGTACCTCGATTCTGATTGGCCGACAGAGGTTACATGATCTTAGACCCGCCACACGGTGAACAGGTCACATGGTATGACGTCATGTTTTACCCTTGCGGGGAAATCCATCACTAATTCGTTTCCTTTTACGGGTAAGATAAGTGCTTTGGTACCTTGATTCTGATTGGATGATAGAGATCACGTGATTTTAGGTCCAAGGATTTTTGAAATTAGGGTGTCCTTTCTGATGTATACTTTGGTATCTCGATTCTGATTGGCCGACAGAGGTCACATGATTTTAGACCCGCCACACGATGAACAGATTACATGGGAAAACCCCTTACTTATTTGTTTTATTTTATGTGTAAGATGCGTGTTTTGGTACCTCAATTTTGATTGGTGGATAGAAGTCACATGATCTTACCCCCCCCCCAGTTCATGAGGGAAATACAGAGCGATATGACAGCGATCCATCCTAGACCGGGATTTTTTTTTTAATGGTTATGCGTAAAGTTCCCATGAAGGGTTCAACCTCCTCCTTAAATAACCCTTTTTTGGTATCATGATATTGTACTGAAGTTTACATTAAATATTATCGTTCTCTTTGACAGATAAGATGATTACCAGCTTTTTTATCTTGATGGAGATTCTGTCCTTGAATTAGTAGTCTATGTCTCTGGAAGTAACAATGGTGAAAGAGAGGTGTCGCTTGTAGATTTCTTATAACACATTGTTGTGAGTTTAAGCGATTTTTTAAACGCTCAGTAAGCGCTTCATTAATGGAAACAGTGTTGCCAGATTTTTTTTACCTAAACTGCTCCGATTCTTTTCGAAACGGTTCCGCAGAGTACAAGAAATTTTAAACTAAAAATTTTTTCGAACTAAAAAAAATTCAAAACTAAAAAAAATTTTAAACAAAAATTTTCAAACAAAAAAAAATTTTCGAACTAAAAATTTTGAAACAAAAATTTCAAAAAAAATCGAACTAAAAAATTTAAACTAAAAACTTTCGAACTAAATTTTCAAATCAAAAAATTTTCGAACAAAAAATTTTCGAACCCAAAAAAAATTTTCGAACCCAAAAAAAAATTCGAACTAAAAAAATTAAAAATTTTTCGAAAAATATTTTAAACTAAAAACTTTCGAACTAAATTTTCAAATCAAAATTTTTCGAACTAAAAATTTTAAAAAAATTTCGAACCAATTTTAAAAACAAGTTTCGAACTAAAGATGTAAACCACATTTGAACATTTTCAAATTAAAAATTTTTCGAACTAAATTAAAAACCAAATTTTGGACACTAAAAAATTCTTTAATTATTTTCGAACAAAATCGTGTAAACCAAATCTTGAATATATTTTCCACTTTAAATTTTCAAGATTATCATGATTTGAAAACAAGTGTTCAGGGTTTCAAGAAATAATAAAACACATTTTTTCAACTTGTTGTATTTAACGAAAGGTATGTGGTCTTCCTATACATGTTTATTAACATAATAAATACAGGATCTAATTAATGAATATGTTGGACGCGTCATCATCTTCGAATGTTGTAGACGTATCCTGTAAAGAAAAAGAAGAAACGACGGATTACTTTAAGAATTTCTTTTTTTCTGAAACAATAAAAATGAGTCAATATTGATAAGAGAGAAATAAAACTTACTCGTAAATGATGGATCTGTTTAGGCTCATCTTCCTCCTCGGGTACGAGATGACAGCTTTTCTACCACTGATGTTGGTTTACGAACTCTTCTGGGTACTGCATTTTTTTCTTGGTGTTGCTGCTTTATGGTCAAGGTTCCTCCTTCGGTACGAGATGACTGCATTTCTTCCACTGATGGTGTTGGTGATGGTTTATGAACTCTTGTGGGTACTTCATTTTCTTCTTGGTGTTACTGCTTTGTGGTTAAGGAAGGGAAAGAAGAAAAGGAAAAGGAAAAAAGAAATGGCGGCCTTATTGGGTATTTACAGTTTTTTCTTCTTCATCATCTTTTTCCAGTTCCATCTTCTGTTTTTTAACGTACCCGTACGGAACCGTATCATAGGAATTGAATTCTTTAAATCGACGTTTTGTGTACTGGATGCTGTACATTTTTTCTTCTTTGCGTGTGACGATGGTATGGTCTTTGGTCCTGCATATCTTATGGGGGATAGTGATGGTGACTTGTCCACGGCATTGATTTGTTATCATTTCTTTTAGCGTATTGAAATTTAATTGTTGTCCTGCATTGTAATTTAATGTAAATCCTCTAATTTTGCATATGTAGCTGGTGACGTTGGTATCCGGATTGTATATTTCTAGGCTGTAATTTTTTGGTCCTCCACTGACAAATGTCTTGATGTATGCTCGTGGCCCGTAAGACTCCATCTCATTCGATAAGCATCCCAAGTACGTAGAAGGTTCAATGGTTGGCTCCCCGGGCTTCTCCGTAAATATTACAGAATCCGTGTCGAAATATAAAACACGTTCCTGCAACATTTCCAGGTACTTGTACAGTTCCAGACGTGCCTGACATGTTGTAAATGCACCTAACACGACATTGGTGTTTCGGTTTTGAACAGGCACATGTTCATTGTACTCCCAGAACGCATACAACATCGTATCATTGATGGGTACAATTTGATGGAGTTTAATGTCGGGGGAAGTGAGTTTTTCATAAAATTCTTCCGGCCGATCAATAATTGTGGTCTGGCTAAAGTTTGTATGCTGGCAAAGCTTTCCCCATAGAGAGTTCCCACAAAGCTTAGATAAACTTCTTCGTGCAGGATTATTTTCAATTTTGGACGGATCTAATGCAATACCTTCACGCTCCAGGACGGTTTGTATGAATTTTGATTTGTCTTCTTCGGTCACACAGGAACTAGGCCAGCCAGACGCTTCCATTTTTGATTTTAAAAATGTATTGATATATTCCGTGAACAAGCCACCTGTTTTCGTGATGGGATCATATTGTTCAATGTCATAGTCCCAAATTTCAAAAATTTCCACTGGTTGATATCCTAATTCTATTGCTTTCTGGATTTCATATGATACCCATGTTCCAGTGAGGCACCGCTCCTGGTCGTTGTGTGTACACGTTGCTGTAGGGTCTGGGTTCATTTCTTCGGCACACGCAGCACACAGTGGAAAGAGTAGTTTCTTGTTACATCGGTAAGGCAGGAGACCATGATAAAGATGGCGACTTGGTAATATCGACATTTTGATTAGACCATTGACTTTATTTATTGGTGGTATATTTTCATCACCCTGTAGATAAATTCGTGGATGGCCTACAGGGTATTTAGCACACTTATTGATGTAAGGATAAAGCGAGACAATATCGAAATATTTTATTACTTCTCCTGCTTTTTCATCGACTTGGTGGTACAATTTCACGCAATTGGTCCTTCCTCCAAAAAAGCTATCTCTTGGATTTAATGGTCTGCGGTTCATGTACGGGTGATTCTTCAGATACGTCGCCATTGCAGGATTTTGTTTTAAGAACTGATTAAATTCGCACTCCCACATTTCATGTACAATGTACCCCAATTCACGCAGTCTTGCATTTTTGCGTTGCGTTCGTTCATAACGGAATTCCATGGTGTCTTCTGGATTGCTGTAGATGGGCTGATTACGGCCTGTAGTAAAACATACTTTACACCCGTGATAAAAGCAGCCGGCATGCTCGTAGACGTGCTCCTCTAACGTCTCAGGATCTTGGTAGTAACCATCAACATGGAATCCCGCAATAAACACTTCTTTTTGTCGCGCCGCATGTAAGATTTGTTTTCCTTCGGTTTTTTCAATGTAGGCCAGCCATTGTATTGCAGCGATCGATTGGGTACTTCTCCATCGATAGCCATGTGCCGGTAGAATTCCAATAGTGTTGGGTTTAAGGAAATTCCGGCGGAATACTAAATTGGAAGCACTTGCAATCGTGATCGTCTCCAAGAAGGGATTCACTTTGGTTTCTGTTTCAAATGACGTTATAAACGAAACGCATGCTTGTCGCAGTACATTGACATCTTGAATACAATACTTGATAATTTCTTTCTGGAAATCAAACGTGTCATTACGATGATCGTTGTACCACTGCATGAACTTGTTCCTGTCTTCGACGGCCATTTCATCTGCACCATAATACTTTGTTTCTGGAAGTGGTCCAATATACGATTGATTCTCCTTGGTGTTGAAGAAATGCGGGAAGTAGCCTTTGGTTGCGGGTAAATTGAACGCTTTTGACAATTTACTTAATGCCATAGGTAGGAAGTTCAACGAGTCAATGAACGTCAGATTATTCAAGGTTAAACTCAGTATCTTGGTCCCATTTAATATGACGTCAGGTCTCCATTGACATTGTTCTACCATGGTCTTTAGGATAAAATGTCCATCGTATCCCTTAGCGTTGTGCGCGACACAGAAAATCCTATTTATATTGGGACGACGTTCCCGCAAGTACTGGAGAAAATCATAAACTGGATCCTCTCCTTGGAAAATATGCTGGCGCTGACCACACGTACTGCAAGACTGCTGGATATTATTGTTTTCAACACATGCATAACATACTTGTTGTGCAACCAATAAATTTGGAATGTGTACATACGTATTATCGCCAATATTCATGTCCTGCATAGATTCTATATCATAGAATATCAACAAGGCTTTCTTTGCGTGCATGAGTGAAGGAACACCAGGTTTCAAGCATTGGCGATCAGGAAGCATAAAACATTGATGCGATCCCGGAACAATCTTCTTACAAACATTGCAAAAGATCTCATTGCAATCATGAAGGCGTTGTCCAGTATGCACAAAAGAATAAACTCTGTAGCATTTAGTACATTGCTTCACCATTTTGCATACAGGTTCCCCGCGATGATATACAATATTACTATGATTATTAAAACATTGTTCGCCATAAAATTGACGATTGCAGTCGTTACACAGCACTAGCGTTTGGTTCTTGTCGCATAGAGGTCTCTGTAAACATTTGGAGCACGTTACAGGACAATTTTTCACATGTTCATTGCGTTTACTATACTTTTTATGGCACGCCTCACAGTAGAAATTGGTTGCAAAACAAGCAGTTAAGGATTGGATGATGTCAAAGTGGCCAGCCAAACAAATCAAATTTATGGGAGTGCGATTTTCGTCGTTGGGCCCCTCGTACATGATATCACGGCCTGAGAAACTAGTATACACTGTAATTTTATATTCTTTGAGGTATGACTGGAATTGTCGAATTTCATTTACACTGGCACCATGATCCAAATTCACTCCTGCATTTGCACATAATGCATTCACTTCATCGTCCACAATACATTTTCTCTGATGTTGATACTGTGTATATCGTTTCACATCTACATTCTTGTATTTTTTCAGGCCAATAGCAATAACAAGGGCGTACGCCAGGCACCTTGAATCTTGATTTCTTACACGTACAATCCCTCGTTTGCAACGTAACAATTCTTCATTTTGAAGTACTCCTTCCCGCAAACCGCCGCCGTAGCCACGTGGAATATCCACACGATGAAAATGCACGGTGAATGGTTCATGCAGGAGAAATGCATTGTTACTTTGTAACACTCTTTCGAATGAGGCCCACATCGTTTCCAGTGTCAGGTTTCGTGCTTGGCGAAAACTCACCCAAAACGGTTTATTCGTGTTGCGTGGTGATATTACTGATAAACCAACCATCGCCTCATCGTCGACATTTGCTAACAAATGGTCCAGCATCGCTTGGAAACTGTTGTGTACATACTGTATGATATCGGTTCCTACGGGCGGTGCGTTGAATTGAATTTCGAGCATTCTGCCCTCAATGTTAAATCGTCTATAATGGCGAGTGATTTCATTGCAAACAGTAAAACCCGATTCGGCCATGGTTAATAAAAGGAGAAAACAAACAA
The DNA here is from genome assembly GCF_964235325.1 of Thermobia domestica. Taxonomy (NCBI): domain Eukaryota; kingdom Metazoa; phylum Arthropoda; class Insecta; order Zygentoma; family Lepismatidae; genus Thermobia; species Thermobia domestica. Next base: position 134,233,833 of record NC_137460.1, read on the forward strand.
ACAGGTACAATTACGGTAAAACAAATATGTAATGGGAAAAAGGAATTGAGCAGCGTGAATTTACTACAAAAGAAAAGAAGAAAGAAAAATCTTAATCACCAGATAAACAGGAAATCATAACGTTTATGATAAATTCTTAACTAAACAATTCATGTAAAGGTCCTGAGTTTGATTCCTGGCGGTGGTGTTCAGAATCTCATTATGAAAGCACATGTACTAGAAATCAAAGTTTTTTTTTTAATAATTATGTTACTGAAATGAGTGTTTTATTGCTGTCAAACTCGAGACCATTACATCAGCATTTAACTGACCTATCATTCTATAGTGATAAAAAGAATGCATGAAATGAATAAATGTTTCATCAGTACTGAGATGTGATAAAGCACGCGTAAGCATTTTTTTTCCCCACTCACAACGACCTTTAAATGATGCGTTTGCAAGTTGAAGAGATTCATCAAGCATTAACGATACACATACGTAATTGTCGAAACAAAATCTGTATAGCGTATTTTTTTTATTGTGACTAAGCGGTTAGCGTACATGGTTCGGACGTGGAAGGTCCTGGTTCAAGTCTCGGTGGGTTTGCTTTCCACGTCGGGGCATGTCAAGCCTTTTCTGTAATTTAATATTCTCACACGTTATCATACATTCTTTTCAAAACTAAGCTAAATGGTTGACGTACACCTCATAATACATAAACGTACATAAATCGTCTATAATGACGAGTGATTTCATTGCGAACAGTAAAATCCGATTCGGCCATGATTAAAAAATGAAAACAACAAACAGGTACGGTAAAACAAATATATAATGGGAAAAAAGGAATTGAGCAGCGTGAATTTGAGTTGATTTTTTGATTTTTTAGTTTAGCGTCCCTTTCAGCAGCGAGGCTATATGAGACGTGGACCTACTGATTAACGTGGAATCCGAACCACATGAGCTCCCCGCCGGGAATCGAACCCTGGTCTCCCACGCCAAAGGCACGTATGCTAACCGCTTAGTCCAGGAAATCATAACATTCATGATAAATTCTTAACTAAGCAATTCATGTAAAGGTCCTGAGTTTGATTCCTGGCGGTGGCGTTCAGAATCTCATTATTAAAGCACGTGTACTAGAAATCAAAGTTTTTTAAAAATAATTATGTTACTGAAATGTGTGTTTTATTGCTGTCAAACTTGAGACCATTACATCAGCATGTAACTGACCTACCATTCTATAGTGATAAAAAAAAGAATGCATGAATGAATGTTTCAACAGTACTGAGATGTGATAAAGTACGCGAAAGCATTTTTTCTACTCACAACGACCTTTAAATGATGCGTTTGCAAGTTGAAGAGATTCACCGAACATTAACGTTATACATACGTAATTGTCAAAACAAAATCTGTATAGCGTAAATCTTTTAACCAAATATTCATGCACTCGTGGCTAAGTGGTTAGCGTACATGCTTCTAACGTGGAAGGTCCTGGTTCAATCCTCGGTGGGGTTTGCTTTCCCACATCGGATCGCTGTCAAGCCTTTTCTGAAATTTAATATTCTCACGCGTTATCATACATTCTTTTCAAAACTAAGCTAAATGATTGACGTACACACCTCTGGCCTTGGTTCAATCCCGGGCGGTTGCTCGAATATCACGTTAAGCTGAAGGGACGCTAATGGTTTCAAAGGGAATCGAACCATATTATTCTCAGGCATAGTTTCTGAAATTTTGTAATGTATTCTTTTCAAAACTAAGCGTACACATTTTTCTGGCCATGGTTCAATTCCCGACGGGAGTTCACATTCAACATTAAGCTAAAGGGACGCTAAACCATATCATTTATCGTGCTTACTTCTAATGTGTGGGGATCCTGATTCGTACTCCCACTTTCCCATTCCACTAATTTCTTCATAGTCTAAATATTTCGTACTAAAAGTAAAACAGTGTATTCGTGATCCGCCCACAAATATGAAATAAAAATGATTTTCGAATCTTGTGTGAAAAATAAAATCTCACTGAACTTACCTCAAATTCAATGAACAAAAAGTCGGTGCAGTAAAGCTTCTTAAATAAAGACACTTTTCAAGAACAGACCTTCTCACACGATAGTTGAGAGCGGTGTAGGATTTGAAAAATGAAATTTAGATTTTTATTTAGGTCGCTGCGAAAACGATGTCATCATCAACCAATCAGAAACGTGGAAATTTATAAAATGACATCACAACGAACCAATCAAAACGCTCGCTGCTTTTGTCATGAATCACGAACCAAAACGATGTGTAACAATCGATCGTGACGTCATTCACGTTTCTCAATAGTTACAACATCTAGTATCGCAATTCCGATACCAATTCCCTTCTGCCAGGATCATGTCACTACTTGTCGTAACTGTGACGACATTTCATTTTCCTCATATTCCATACGAGAATGTCAATGTTTGCTTTTTTCATGAATCATGTTGACACGTTCGTAGTAAAACTAAAGTAATGCGATCCGCTGACGTTTGCATTTTCAATCATATGTGCTTCTATGTCGTCACACAAAGAAGTCTATCAGCATTTTATTTTAATCCACGAACGGAAGCGTTACACTGTCAGATTTATTTTCTTAAAGTATATGTGTATCCTTTTCAAGGACCATGGTTCGAAACCCACCAAGCATGATTAAATCCGAATTCATTCATAGCTAAGCGGTTAGGATACACATCTTTGGTTTGAAAGACCTGAGTTCGATTCCTGGAGAAACATTTCTTAGGATTTTTCTAAAACTTGGTTTAAATTTCTAGTTCGAAAATTTTAAAAGTTTAGTTCGATAAAAAGTTTGATTTGAGAAGCGTTACACTGTCAGATTTATTTTCTTAAAGTATATGTGTATCCTTTTCAAGGACCATGGTTCGAAACCCACCAAGATCGATTAAAACCGAATTCATTTAAGCGGTTAGCATACACATCTTTGGTTTGAAAGACCTGAGTTCGATTCCTGGAGAAACATTTCTTAGGATTTTTCTAAAACTTGGTTTAAATTTCTAGTTCGAAAATTTTAAAAGTTTAGTTCGATAAAAAGTTTGATTTGAAAATTTTTAGATGTGATTTACATCTTTAGTTCGAAACTTTTGTTTTTAAAAAATGTTTTAGTTCGACAAAATTTTGTTTCAATTTTTTTAGTTCGAAATTTTTTTTGGGTTCGAAAATTTTTTGATTGAAACTTTTTTGTTTCAAAATTTTTAGTTCGAAAATTTTTTGTTTGAAAATTTTTGTTTAAAATTTTTTAGTTACAATTTTTTTTTAGTTCGAAAAAATTTTTAGTTTAAAATTTCTTGCACTCTGCGGAACCCTTTCGAAAAGAATCGGAGCAGTTTCGGTAAAAAAAAAAATCTGGCAACACTGTTTCCATAATTGAAGCGCTTACTGAGCAATAAATCGCTGAAACTCACAACAATGTGTTATAAGAAATCTACAAGCGACAACCCTCTTTCACCATTGTTACTTCCAGAGACATAGGCTACTAATTCAAGGACAGGATCTCCATCAAGGTAAAAAAGCTGGTAATCATCTTATCTGCCAAAGAGAACGATAATATTTAATGTAAACTTCAGTACAATATCATGATACCATAAAAGGGTTATTTAAGGATTGGGGTTGAACCCTCCATGGGAACTTTAAGGTACCAAAAAGGATAACCATTAAAAAAAATCCAGGTCTAGGGTGGATCGTCGTCATAGCACTCTGAATGTCTAGCATTGGGGTGGGTGTGTAAGATTATGCGATTTCTATCAACCAATCAACATCGTGGTACCAAAGCAATCATCTTACCTGTAACATGGAAACAAATGAGTGAGGGGTTTTCCCACGTATTCTGTTCACCGTGTGGCGGGTCTAAGATCATGTGACCTCTGTCGGCCAATCAGAATCGAGGTACCAAAGCACTCATCTTACTCATAAAAAGGGAACGAATTTCAAAAGTCACAGGGCTTAAGATCACGTGACCTCTATCATCGTGGTACCAAAGGACTCATCTTACTCATAAAAGGGAACGAATTTTAAAAATCCCAGGGCCTAAGATCACGTGACCTCTATCAGCCAATCATAAACACTCATCTTACCCGTAAAAGGGAACGAATTTCAAATATCGCAGGGTCTAAAATCACGTGACAGCTATCAACCAATCAAAACACACATCTTACCCGTAAAAGGGAACAAATTTCAAAAATCCATGTCATAAAAGAGAATGAGGGATTTCCCCGCAGGGTGACTCATGACGTCATACCACGTGACCTAAAAAATTTGAATTTCCCGCGTGGGCGGGGCCTAAAGTCACGTGACCTATCTCAGCCAATCAGAATCGAGAAAATTTTTGCTGACTCGGCGCAATATACGTCGGGGACTACTACTGACATCTTCCAATCTTCTACTACACAGAAAAATAATAATTTATTGATAATATAATAAAATAAAATATATAATAAAAATAATAATTTCTACACTTCGGTAGTATTGGTAGTTTTCAATTAATTTTACATGTCATCTTTCCCCATATATTGTATGTACAGGTTTGGTTAATTACTCCAGATGTACTGGGCTAGAACATAACTACATACACGAACACACTCCACACACACATAAAACCACACGCTTCCGTATTATAGCAGCCATTTTCTGCTCTTTCCTTTCAACACTTGCTTCCTCCCCAACACCCATCCGGTAGTTTACCGCGTATATCTGAACAGCTTCATTGTTTGTAATGTCCCGCTTGGCTATACACGGCGATTTACCGCGCCGGATTCTAGCAGGGAGATCCGGCTGTTTTTGCTCGCCGGATAAATGTCCGGCGACCGCCGCACACATGTGAAGAGCTTCATTGCTTGCAATGTCTTTCTACCTCGTCCGGCAAGCAATGAAGCAATATATGTACGAAAATGTTAAAGATAAATCGAATAAAATGCTATACAGTACCATTGCTGTTTACGATAATTGCCGTTACGACTTTTACACTACTTTGGTTACAGATTTTGGATTTTGGTTTAAGATGAATATTCCAAAAATGCTGAGAACTTTTATATCTTTGCTTCTGGTGGAGAAAATTGGCTACCCTCTGTATACCAGAGCTTAACTATCGGGATCATTTGAATTGTGTTATTGTAGTATCGTAATGTGAGATGTTTGTAAATGTTCTATTAAATATCTGATGGTCATGAGTAGAGCATAATGATATTGGAAATGAGCGAAATGACAGTCTTATTTTGAACCTAATTGATAACAGAACTAACATACACAGTTTGTGTAGGTGCAAGGAGCCTATGTCTTTAAAAGTATGGCCAGACATATAAGGAATACCTGACATCATCGATTACAATATCATAAGTATCAGTTAAAAGGGCGAATATATTTACTTGGATTAATGTTTATCTGTGTCAAAACTGAATTAAAATTTTCTTTCTAATATACCAAGAAAGAAATAGTTATGTACTCTCGATCAAGATTATTATTATCAAGATCAAGATCACCTTTGATACATTGCGGTTTCTTGTGCATAAAAAACTGTTTCTGATATAGGAAAGGGGGGCAAGAATACGCAAATTTTAATTAAACTTTTATATTTTGGTAAAAAATAGTTACAACGGAAAACTTTTACATGGAACACAAAACTTGAACTCTTCTTTACGAAATGTGAACTCAACTTTTATATACCTCTATTCTTAGAGGAAGTAGAACTCATAAAATGAAAACATTCAAATTCGTACTCTTGCCCCTATATGTGGGGCAAGAGTACGAAATCAAAGGGGCAAGAGTACGCACCCAAAAGAGCATTACCAATTATCACAGATGAAGGTGCTACTCCTTTATATGATGTGCATTGTTCATGCCACCATTCATGGCATCTTGCGCACTTGATCCAGTCTTCTATTGGTGGATCACTGTAAATGATATTGCATAATGGACACTCGTACACTACTTCCTCACTGACCTGAGGAGTTGTAGCTACAACTTCGGTTGTAGCTTTCCTGGTGCAAGATGATGTTTGCCTTTGCTCTTTGGAGGGCGCCGTATCGAAAGTAAGTTCTGCTTGAAAGGAGAGAATGTCAGAATCTCTGATTGACTTCGAGAAGATCAAGATCCACTGGTTGAGTGCTTGGTAGCAGTTGGAGGAGGACTGACAACCACCAAAGGATTGTATGATGAAAATGGTCCACATGGGCCCCTGCTTACCTCCAGTTAAGATCTAGTTTACTGGTTGAAAGTTTGGTACCGATGAACGAGCAGTCTGCAGAGAAGTGTTTGATGTGGATAATCCGCATGAGCTCCTGCTTGCTTCTAGTGAGAATCCAGTGTTACTGGTTGAAGGTTAGGTAACAGGTGAATGAGAACGAGCAACCGGCAGAAGAGTATTTGAAGTGGACAGTCCGCATGAGCTCTTGCTTGTTTCTAGTGAGGATCTAGCGTTACTGGTTAAAGGTTTGGTAACAGATGAATGACAACGAGCAACCGGCAGAAGAGTGTTTGAAGTGGACAGTCAGCATGAGCTCTTGCTTGCTTCTAGTGAGTATCTAGCGTTACTGTTTAAAGGTTTGGTAACAGATGCAGGAGGAAGAGCAACTGGCAAAGGAGTGTTTGATCTGGATGCACCGCAAGGATCCCTTTTTACTTCCAGTGAATCATCCGATGAACGATTTTGGGCTCTATTCAGGTCTGATGCTTGATTTTTTGCTTCAGGAATGCTTTCGTCTTCAGACCTGGCTTCTACATTTAAGTCTATCACATCCACAATAGAAGGAAGAAAATCTTCTTCAGTGAACACATCTGGATTCAGTAGGACAACTCCAGATTCTTGAAGGCTGGATACCAATGGTTGCAGCGTTGTAGTCATCATCATCAGAGGTATTCTGCCTTTATTGGCAGGTCACTTGCCGCAGCTGAGAAGTTTCCATGCTCCGCGGTCCTCCGCTAACTTCTTCGTCTTCGCGTATGATCTTTCTGTTTTTATATCATCCATTAATTGTAGTCTCATTCGCCCCCTCCCTCTCTTTCCCGCCACCATACCCTCTAGGAGGTCCTCATGATACAATATCTTCTTAGGCAAAGTCCCAACCAGTTTATCTTCCTCTTTCTAATAATATACAAAAGTGTTCCTTTCTCACCCACCATTTCTAACACTCTCTCATTCGTCTTCCACTCGACCCAACTAATTCTTTCCATTCTTCTCCACACCCGCATTTCAAAGGCTTCCAGTCGATTTTCATCACCTTTACGTAATGTCCACGTTTCCGCCCCATACAGTACAACACTCCACACGAAGCATTTTATGAATCTTTTTGTAGTAAGCCTCAGTAAACAAACTCGCAACTTGGAATTGGGCGGGATGGATGATTCCTCATCCATTTATCACAAACAGTTGAATACTAGGATTTCATCGGGTCAAAAAGGCGCGATCTAATAGTTTCAAATTATTACTGGGATTTGGTGGTAAACTCAACATCACTATCCTATTTTGCCTGCAGAAATCAATCGCTTCGATTGAAATGTGAGAGGTCTGATTGTCAACAAGTAAAAATACCTTTTTCGTAACCGAATTTGATCGCACATGTTGGTGTAAATAATATAACCATTCTGCGAAAAGTTGTGAGTTGATGAACCAGAATTAGATATTCCCACAGAACCTGGCGGCGATCCATCGAATAATTCTTGTTTCATTTGTTTTGTGGGAAATATCTGGGGAATAAAGGAACCAGATGCACTCACCATGAAACACCTGTTATGTTAACTCCAACACAGTTACAGTTTTATTCACAACTGATTTTTAGTCGACTTTTGAAACTTTATGAGGAACCGTATTTATTCCAGTTTCGCACATGTTGTAGATATCCCGTGGAGAAAAGCCGTTTTGTCTTACAAAATCTATTAGACAATTAAAAAAACATTCAACTTGTGGCTTGCTAAAACCACGAGCTCTCCCCAGACCAGTCTTTGAAGGCTGTTGCAAAGCAATTGTTAAATGTCTACGACGGAAAGACTCTGTCCAATCTCTTCCTGCCGTTCGATTCACACGACTAAAAGATATGGGGCACCTACTTACGTTCAGCAAAATTGTATGCCATTATTCTTAGATCTTTTAAAGTTAATTCATAGAAGAATTGATCCAGTAATGTGATATATTACACTAATACGTTCTCCATTTCTTCGGTAAATAGGCCTACTGGGTTTTATTGTACCTAAAGACGTTGCAGATTCTCATTCAAAAAAAGAAAGGAAAAATCTTTAATTCTCCTTATATCAGTAATGGGAATGCATAGGATACAAAAAAAAAAAAAAGATAATATTTAGACCCTTTATAAAAATATATTTCCAGCTTATTCCATCAGTTACAGAATGCTTGTCACCTACAAGGGTAACTTGAAAACTTCTCGACCTATCCTGGATGAAGCTGCATATTGTCAAATATTAAGTTAGGTTAGCTTCATATATCTTTATAGAATCCCATACAATCATTGGACTGATAGCGCCTTATGCAAAGTCGTTTTAACGTATGATTACTAAAGGACTAACCACTACAGAAAACATACGGTAGTCGAACTTTTTAGTATGGCACTAATCACGCGTCAGAACGACTCTGCATAAGGCCCATTGAAATTTATTACTGAAGACTACTGACATTTAAGATAAAAGAGGACAAAGCGTAGTATTTCTGAAACCTGAATAAAATAAGCAAGTGTAACGTTATTCAAGAACTGCAGATGTCACTATCTCACACCTTTATCTGTTTCGAAAACTCAAACACCACCTTAGATACTGTTATGTAGGGAATGGTATTTAGAATAAAAATGTATCCCTCGTACATAAGAAAATATCAGGATTCTTCAGAATTCTTAACGTTAGAGGCCACATATGGGAACCAGTATTCGTAAAGTTTGCCGTCACTCTCTATTACAACGGAATCTACATTCTTTTTTGATTGTTAGTTCTAAATCAAATTGGATTCTTTTTCATAGAACATAAGGGGCAAGAGTACGCACGCGTACGCCGTAGGTATATGCGTACCCTTGCCCCCTCACTACACAATTGACTTTCCCTTGATGTTGTACAGCCAACTGTTGAAAGAAAGTCAATTTACTCCATCCTGTCAAACAATGGATATATTAGAAACTAACGCTTTATAGTACTTTGAAATCGTTAAAAAATTGTGTAAGTTATTCATGAACTACTTATGTCCCAATATTATATCAAACTATTAGAAAAACATAAATAATTACCTAGATAGCTTATAGTTTGCCGCAGCACACTCAAACTTGTTTAGGTTCTAGATAGACGCCATTAACATCAAACTCCAAGTGACACATTATTGTCATACGCGAATATATTCACTTGATTTTAGGGAATCGTATCCTTATCCCCCACGTACTCTTGCCCCCCTCTACTCTACTGTTATATTAACCCGTTATGTACTAGCTTGACCATATGGTCATAGTACGTAGCGTTCTACGTTTCAAACTGTAAGTGCTACTACTTTAGTGTTATTATTCTCCCATCTCTACCTATTTTTCAAAGACACATGACTTAGAACCCAAATGCACATCGAAACTCTTGTTGTGTAGAGTCCTCTAGTGGGACCAATTGCAAATTTGAATTATTTTTCCTTCTCCAGAAATGTCACTTCCTAAGAGAAAATTGTATTTTTTTTTACCTTCCCAGTTTTGAAATTATATATTTATACTAGACGCATAGAGTTTTAACTCTGTTATATCTGTTTGATTGCTTCGTTTATATTAACATATTCAAGAAGATTTTTATTTATGGTGACCATATGGTTACGCTCGGCCTTTTCGAGTTAATTATTGTAGCCATTATTACACGTATGTTCCAAAAGATTGAAAGTTTCTCAAAGATTTTACAGTAGACAAATGAACAATTTAGAAAACTCGTAGAGCATCTATTAGGTTTCATTGACACTCTTCTAATATCAGAAAAATAATTACTTTTTGGGATTTGTTTCTATAGTTTGTTTATGTTCATACATTTACTATATATTTGAAAAATATTAGGTATGGTGCAACTGGTACTTTACTAGAAAATTTCATCCGGAACTACAACAGGTATGTCAAGAGTTTACTATAAAAATCCAAGAACATATAAATAATAGCTTAAACTATTTTAGTGACAGTAAAATTGGGCGACTATCCCCCCAGCCAAGGCCTATATCCGCCACTAGATAACGGCGAAATTGTAGTAGTCAAATGGATGGACAATTCAGCAGTAATGATTGCATCAATTATTGGTGAAGTATTCTGCACCGCTAAAAGCAACCGCTAATCCTCGCAAGGTGAGATAGCTAAAGGTAGATAGAGAGTATAACAAAAGAACATAAATTTATTAGTGGAACCGACTAAATGAACTCAAATATTGCGTAGTTTAGAATTGACATTTTTGGAAAAGGTATTGGTGATTAGTATTTACATAGCGTATACCAAAGCAAACAATACTTGGTCACTCGTACATTGTCAGGTAAATAATTCCACGACTCAACTTTCGAAAAGACATTGTTCCAACACATCTTCTAAATTATCTGAATTTACAGAAGAGCACCAGACGTTCGTAAAATAACGTACTAGTATTGTGTGATGTTGATTAGATACGAGGCATCGCTTATGTTGTAAAAGGCTGTGAGAGATCAGAATATAAAATCTCCGATCGAGACTTGCGCCAAATTCACTGCACACAATCTAAAAAAAGAATTATAATATCGGTCCATGTATTCCGTTCGTTTTTACTCATGATATTACATAAGTTAATTTGAAGGTAAGAAATACCGGAGATATAATGTAAACAATTAATAATTAATTGTCATTTCCTTCTTAATATTTGTTCCTACTTGATAAAAAGATGTTACATGAAAGAGATCAAACTATGGATGTACACCTTGTCTCAAAAAGGTTGAGCGCATTCTTTACTGGTGTTTTGAGACAATAATTTTCTAAGTCCAGCTTCGAGTATCTTCGGGAAAAAGTAAGCCAGGTTCGAACCTCCAAGCCAGCCTTTGCAATCGGGAAAAAGTTTGCAGATTTGTTTTTCTTCTTTTAAATATAATAAGACTTGTTACCAAGTGTTTAAAAAAGCAACATTGATTGAAATACTTAATGATACAATATTTCGAAACTTTTTTTTTTTTAATGTCAGCACATGCTTGTTTGTCATTTAGCTCTCCATACGTAATGGAACATTTAAATACGTTAAAGAATCTTTCCATATGTAAAAGAATGCTCAAAGTTAAGAAATAGAACATAATTATCGCCTGAGTACTAAAATAAAAGTCAAAGTAGAACAGAAACAGCGTTTGTAATGGATATGAATGTCATAATTATCTTGAGATCCGTTATACATCGCTAGAAGCATAGTTCTAGAAGTCCTTGTGTTAGCTCATTGGTAAGCTGTCGGATTTCAAATCTTAAGGTTGAGAGTTCGAATCCCGTATAGGTTAGTCCTTTTTTTTAAATTATATTTTCCGCAATGCATGAAAAATTATATAAAATAATTAAATTAGAATACATAAGTTGTGTATATATAACATAATCATTGCAGAACATAGTAATTCTTATGTTTAAAATATAACATCTGAGATAATTTTCACAGTAGGTCGGTATTATATATGAGGATGTAAATACAACTTAAGAAAGTCGTTCAATAGCAATAAATAAATCATGTAGTGTATTTATTTGCAGCTATTTGTCATATAGAGGGTAATTCTCAACATTCATAATACAGAATGTCATTTATGTTCTTGAAAAGTTATTCGATGCATAAACAGAAGGTATAAACAGAGAATCCAAAGTCGGAACGCTCACAAAAAAATTCATGAACCCCAAAGGTCACGTGAGCAGACTGGAATTGTCCTTATGAAGCATGCCACAGCAGAAAGTCTTTACATAGATTTTCAATTCAATTCCTGATATATGCTTTTGCAATGTGGAAGTGGTGATGCCTTCAGTCGCCCTCTCTCGCTCGCTCGCTCGCTCACTCTCTATTTATACAGAATATAAAAGTGGATTTATGTGTGTATTTCAACATAATTCTGATATATCTAGAGCAATTTTAACTATATTTCTTACAGTCTGGAAAAAGAGTACTGTCGGGATACATATCAAAAATGCTAGAAACGGGTCGATATTAGTATCGAATCCATAGTTTCGTGGTCGCTTAGGTGAATGGTTCTACTTTCAATTCAAGTCCAACTAAGCTCCCATTAGCACCCAGGGTGGTTACGTAGCGACATAAAGATATCGAAATCATTCGATATTAGAATCGAATCGTAAGTTTTCAGCGCCGCTAACAGTGCAGCATTTCCCATTAGTCCACAATAGTCCACATTTCACATTAGTCCCATTGCCTAGAGGGCAACATATTTGCAGAGTGCAAAGTTTAAAACTTGAATAATATTTTATTTTTTTCCGTATGAAAAAGTTATAAATCAAGAGCAAATATACTATTTCACGAACAATCCTCTTTTACTATTCTAATATGTTTAATAATAGCGTAAGAAATCTAATAGTAATTCAGAACATGTTTCACAGTTGTTATTTTTTGTTACATAGTTGTAGCTGTAGCATGTAGTGAGTGGAATTTAACTGTAATAAATTCACTAATTAACCATATTCGAATTAAGTTTTATTTTTAAGTTCGGGATGAAGGGGCGGAGAAATATGTAGTTATTGGGGGCACCGAGCTTTTCTACATTTTACTTTCAAGATCTCCATTTTTCTTTTGTCATTTGTTCCTAATAAAAACAGTTCAGTCACTTTTGGATTGTCATAGGATAGTAGGAGTTGGATTTTGGGATGCAGCCTGTGAGATTCTAGAGGAGCTAACTGCTTGAAAAAGTATTTTTGAATCATCTGTAACATATGAAATAAGGATATGTATCATAAAAAATTGAAAGTAACTATGTCTCCGTAATCATCACGGTCAAATTGCAAAGTCAAATAAATTGACGTTTGGTATATAATCAGGCTCCAATCCCAACTGGGAAGTTATCATACGCGTGTCACTTTCATTATAATACATATCCTTAGGGGGAGTAGAAGTCCGAATTTTTGCGAAAAATTGAGTTGAGTTGAGTTTAGTTTAGCGTCCCTTTCAGCAGCGAGGCTATATGAGACGTGGACCTACTGATTAACGTGGAATCCGAACCACATGAGCGAAAAATTGAGTATCTCACAAGCCGTTCAACTGAGAGCTGAAATTCAGCATATAACTCTTTATTAGAAATAAAGAGAATATGTCCTGGCATTTTTTAAAATTATCTTTGATGAGCGGGGGGACGGGGGTGCATTTTCTATATATTGGAAATTGGTAGTGGGTTGATTTGTAAAAATAATCGAAAACGATTGATATTAGTTGAGAAACAAATTGAGTAATGCAAATTAAAGTTCTTTTTGTATTTTATACCCACTGCTTTCTATTTATAATTGCTGAAGCTGGTGTTTAATATATGGAGCGTTCCGAGCATAAGGCAATCAAGCCATAAAGTTAGAGAAAAATGGCCATAAAATTTGTATTCTAAACTTAATTACATGGGCATTTTCAATTAGTACGGCATGTTTAATTATATAGAAAATTAGTTTCTCTCTCTCTCTCTCTCTCTCTCTCTGTTTTTTTTTTACGTTGGTCTACTTTTCCTTGATTTGAAACTTTCAAATTTCACCCTATTTTCTACTGAAATGTGTCCGTAAGGCAACAAAAAAATAATTATATATGATAAATTTAAATTCATTTTAATTCGGAAGATGAGAAACACTTTGCCATTATATATCGTAAAGGTCAGACCCACCAGTATTGTAACAGAGAGGTGCTTGAGCCATTGACGGTAGAAATTCAAACTCCGATAAGTGATAATTTCACAATCTTGTTTTATTACAAGTGTAACCTCTTTAGCCAATGGAGAGGAGGACGTGGGCCATCGGTCAGAGTTGATGTCGATGGGTTTTGGTGGGTCGGAGTTGGTAACAATGGTTCAGAGTGGTTCATAGTTGGTGGTGGGTAAGAATGGATCACGATGGTTGATGGATCAGACTGGGCCAATGGGGCATTTGGGTGGTGGGTGATAGTGGGTCATGGTAGGTCGTGGATCAAATTTTCATTGACCCACACCATCTCTGGTTAAAATTGTACTAAAGATAAGAGGCACCGAAGGTGCATGTCGGCTATTATGCTCAAATTTTGCTCATGGATAGTACTCCACCAGGAAGCAATAAATCTGAAACGGTTCACGGTATCACCTTCTAGAACTCGAGATGTAGGGGTTTGTCTGATTGGCTAAATTAAGACGTCAATGATTTATCCTTCAACAACCAAGCTTTTTATGATCGTTTCCGTGGGGAAGTCAGAAGAACACGTGCCTAGTAATCGTAATATTGATAGTTTGCGTCCACCCCGGGTATTTGTTTTGTGTTTTCTGATTCACCTAAATATAAACAAATCACACATATAGTCATTTTGACATATTTTGGGAGAGTAATTTTGTGGTTCGTTGGCGTTTCATCGCGTCTCTGCTGCTGGTAGTAAAGTTTTCAAAATGGAACTTGGGCCACCACGGATCGTCGCTGCGGGGCCACCAATTTCTGGCGAGAGGTCAATAGTTGACCATCTGTAGTCCACCGACGCTTACAGCTTAGAGTAATGAACGATGTCTTTGCCTTGTAGAGTTCATGACTACCGACGTCGGCAGTCAACTAGCTTTTAGTATTCCTTTACTAACCATCTATTGTTCATGTTTGTACACGGTGTTGTCATAATAATAATAATGATAATAATAATAATAATAATAATAATAATAATAATAATAATAATAATAATAATAATAATAATTATTATTATTATTATTATTATTATTATTATTATTATTATTATTATTATTTGTAGTAATAGTAGTATAATTGATGATAGAATAATTATTGTCTATGTATTGTCCAGGTAGGACTACACACAGGATTTTGCTCGTTTTGGTTCGACTTGACTCTAATCCGAGTCGAGTTGGAAGATATTTTTCGCGCCGAGTCCAAGAGTAGACCTCAAAGATGTCTGTTTCGAGTCGAGTCGAGTTTCAAAGAAAAGTCGTTCGTGCCCATCCCTACTAATGAGAGCTTAATCGGAGTTAAGCGAAATTGAAAGTCTCACTATTTATCTAAGCGACCCCGAAAACTATGAATCTAATATCGATCATTTTCTACCAATCTTTTATATGTATCCCCCTCCCATTCACCATAGGTAACCCGACAACACTCTTTTCGAAACTATAAGAAATGTGGTTAAAATTACTCTAGGCCAGTGGTTCTCAATCTAATTCCTATCACGATCCCCTTTTATCACACGCTCTTGCCAGCGACCCTTTTATAATTTGTTTTATAATAAGCTTGTGTGGGATTTTTAACATACCTATTTCTATAATAGTAGAATCCATTTTTTTGTTTATAGTGAACAGTGTCATGGAAAATCAGCGCCCGGGGCGAGAGTATAGTACGATGTCACCGTATATATGAGTGACGTCGACAGACTAGCTACGAAGCGCCACCATGGTTGGCACGAAGCTCAATAACATTTTCAAAATAAACCCTACCTTTCCTTAATTTTGAGCACATTTTATTACGTTTTTCCTTCTATTTTACACATGTGCACATGCACTTTCCTAACATGAGTAACACACTTCCTCCGAAATGTGTGGCCCCTTTTTTCGGCGCCCGGCACTGACAGTGGATACAGTAACTGTAATATCTATATTCCCAACGACGAAGGTGCTGGTTCAAGATGGATGTTAAACTCCTTCATTGAAGAGGCCATTAACGTATCCGATCTAAGCCCACAACTTCTTGACCAAATAATAGAATGATCATGCGACAAGTCTTTGCAACTGGTTTTTTGTAACGAAGACTTGGACAAGTTCTGCCTGATGAGAAGAGAAGAATATCCTGGTCTGGGGATTGCTGCTTTAAAAGTAATAATTCCATTTGCTATATCGTACTTGTGCGAAAGTGTGTTTTTTATGGTAAACATTAAAACAAAGATAAGAAATCGCTTATCAGTTGAAAATGGCTTGATAATGTTCGTCATGAAGATTGAACCCGACATTGCTGAACTAGTGAAATTACACCATGCTTAGGTGTCTCATTAGGTTTTAATTTTAATTGTATTTCAATGTGCAGGTTTTGTTGCATGTGTATTTTTCTAGTATTTCTATATACAGTTCTCATTAGTTTTATATCATACCTCTTTGATTTAAATTCATTTTTAAACAACTCTACTAACTAACTAACTCTATGGCCTATGGAACCCGGAGGTTCAATGCCGCGTTCACAAAAGCTCTACACTGACTTCTATCCTTAGCCAATTGGATCCAGTTTCTACTTTGTATTCGTATCTCAGCGAAATCCATCTTAATATTGTCCTCCCATCTGCGCCTAGGTCTTCCTAATGGTCGTTTTCCGATTGGTCTTCCAGTCAAGATTTTGAAAGCGTTTCTACTTTCTTCCATTCTAGCTACATGACCTGCCCACCTAAGCCTTCTAGACTTGACGACCCTAACAATGTTGGGTAAACCGTATAAATTATGTAGTTCCTCGTTATGAAGTTTCCGCCATTCCCCATTCCCGTTCCTCTTGGGTCCGAATATTCGTCTAAGGATCTTGTTCTCAAATACTTTCAGTCTATGTTCTTCCCTCAAAGTAAGCGACCATGTTTCGCAACCATACAGAACAACAGGCATGATTATCGTTTTGTATATTTTAAGCTTCAAATTCCTCGACAGAATTCGCGACGACAAGACTTTGAACCGAATAGTAACACGAATTCTACACCCTTTGAAAATGTTCAGTAGACTTATTTTTTATTGTTCTTTACAGTGTGTATAAAAAACAAAAGTATGCCTATCAGAACAAAATTAAAAATAATATTTAAAAATAATTTCTGGTATTAGATTCTAACTATATTTATCTCTTCCGCCTATCTTCGCGATCCCCTAGGGGCCGCGACTCCCAGGTTGAGAAACCCTGCCCTAGGCATACATGAGTTATGTTGGAACATACATACATACACTTTTATGTGTATAAATGCAGATAAGAGAGAGTTGAGAGAGAGCGATTAAGGAATTACCGCTCTCAATCTCTTCACTTTACTTTTGCGATTCGCGAATTTCTTACGTGGCAGTTTGGGGCTAGCTAGTTTTTTGTCTTGGACCACGATCCGATTTTCGATATGCTCTACCTAAATGCTGTAATGCGAATATTGAGAAGTTATCTGCGATGAAAGTAGCTGCAAATAAATACATTACATAACTTATTTATTGCTATTACACGATTTTTTAAATTTGTATTCAATATTCACACATAACACACCGACGTTCTGTCAATACCTCAGATGTTATATTTTAAAGATAAGAATTACTTATGTCGTGAAATGATATGAATATATATATTCAACTGATATATACAACTGATGATATGAATATATATATTCAACTGATATATACAACTGATGAATTGTAATGTAACTATTTTACATAATTTTCATGCATTGAGGAAAGTAGAATATCATAAAAGAATTTCACCTGAACGGGTATCGAACTCACGATTTAAACGCTCGGTGGTGTACCACTGAGCTAACATGACCGCTTTTCGGAAGCTGCTTCTGAAATATAACTGAGCTCATACGTAAATGCTCTTTTCCGTATGGAAATCACAATGACGAAACGAGAGTGTGAATACATAGTCTCGAAATATTGTATCATTAAGTATTTCAATGTTACTTTTTTCTACACTTAATACCATTTCAACATGTCTTATTATATTTAACAGAAGGAAAAACATATCTGTACATCGTTTCCCGATTACTAAGGTTGGCTTTGGAGGTTCGAACCAGCAGCTTTAGTTTACTGTTTTCCGAAGACACCCGAAGTTGGACTTCGAAAGTGTTCGTCTCAAAACAGCTATAATCATATCGCTCAATCTGTTTGGTATATGGTATATGTTTTTATACGTGTAAAGTCAGTATAACAATTCATTCTTTAAACAGCTTTTCGTATGTATTAATATTCCTTTATAAAAACTGTTTTTGATATTATTATTACGGCACACCATTTTCAGATTTCTTTCGCGAGTCGTTGACCAAGTCGTTCCCCACCAGCGTTGCCAGACTCACAGCTCGGAATTATTCCAAAACCTGATCGAACTTATGCTAGATTCGGTTAAATTATGCTAGATCCTCATAATTACTAATTCAGGAGTTTAAAAAAACGAAGTTGAGATACGATAACGTAACTTAAAATACACAGAGAGCAAGAATGCAATACTTCACGCACCAAAATTTTAACTCAGCTAAATTAATGCAGTCGTTGCCAGACTCAATGGCGTATATATCGTATAAATGAATGCAAAGTTTTTGTTTACATATTTTGAAAGAAAATTACTTCGCAGCATAAGGGGAGTTGGGAATCGTCTGCTGGGGGGGGGCGGCAGATTTTTGGTCGGTCTCGCAGCTGTCATTGCAGGAATAAATATGATCATGAAGTCAGAAATAAAGATGGTGAAGTTGTCAAAAAGTTGGGGGGAGAATGGCCCCCATAGCTCCGCCCATGCCTCGGAGTTAAAGGATTAGAAAACCCTGGGTGGAGCCACAAAAAATCCCAAAGACGTTTCGAACTTACTTCGGAAAATAAGACTGCCTGTATGGTTTACCGACTGTATGAATCAATGGAAGAGGATACATTTCTGCCGTTCTTTTTCTTCCCACATCCAACTTCTTTCTCATCTCCAGGTTTTACGGCTTTCTGATAAACTTGCTGAAATTGTGCTAGATTTGGGCAGGATGCTAAAAGCAAGATGCTAGATGCTAGAGACATGCAAATTATGCTAGATCTAGCATCATTATGCTAGATCTGGCAACGCTGTTCCCCACAATAGGCGTGTCGTGCAAGTAACCAATCACACGTCAGGTACTAGTTTTTACCTACCTATTGCTTCCTTCTCACAGCTCAGAACATTGGTAACTATGGATAGACGTACAGCAGTAATTACTTTATGGGAGTTGGAAGGTTATTCTGCAACTGCAGCTAGCAGGCGAGTAGGTGTCCCGGCCTCTACAGGAAGGCGATGGATTCGGAAATATGGTGGTACAGGTCAGACTGATAATTTACGATCTCCTGGTCGTCCGCATGTGTCAACCGAAGCCCAAGATGCGAGATTAGTAAACGAAGCCCGGTTAGACCCACCAAGGACGTCTAGACAGCTAAGGGAAGTTTCTCTCTTTCCTGGTAGAAAGCATACAGCTCTGCGAAGGCTTCGTCATGCTGGGTTCGTGGCTGTGTTGCTGCCGTGAAGGAAAAACTCTCAGACGACCACAAAATTTGCCGTCTCGCGTTTGCACAGGCGAATGTGGGTCGCAATTGGGAAAACGTAGTTTTCTCAGACGAATCCATATTCACAACATCAAAGGAGAGACGCCGTTTTGTGTATCGTCCGAGAGGCACCCGATATGACCATGGATATGTGGCTGCTTGCAATCGCAGTGGCCATGTATCTATTTTATGTTGGGGTTGGATTTCCAGTCGCGGAGCAGGACAGCTTCATAAAATTGAAGGACATCTGGACAATGCTCAGTACTTAGACATTATCAGTAATATCATGGTGCTATCTGTACGAGTATTTCAGCCTGATGGTGTAATTCAGTTCCAGCAATACCAGTCGCCAATACATACTTCCCGTGTGATTCAGGAATGGTTCGCAGGGCAGCCTGAGATTGATTTAATCGACTGGCCGCTCGTGGAGCAGACCTCAATCTCATGGAAAATATGTGGGCAGAAGTGAAGCGTACTCTAAGGGAAAGTTGGCCTGAGGCAGATCCACCAAGAACTCAGGATGACCTGTGGCATCTTGTTTCCGAAGCATGGCTGGAGGTACGGGAAGGAGATAGATTTGTCACCCATGTAATAGATTCCATGCCCAGAAGAATGGAGCGTGTAATAAATTCAGAAGGGTCTTGGACACAATATTAATGTCCCCGCCTTAACTCCCGAAAACAGCCCTTTTCAGGGCTACCTAAACGCTTCTGAAAATATTTCTAGAAGTAAACCACTCCTTGTATCCGATTTCTGTGCAATCCTACTAACAAAAGAATGATAATTAGCTGTAGGCTTTGAACTCAAGACCTCTTTATTGGCAAGTCCGTACTCTACCAGTGAGCTAACATGAACACGCAAACCCAACCTGAAGAAACACGACTTTCAATTTCTGGTATTCGATGACAATGATGCTCATATACTTGGCAAATGTTGTATTCAACTTGGGATATTCCGCAACACACACACACACACATAAACAAAGCGAAAGAGAGAGAGAGAGAGAGAGATGAATATACAAAAGCATATTCAACGTATTCGAATGAGACTCTAAGTAACGACATTCCGTTCTAAAGAGAGTTTGTGTTTCTTCCCGTGTCGTTAAGGGGATCGGGAAAAGTTATGTGTCTTGAAGCAGGATACGACTTTGGATACTCTGTTTATACACTTTCTATATCCGTAGGAATATATTGTATTTCACGAATGTAAATGACATGCTGTAATGAGAATAATGAGAAGTTACATCTGTATGACAAATAGATGCAAATAAATACACTACATAACTTATTTATTGCTATTGAACGAGTTTCTTAAGTTGTATTTACATCCTCATATATAATACCGACCTACTGTGAAAATTATCTCAGATGTTATATTTTAAACATAATAATTACTATGTTCTGCAATGATTATGTTATATATGCACAACTTATGTATTCTAATTTAATTATTTTATATAATTTTTCATGCATTGCGGAAAATATAATTTTAAAAAAAGGACTAACCTAGACGGGATTCGAACTCTCAACCTTAAGATTTGAAATCCGACAGCTTACCAATGAGCTAACACAAGGACTTCTAGAACTATGCTTCTAGCGATGTGTAACGGATCTCAAGATAATTATGACATTCATATCCATTACAAACGCTGTTTCTGTTCTACTTTGACTTTTATTTTAGTACTCAGGCGATAATTATGTTCTATTTCTTAACTTTGAGCATTCTTTTACATATGGAAAGATTCTTTAACGTATTTAAATGTTCCATTACGTATGGAGAGCTAAATGACAAACAAGCATGTGCTGACATTAAAAAAAAAAAAGGTTTCGAAATATTGTATCATTAAGTATTTTAATCAATGTTGCTTTTTTAAACACTTGGTAACAAGTCTTATTATATTTAAAAGAAGAAAAACAAATCTGCAAACTTTTTCCCGATTGCAAAGGCTGGCTTGGAGGTTCGAACCTGGCTTACTTTTTCCCGAAGATACCCGAAGCTGGACTTAGAAAATTTTTGCCTCAAAACACCAATAAAGAATGCGCTCAACCTTTTTGAGACAAGGTGTACATTTGTCATTAGTGAAAAGAACACATTATGATAGAATACTCACTAAAATTTAAATATCTACACGTTTTACTCGTAAAGGACTATTGCGACCATATGGTCACACGCCGTTACGTCCATAATAGATGAGTGACTTCACAAATTTGAGTAGTTCTGATTGAGTAGTCTTTTGTGGAACAAAAAAGATTCAGTCCCTAACAGGTTAAAAACGTCTGGCGAAAAAGAAAATAAAAGTGATTTTGCATATATTTTGCTCAAAATCACGCATGATCTGCAATAATGTGTGATGTCTATCAAGGAGAGTGTTGTGTATTCACCGCTATGTTTAATAAATTGAAACCAATCAAGTTATATGTGTCACTGTGCAGCAGTGATTTCTTTTTACCGAAATGTAAATGGTCATCCTTTATTGATTTTTGGGCGCTGAACACGAAACTGACCATTCAAATGTGCTCCTGACTAAGATTTACATGCAATTACAAAATTTACATGTTACATAATGCTATAATAATGAAATTGTAAAGGTGAAGGTCACAAAATATAATGATTACGGAAATAAAAATAACTATTCCTTATAATTTATTGGACGCTGAACAATAAAATGACAATGGTAATATGCTCCCAGCAAAGAGTTAGTTTTAATTGCATAACTTACCTTTCGCATATAACGCTATATAATGAAATTGTAAAGATAAAATTCACGAAACTTTGAAATGATTACTTACATATAAATATCCGTCCCTTATAATTTTTTGGGCGCTGAACATGAGAAACACAGTCAATACGTGTTTCGAATTCAGATTTAGTAGTAATTACACAATTTATATTTTGTATATAACGATATGATAATGAAACTGTAAAGCAGAATTAACAAACATTAACATAATTGCGGGTATAAATATAGCTGTCTCTTATGAATGTTTGGGCACTGAATATGCATGTCACAAATTTAACGTCCTCCTGGCACACTATCATTGTAATAACACTCTTAACATTTTGCATAAGTCTACAGGAAAAAGACTGTATTAGTAAAAGTTACCTAAAGTATGTTCTTTGGAAAAACCGTCTTTTTGCTTGTTTCTTGAGAGGAACATCTGGAGCAACTCTTGGAATCATCCACTAGAAATAAGCTAACATTGAAATTGACCACTTTCCTTTGTAATGTTGTTCCACCGCAGAAATGTCCTGGTAAAATCTCTCTCCTTGCTTGTCACTGATACATCCACAATTCACTGAAAAGACATGAAGGTGGTAATGAAGGAAGTGATTTTGAGTGACATATTGTACCCAAGTTTCTCGTAGGTAAATAGCAATTCTTCTACTTATTCTTTGTGCTTTTCGCCTCGGTGGTTGCCCAAGAATTTGCTACAGACATTGGGAAAACAATGCTATTCATTGACCTCATTGCCACTGAAAATAAACATCTCGTCTTGCAATAGCTTGCTTATTTTCGGAACTATAAAGACGCCCTGCTCCATATTTTCTGTACTTAGACGCTTAAACTTTTGGCACAGATATGACAATGCACATTCATTGCTGTTCATAGCCTTCACAAATGCCTTCACGAGTTCGAGTTTGATGTGTAATGGTGGTAGCAAAATCTTTTGGGGTTCAGGAGAGGTACATTTGAAATGTTTTTTCGACTGGTAACAAAGCTGTTCGTCGCTGCCATTCCTTTTGAGTGTAATGGAAATTCTTTGCACGACCATCTCACTCGCATATGTAACGACTGTACTTTGTATGGCCACCCTATAGACAAGCAAAATTGCAATCACCTTAAAATCACCACAAACTAACCACTTGTGTTCACGATATTTTATAAGACCCAGAACACGTTCCAACAAGGGATAACTTTCTTTACTTAGGGGTGCATAAGCATTGTCAGCTGCACAGCCTTAAGGCTTATTTTGGAGGTGTCTATAAACCGTCTCCAATCTTCTACTTTGTACGGAATCGTCAGTATCTGCATCAAACTTGGAACATCATTGGAAAATACTAACTCATCGGTGCAGCAGAAATATTTTGCAAGATCTTTTTGACGATGGCGTAAAGTTGATACCCTAACTGTATCCTCCAGAAGGTTCCACTGCTGTAACCTAGATGATAAGAATGCAGCTTTATTCTTTGTCAGTTCCAAATCTCTGATCAGGTCATTAAGCTCCGCTTGTGTGATTCGATGTGGTTTAGGATAGTTAGTTTTCAGCTCAAATCAAGGATCAGTGTCAGTGTTATGTGAAGCAGATTCACCTTCACTTTCATTCTTTGTATCACTTTACGTCGGAATGGTAGCAGGGGGATCAGAAAAAGGCAATCTTTCTCCATGGACCACTTTACGAATGACAGATGATATCACTGTTTATTCGATCTTCCTTTCCTTCTTCGTATTTATACCTTTCTTCGAGCAGGGTAGCATGCAAAAGTAGTAGTCTGTACTATAGTTTGTTGGTTCACGCCAAATGGCGAGCTCAGCAAAGCACATGGAAACGTTCTTCCCAAGTATCCAGGCATTGACAGTAGACGAACAACTCATACAACAAACGTGGGGTGCCCATGATGTATCCTGGTCTCCAACACGACACCCAAAGTATAGTAAATATGATCTTAGAACTCCAGCAGTCAATGGCCGCTTCCTGGAACCACAATTCACGTTCGCACATATGTAGCACACACTGTCCACCGAATGTTTACAAACGTGGGGCATTGGTGCACTTTCCTTGAATCACTGACATTTCGTAATGAAGACAATATGTACAACAGCAATACTGTCCTCAATCAATACTTTCAAACCGCTGGTTTACGAGAAACACAAACAGTCTGCCAAACTACTGCTTGAAGCACGTCACGAATACGACTAGAGACGTTAACTGGAGCTAGTTGCAACTTGCAATCATAGCCGCCTGCAATTTATGAGACTTGTCTTGTCTTCATCGCCATTAACTGTTTTTTTAAAGGAAGCATCAGCTTTAGAGCAAAGTATGCTAAAAATGTGTGGAAATTGAATTACTTGTGCAAGAATTGAATAATTTTGTTAAAAATTGTAAAGGATTTTACAAATGGCGGATGACGCCATTTGCATATCTTGGTCGACTTTCAAATGGTATTACCTGTCATATATAGTAGGAAATAAATAGAAAAATAAAAAATGTTAATTGTATAAGTTTAGGAATAGGAAAAATAATTTGTCACAGTTGGGTAAAAATATGTATAGTAACAACCAGGAGTAGTAAGAGTCAAAATTGTGAAGGAGTTCCAATGGGAAGAAGAGTGCCAGTTACCAAGATATTCAGGGTGAAAGATTGAAAAAAATAAATGAAACGTAGACGTGTAAGGTAATTGTAAATGAATGTAAATGATTTCAGGGGTATTTGTAAATGTGTATGAAAAGTGTACGATAAGAATATCTCACTTTTCCACTTCCTCTTCGGCATCCCACTCTAGAAGATGTTGACATTATCACATTCACCGAGAAACTCCGACTTATGAGACGCTCGCAATATCTGTAGACAACGTACAACGTTGCCAAGTCAAATACTTTTCAAGAACGTCACTTTGTACCGTGTGAAATAATAATTTCAAACCATGTACTTATAATTTCCCTTAGCGTTATATTCAAAATATAAAATTTTAAAATGCATAGAAACCTGATCTAGAAGTGAATTTTATGTGCGCTTTTCGAGTCCAATGGTGAAAAATCAATAACAAACGGTTACGTTCTTTCCTGTAAAAAAGAAGAAGTGAAAAAATGTTGGACAGTGGTTTTACTGAACTAAGTCTGTGAAACATCGGGAGGTTCTAAGTTAGAAATTGTCTTTCAATTTGAATGATATTCCAAATACAATACGCTGTTTTTTCGTTTTAGCCACCGTTCTCAGTCTCCAGGAAATAATGCAGATAAAATGTCTTAATAACAGTTACTATGATAATTGATATTATTATTGTTATTAACATGTTGTAAAGAAGAAGATGGAAATTAGTGTTCGCTTTAAACACTGCGCTTTACACGTTTGTCCACAAAATATAAAAAAGACGCGAATTCCAGTAAGAAATCAGATAATTAATGCATTAATGAAAACAATTTTCCACGGGAAAGCATGATGTAATTTAAATTGTGGAAAAGTGATCAGCCAGAGAAGAGAATGATTCCTATGAAGTTATGAATTGATGAAGCTTTTAAAGTTTCAATGTGAAATTGAAAATTATACTTGCCAGGGAATGTTCTATGTCATTTTATAAAATTTGCTAAGCTGCAGGTTTAATGAGTTTATTACTATCTATTCAAAGTGTTCATAACGAAAAGCTTAATTTAATGAAAAGTTAACAT
Organism: Thermobia domestica; assembly: GCF_964235325.1. Classification (NCBI taxonomy): domain Eukaryota; kingdom Metazoa; phylum Arthropoda; class Insecta; order Zygentoma; family Lepismatidae; genus Thermobia; species Thermobia domestica. The sequence continues at coordinate 134,259,565 of NC_137460.1, forward strand.
CCTCCCTGCCAAGACATGATTGTGTCCTTTCGTAATTTTGACAAGTTTTTTCTTTAAGTGTACGCTGATTGGTACATAAAGATTAAATTCTTCTATATTAGGCAGTATAATTTTGGTGTGAGAGCTTGATGTTTAATTCTCGAAAACTAGACCATAGAAACAGCCAGCTTGCTGGGATCTCACTCGGGCTAAAATTTTGCAAGTCGAGAATATTTGATGCGTCTAATAGAGATGTAAGTCGAGCATTTATATGCCTGAACTGACTCACGTAGCAAAAGTCAGCCATTGTAAACGTGAGTATAGGTCGTGACCCTATGCGAATTATTCTTGAAGATTTTATACAAAATATGATAATTCTTAGTTTTATTCCTGGAGTCTGGATGACTATGAAGTAGAAACATCAAAGGAAATTAAATATGCTTTGGAGCATTGGTGAAACATGCCCAATTCTTATAGACTAACGAACCTCTGAGATTTGGATTATTCTGTATTTTTTAAGTGGATGGCAGGTTTGATCATAATATCATTAACTTTATTCTGTAATCAATTTTGGATTATAAAGTCAATGTATTGTTCAAGGATATAGAAATTCAATACTGCCACTTAAACATTGCTTTGTTGCTCTGATACAGATGTTGGAGAACTGTATGGTGGATTTGAGGTATTTATTTTTCTATAGCTATTATTCAATTTGCTATAGAATATGCTAGTAAAAAAAGTACTTTCTTTATTTTCGAATATCTGATTATTTAAATATTTATTTTGGGATTTCATCTGATTTAATAGTTGACTTTCATTTATGAAGTTCATACGAAGAGAGTCCATTTAGGCCAAACTTATCTAGTCCAAGTAAAAGAATGAAAGTTAACACTTAACTGCACTGTTTCGAAATCATTGATCATTATTATCTTCTACTTTTTATATAATTTCTGTTTCTTCCTCATGTAATACGGATATCAATACTTCATGGTTCGTTCTTTAATTTTATAACATGAAACTAAATAAATACTATAAGATATGAGCTGAGTTTCTTCATAGTTAATACTATTTTTTATCTAACCAAGAAAATTCCGGATTCCTCATGTACCAGTTCGTCTGTTTGTATTTCTCCTAATGTTAGCAGAACCAGGAACAGTGTTGCATTCATTGCAATGGTGATTCACTTGATATTATTCTTCGTATAAAAATGAGAAAGGTTTTAGGTTAAACAGGGAAATTATTGAAGAGAAAAGGAATTAGGAAGCTTAGTAGAAGGTTTTTTGAGAAAAATGATACCCAAGGAAGAATAAAAAGGAGGAACTAGCAAAGAGATCAATTAATATTAATATATATGCTATTATGAAATTTTAAAGCAGAACGGTGATGGGAAATCAGATTTAAGAAATTTGTATCAGAAAATGGACAAAGTGACTTCAATTTTCGTATTTACCAGTATGAGGTTAAATACATAGTTACTTATTTCGTCTTCTTTAATTTTTAAACACTAAATAATCTGTTTGTTGTACTGTTAAGAATGGACTAAGTTGGTAATAAGTTCTTTTTTGCTGTCGTGCTGTGTGTGTTTTATGGTTGGAAAGTATCCTGTTTCCTTTACAATCGTGTTGTTGACTTCGTATTGCTCTCCATCTTGAAAGAATGGTTTGAGACAATGAACAGGGATGTTGTGTGAGTTGTTATAAAGCTGTTTGGTAATTGGACTCGATTCAAATTAGGGTTCAGTAAACAGATTATTTTTGGTAGTTCAAAATATTAAGTTGAAAAAAATCAGCTAGTCCTTTCTTCCTGAATGGAAAGTAAACGAGAACATCTTGATTTGGGTAAAATTCCGTTTAACTGTTATCTTTATCAAACTATTCCTTTCGTGTTCGTGTGCGGTTGGTAGATGGAGTTTCACGGTTTCCCTTAACTTGATTATAGAATCCCTTTGAATTTGTATATGTTGTGATATTTTTAGTAACAATCCGCGTAAGTCCTAGTTTCATATCCAGTTAATTAACAATATCGATTTTTTTGTTCGTATTTGTGTATTTACGAATATATTCAAGGCGTCTATGTGACAATGAGTGAGCACATATTATATGGTCTTCCTGAACGGAAAATTGTAAAGAATTTTCTAGTACTCTGTTAATGAATCCAACTAGGCTAATATCAGCATGGTTGAAAGCTGGACAACACATTCGAAGTCGTATATTTTAGCCAATTTTTGGACCCACTTGGCCTTATCAATGGAATGTTGATCCATCTCTATATTTTAATGGCACGAAAACACAAAACAATATCTTCAACTAAAAAGTTTCTATGTTTTCTGCAGTGGTGTGCCGGTAACTCTGATAAGTTCTATCTTGTAGCTAATACAGTGTCCGCAAAAATGAATTTTGTCTTCCGGGCTTGCACTGGAATCGGACACCAGGCAAAAAAAAAAGTTCCACATGATACCTGCAAAGGGCAAAGGATGATGTAATAACTTGATTTTTCTGAAGTAGCCTTTTAAGTTTCTGACATTATATTCATGTTTTCATGTGAGATGCTATAAATAACTTCATATTTGACATATAATATTTGTTGTAGGTATTCGTGACTTATGTCTCTTTTCAAGTGCGATGAAGTTGGTTGCTTGTGTATTAATTAAAACCTTAGCTAGACAAAGACTTAGAAATGGAGAATAAATAAATTAACATGATTTTGGGTGTTTCTGCGTTCTATGTAATAAACTTTGGTTTAAGCGATCGTTGCGAGCAGACATTAGTGTTGACATTTTTGTGGGATCTTTTATCTGTAGAACAGAATGTCTGCGAAAGATTGATTTTTCGTATTGTTCATCTCCGAAAATATGTAGCGAAGGGTTGTGCTCATCCTTAGGTATTGAGTAATCCAAGGCATTAGAATGGAAAACATGAGAGTTTTCAGTTTCTTGAAAATTATCAGTTTTCTCTCTTTTCATGGTTCTTCACTATTCTAAGTAATTGATAATGTGAGACATACTTTACCTCTAAATAACAAATCTAAGCCCGCTAAGAAGATATTATATGTAGTTGTATTTTTCAACTTTATCGGGCCATGTACTTAGAGAGCTCAGACATTATGCATGTACATTTAGTAAGTATTAATATATCAGTAAGTCAGTCAGTCATAAGTCAGTAAGTAAGTAGTATTTAAAAGTTCAGTAATAAGTAGCGGAATTTTCATGCGAAGTATATCGGTACATAAAGTTTCTATTTAAACGCCGATGTACTGATTTACGATTTGTTTGGATTCTGACTGCAATATTAGGGTAACTTTTCGTCTCCAGATTTTGGTTCAAAAATGAGAAAATCTCCGACTTGAACAATGGATGAATCAGAATAGGACTTGAATTCCAAGTTGCTATAAAAATTTTAGAGATATGGTGGATTTAAAATGACGGTCTTTAATTTTTCAGGAAGCTTATCAAATCTGGGTTTCCATTCGAATTTATAATTTTTGTAAGAATCAGTTGAATTTATTATCAAGGCACGAGAGACAGAACACGTGAAGTATTCTGAAATAAGACGACCTACATACTACTGATATATATCACAGTATTTGGTTTAATGTGCTAGATAACAAATCAAGAAACCGGAAGCCCATATCTTTTCTATTATGATATTCCATTAATGAGCTAATCGTTTATTGCATAGACTTACTTTTTAACACCGTAATCGAAATTTTAAAAATAGTTCATAATTGATTCTTATACAATTTGTACTTACTTTCTGTAAACCGTGATGGGATACTCTACGAGCACCATGAAGGTAAATTTTTGTTCACAGGGTCCATGCACAGACATAAATATAGACAGCCAGTAAAGTTGGACATGAGACGCATCAGATGAAACATGGCAAACTGCTCCTTAAATAAACTTCCTACTTGAGTCTCATAATGTGGTAGGGTGCAACGGAGATGATTACGTAGCTAGTAGTCGAGTAGAATGAAATGTGTTCATACACTTTTTGTATATCAGTGATTACCTGGAAGAAATACTCTTTCTTGCAATCTGACGTCTAAGAAGTAATCACTCGTTTCAAAACTATATTGCTTCTACCTTTTGCAACTACATGTGGGTCTACTAGTACACATATTATGTACAATCATAAAATCTGAAGTGACAGTAAAGCAGATGTTCAGTGCAAGGATGCCTTACCCATGTACTGTTACTGTTACTTATATATTTTTAAAATCCATGCCTTACATACTAAATGATATCCCCATGTAATTTAATATATATTTTATAGAAACTTCAAAATGTCACAGAAAGAAACTATAAATTACTTACTAGAGTAGTTATGTGCAGAATAAGTAATAAAGACCAAAATAATACCATAATCATTTTAGAATGAAATCAAATTTCCAGCATCTCAGAATATCAAATTGATCAGAATATCAGAATGTCATGTTTAGGAGTTAGAAAATTAAATAATCGGAAATCCCTAACAATATCCTCATTATAGATAGGACAGGCATAAAGATTTCAAGATCAGTATATACTGAGGATTCTAGCTTAAGGTGCTAGTACTAAAACTTACAATCGCAATGTTACGAATATACAATTTAATTTCTGACTCATATTAAAAAATCCATATAGTAAATGAAATGCCACTTTTGCATAGACGTATTACAGCATCCTTATACAGAGTTCTTACTTCTGAATAATTTCTAGCTCTGATAGACAATAATCTCGTAGGAAAGAACGACTATTTCTAGCACCATTTTCTTAGCAATCCAGCAAATAAGTTAAATTAGAATAATACTTTCCTTAGTCCGACATATTTTCAACAAGTTCTGACACGAGGTAATATTTGTAATTCTCATCAACCTTTCAATTGCAGGTAAGACGACTTCCTAAAATATCATACATGAATCTTGAGACCAAAAGTAATATTCCAGGAGAATTTATGAACACATTGTTTGGTTCTTGTATATCTCATAATTCGGCTTTGACAGCGATTACCAGGTAAGGTAAACCGTATATTTAACAACCTCGTTTTTAAAAACTTTAAAATGCTATGTGTTTTGTAGTTCCTTTATTTATGAAAACGTGTAAGTTTTAATACAAATATCCGTTTTAAGAAACAACTATAAACTGTGTTTCCTCAACTTTTACAGAAGTGGTTATGAATATGCGGAAGAAATGGTAAAGAACAATTCACTTAAGAGTACTGATATACCTCCGGTAATGGCTCTTCTTTATACACCAGCAGGGTTGAGGGTAAGTAATACTATCATTTATGTATCATTTGGTAGTCAAAAGTATTAAACATCAAAATATTGTAATCTTTATATTAAATTATTGCTGTATATACTAATTATTTATATTATTTCTAATACGTTATAAACCTCTTCAAGGATATTTGAATTTAATCTATAAATATTTATCAGTTTTGTGTATAGATCATCTAAGAAGAAACTAAATCTAAGTAGAAACAGAAACCATTTCCTCTTAAATCCCATTCTCAAACACTTCTTGTTTATAGAATATTACATGCCTTTTCACGTTAATTACGGTTTTGCTTAAGTGGCGACAAATATAACGAATCACATAGAAGAGAGAAAATACTATTATTTTAACCTTAGTTGTTAAAATTAAACATTCTAGGCATTTTGTAGCATAATATATTTACCCGAAACTATCTCTCAACCATTTTAATTGCAGTGTCTTTAGTTTGTTGAACGTGTTCTTTGTATCGATTTAGTATCATTCATTCCTTACACTATCATTAATAACATATATTTCATGTATGTGCTTGTTGAAAATGTTTATATGTGATTTTTTCGGGAAAAGGATTGCTTATACAGTTGGAACATCGATTGTTTCCAGCTCAAAGGGGCAGTATGTGTCCTATTGGTATGTTGTTCTCAATCATAATTAGCCCTTACCACCAATAAGCTTTCTGCTGATGTTGAGAATTAGAAGTTCAAGCTAGTTAGGACATGACCATTACATGTGATATGGAGTGTACCGTTATGAACAAACTGAGAAAAGGAAGTTATGAGAAGATCAGGAGCAGCATTACTGATTGTACGTGCAAGCGTCAATAGAATGTGACACAGTAATTACTCCCTTCATTAGGAAACATGGACATTTGAAATACAATCGATTATTAAAATTATTTGAAATACAACCGATTGTTAAAATTATGATTGTCAGTGAGAATGCTGTATGTAAAAGTAGAATCAATATATCAAGAAGCAGTGTCAAAGTATTGCTGCATGAAATTGAATTACCAGAAAGACGAACGGATGAACAAAGATATTCTGTAAGACTTCTGACACCTATTTACAGCATAATTTGGAAGTATAACAATGTGAGTCATTGTCACGCTATTTTTGCATAAACGTAAGTAAATATACATTTCTCGCAAAAAAAAAAAAAACAATAAATGATTCAGTTTTTTCTTATTACAGAACGTAATGGAAACTATTGAAGTACTTAGGTCAGGATTACCCAATATTTTAATGCTGGTATGTTTTCAATGTTATAGAAGCATCAAATAAGTAATATAATTATTTATTGGTACATTCTTTACAGTTATTATTTTAAAAATTATACTCAATCCTTTATTAGAGTCGTGTTCAGAAGTTAAATGACACCATGGGAAAGTGAGTTGAGTTGATTTTGAGTTTAACGTCCCATTCAGCAGCGAGGCTATATGAGACGTGGACCTACTGATTAACGAGGAATCCGAACCACAGGAGCTCCCGTCGGGAATCGAACCCGGGAACGCGCAAAGAAAATTGATATACGAAGTTCGACAAGAGGAAAACACCAAAAAATCTTCAGGCTTCGTCTTGTGGTTCTAGTCTAGCATAACTTGATACGGTATGAACCAGAGAATTGTCTAACCACCGCTCAACTGTTACATCTTCAGATGATGTTAAAATGGATGAACTCAAAAATCGCCATATTTGTTCAAAAATTGAATTATGGCTTTATATATGGTGACAGGTCAATCTTGTAAAGCAGTGGTTGTACACATTTCATTTCGTAATGGTGCTCTCAAATTAAATGATAAAAGCGATTGAGTTGATTTTGAGTTTAACGTCCCGTTCAGCACCAAGGCTATATGAGACGTGGACCTACTGATTAACGTGGAATCCGAACCACATGAGCTCCCGCCGCGAATCGAAGCCGGGTGTCCCGCGCCACAGGCGCGTACGCTAACCGTGATAAAACAGATTCATAATTACACAGACGTATATGATTTTGACGGTACTTCGTGTTATGTTACTATTTTTTACAATTTCGAATCATAAAGACTGAAAGTAAAGCATATAAGATGCAATATTTGCGTATCCAATATATTGACAATGAGAAAAGTTATGAAATCTCAACTGCATAACGTCCACACTTGAGGACACGTCTTTTGCCGCTATTATCTCGTTTTGTATAATACAATTAGTCAAAATAACAAGACAATCTCATAAAAATGCACCAAAGTAACAAACTAAATAATATTTACCTGAAAAAGTGATTCCAATTGCTGAAAAATTATATTATTTACGAGCATATGGTCAACATTCGTTCAGACACGTTTTAATATCGTACTGCAACTGCAGCAACAGAGCGAGAGGCGCTGCCTCCTTCTGACATCCCATCGATGCTTTCATGTTCTTCTACAAGACACTCGTGCATTTACAGAAAATTCCCCTTTGAATTGGATAAGGAAGGATCTCTTATATATGTGTCCTCATATGAGGAGTAGTAATCGCCACACATGAGGCAAATTTCTCCGCACCCTGGAGCGTGGCGCCCGCCGCCACCGCAAAATTATTTGCCCCCGGGCGCCCGGCGCCAATTTTTGGGGTTACGTGGCCCGGAGTCAATGACCTAGGGGTACATAGGACCACCCCTTTTAGATTTTGGCAGGGGTACCATGGCCCACCCCCTAAATTTTGGCAGGGGTACCTAGGACCATCCCCATGAATTTTGGAAATTGCCAAATCTAAAAATTTGGTGTCGTAGCCTAGGATCGTAGTGTGTACCTCAATCTGTATTGGGGGTCTATGCCGTTCCCTTTTATGGGTAAAAAATTGCCAAAAAGTCAAATTTCGGGTATTTTTGACCTAATTTATCCCCTTTGATGAGATGTTATTATCCTATATGGTTATATGAGCGTATACACGAGTCCATTACCTTTCATAAGATATGGTTACATTTGTGCACCCCTTTAAAAATTTGGGAGGGGTACCTTGGCCCACCCCTTAAATTTTGGAAATTGCCCAATTTAAACATTTGGTATTATAGTACTGGACCCTAATATGTATTATGATAAATTTGGGTGGCCCACCCCGTTCCCTTTTAGGGGTACAAAATTGCCAAAATATAAACGTAAGCAATATGTTGTACCACGTATTTGGTATTCTGGCACAATTTATCCTCTTGGATGAGGTTCTATTACCTTATATGGTTATATGGTTATGTATGAGGGTCTATTACATTTCATAAGACATAGGTACATTTGTGCACCCCTTTAAAAATTTGGGAGGGGTACCTTGGCCCACTCCTTTAATTTTGGAAATTGCCCAATTTAAACACTTGGTATAATAGTATAAGACCCTAATATATATTACTATAAATTTGGGTGGTCCATCTCGCTCCCTTTCATGGGTACGAAATTGCCAAATTTTAGTACAACCATGTGTTTCGTTTTTGACATATTTTATTCCCTTGGATGAGGTCCTATTACCTTATATGATTTTATGGTCATGTATAGGAGTCCATTTCCTAACATAAGACATAGGTACATTGATGCACCCCGGAAGGGGTACCATAGCCAATCCCTTAAATTTTGGAAATTTAACAATTTAAGCATACGCTATCATAGTACATGACCTCAATATGTATCATGATAAATTGGGGTGATCCACCTTGTTCCCTTTCATGGGTAAAAAATTGCCAAAATATAAACATAAGCAATATGTTGTACCACGTGTTTGGTTTTTGGCCTAATTTATCCCGTTTGATGCGGTCTTATTACCGTATGTGGTTATATGGTCATGTGTATAGGTTCATTTCCTATCATAAGACAGGGGTACATTGATGCACCCTTTAAAATTTGGGAAGGGTATCTTGGCTCATCCACTAGTTTTAGAAATTGTTTAATATATGCATTTGGTATCTTCGTACAGGTCTTCAATATGTACCATTATAAATTTGGATGGCCCACATCGTTCCCTTCCATGGGTAAAGAACTACCAAAAATCAAATTTCGGAGGTTATTGACCCCTTTGATAAGTATTTAGCACGTTATATGGTTAATTACCCTTATATGTTTATGTTCCCTTTTAAATTGGGGAATTATCAAATAACATAATTCGGTAGACGTTTTGTAGGACCATTGTAGATGTTGGTATTCCTCTTATGGCCAAATATTCAAACTTTAAAAATTATTGACCTATTTTCTTGATACGGCTTTATTATTGAATAACTACAGGAATTATTACTTTTACATAAGACACAGGTGTATTTGTGTACCAATCTTAAATTTTGGGAGGGGTACATTTCTTATTGTCATATCAATAATTAGTAATTGTAGTTAGAATTGGGTGGTATCTCTTTCTTTGGGTAAATCATTGTCAAATATGAGTATGATCACGTGATCAGTTATTGACCTACGATGGGATTAGGAGTCCAGGACATTGGTACATTTAAACTTTCTAGGATAATTTGAGAATTGTCAAATGAAATTGCGTTATTGGTTTTGATTATTACAGCCTATGGACCTCTAAATTTTGGCAGGGGTACCTTGGCCCACCCCCTAAATTTTGGCAGGGGTACATAGAACCACCCCCCTTAAATTTTGGAAATTGCCAAACCTAAAATTTGGGTATGGTAGCCTAGGACCATAGTATGTACCTCTATCAGTATTGGGTGTCTATGTAGTTCCCTTTTATGAGTAAAAATTGCCAAAAATTCAAATTTCGGGGATTTTTGACCTAATTTATCCCCTTTGATGAGGTGTTATTACCTTATATGGTTATATGGGCGTATACAGGGGTCCATTAGCTTTCATAACGTATGGGAATATTAATGCACCCCTTGAAAATTTTGGGAGGGGTACCTTGGCTCATCCCTTAAATTTTGGAAATTGACCAATTTAAACATTGTGTATTATAGTACAGGGCCCTAATATGTATTATAATAAATTTGGGTGGTCCACCCAGTTCTCTTCTAGGGGTATAAAATTGTCAAAATATAAACGTAAGCAATACGTTATACCACGTGTTTGGTTTCTGGTCGATTTTATTCCCTTTGATGAGGTGTTATTATCGTATATAGTTATATGGTCATGTATAGGGGTCCATTACCTATCATAAAACATAGGTATATTTGTGCACACCTTTAAAAATTTGGGAGGGGTACCTTGGCCCACCCCTTAATTTTTAGAAATTGACCAATTTAAACATTGGGTATTATAGTACAGGACCCTAATATGTATTATGATACATTTGGGTGGTCCACCTCGTTCCCTTCTAGTGGTACAAAATTGCCAAAATATAAACGTAAGCAATACGTTATACCACGTGTTTGGTTTCTGGTCAATTTTATTCCCTTTGGTGAGGTGTTATTATCCTATATAGTTATATGGTCATGTATAGGGGTCCATTACCTATCATAAGACAGGTATATTTGTGCACCCTTTAAAGATTTGGGAGGGGTACCTTGGCCCACCCCTTAAATTTTAGAAATTGACCAATTTAAACATTGGGTATTATAGTACAGGACCCTAATATGTATTATGATAAATTTGGGTGGTCCACCTCGTTCCCTTCTAGGGGTACAAAATTGCCAAAATATAAACGTAAGCAATACGTTATACCACGTGTTTGGTTTCTGGTCGATTTTATTCCCTTTGATGAGGTGTTATTATGCTATATAGTTATATGGTCATGTATAGTGGTCCATTACCTATCATAAGACATAGGTATATTTGTGCACCCCTTTAAAAATTTGGGAGGGGTACCTTGGCCCACCCCTTAAATTTTAGAAATTGCACAATTTAAACATTTGGTAGTATAGTATTGAACCCTAATATATATCATTATAAATTTGGGTGGACTATCTCGTTCCCTTTTATGGGTACAATAAAATTGCCAAAATTTAAATGTAAGCAATACGGTGTACCACGTGTTTGGTTTTTGGTCCATTTTATCCCCTTTGATGAGATCCTATTAACTTATATGATTACAGGGGTTCATTTCCTATCATAAGACATGGGTATATTGTTGCACCCTTCTCAAAATTTGGCAAGGAGTCCACTGAAATTGTCCAATTTATGCATAGTACAGGACCTCAATATGTTTCGGCGGTCCTATTGCCAAATTTTTTTAGTACAACCGCAGGTTCGGTTATTGACTCAATTTATCCTATTTGATAAGGTATGGACGGGTATCCCCTTTCAACTTGGTAGGACCCTTCGGGTGTAGTACGGTCACGTGATCGATGATTTTGTTTTGATGCGCAACGAGGTCCCTGGTCAATGTTCTCTAGGAATTAGGTGGAAACTTTGCCCAGAGTTCTTGTCTTATATCGCACAGTTATTTAGGAGAATCTGATAGCGTTGTATGTATCATATTGATGGAATGAACAATAAAAACACATAGATAAGCATAAATTGTATTTTATTCATATTTCTGGTTTCTTCTTTTTCTTTCTTGTTACACTAAGGTATTGACAATGTTTGTACATTGAGTTGGGTTTCCTCAATTAGACCGCCTCCTCTTCTTGATTGTGATGATTTGTTTCCACGTTTTTCAGCATAGCACCCGTTTGCAAAGCTTCGTATTGTGAATTCTGTAAAAAGAACGAGGAAAAAGATGATTAGTATAGAAATAGATGATGATTAAACAAATACACTTTCAATGATAAATATGATAAAATTACCTGGAAGGAATATTGTAGCAGTCTACGATCATTAACCGTGGGTACTGTTGTGAACAAGTATTGAATTTCAAGCAGAGATTATCCTTGGGCTTTACAGCACAAATAAAAATAAGCATAATAGCCACATACGGATTAACCAAGACTTTGCATTTGGCTATTACTATATTTATAGTACATACAACGAAGTTTTAAGAATGCAACATGTTGTGGTACATAAGGAGGAAGGCCATAGAAATTGCTATCCAATGACTTCCTAATTTTGTGGATGGATCTGTATTTACAATGATTGCCAGAGGTAGATAAATCCGTGAGGGCAACTCATCGCCTGCAAATACCCCGGTAAAATGATTTCTGAATAATGGGCTACTGTTTAAAGCACTAGCTAATTGTAATGTATTCAACATCGTGAATGGAAATGATACATAACGTATACGTACCTTGTAATTTAAAAGTCCAGGATAATGTTGCGCTGGTGGTCGATCTCTAGGAGTGAGGAAAACTCTGCATACACAATACAGTTTGCAGGTGCTGCTAATTTCTCTTGGAAATGAACTTCCAATCGGATGGCTCCATGTCGTTGTAAATTCCAATAGTGACAATCTCCAGTAGAAGAATCGGAAGTTAGGTCAAATACAAACAGTGTATATCCATTCTTGTAGTCGGCTCTTGAAATTGTATTTCCAGTATTGGTAAAATGTATGCCAGAGCCTGAGAACAATGCGTGGTACGATGAAATGTAGAGATTTTCTTCAAAGTTGGGTTGCAATGGTTTTGAAGGTACAGCTTTTCCATCCACGTACAATGTAAAGAAATTAAGGTTTAAATGTTGAAATTCAAATGGATTGCTGGTAATAGTTCCACTGGATGCTTCATTCGATGTAAATCATGCAATAATACGATTTGGCAATGTTCCCATAAACAGGTTATCAATAGTTTTGGATTGTATATCCTTCGGGATGGTAAATTATTTCATTTGAACCCTTGTCAGAGGATACTTTGCCGGTGTAGATTGTAAAATTTTATTGTGTGCCAATTTAACACTAGAGCTAATGTTGACTTTTTTCACCTGCAACGATGCATCTAGAATATTGATTTTTGCATTGACACCACTTTCACTGGCCATGAGACAAAAATTTGGTTTTGCAGGAATAAGTTTCACACGTAATTCCACTCAATGAATTAAAAATTTATCTTGATTAAAAATGTCACAATGAAGGTGTCCAATCATATCGAATTTCATACTTTTTTTTGTCAGTTCATAGCGTTGTTGAAATTATTTGTTCTCCCTGGTGCATGCGTTCATATGACCAGCCGTATCTTGAAACCACATTGCTGTTTGTAAATGCGTATTTTTAGCTCCATCACTATAATTGAGCAGTTTTTCCAGGTACGAACGATATGCATGATTATGTGACGGAAATGAAATCAGTTTATTGTTCAAGTAGATTTGTACTTCACTAAACATAGCATTTAGAAAATCATTGACAGGTGAAATTCCTTTATCCGTTTCGGTGAAGGATGAACCATCTGGTTTCACAATTTATGCTTGGATGTACAATAAGGTTTGTGGCAAATCAATATATTCATCACTGCTACCACTCACTACAAATTCTATTGGTGAATTTTCAGCTGTTGAACTAATTGGTTTGTAGCCAATAATACGATTGTCCAGAACACTGGTTTGCGTGGATAACGTTGAAAAAATGTCCAATTCACATTTTACACATTCACAGGATTGATGATGTAAGAAAGCCATCGTTGAATTAATCAAAAATATCTGGTGACGATGCCAATGATCTCTTCTTATGTGATAATTTAAGTCTCTTCGTAGGATTGATGGTGTTGTTGATCGTTGGAAGGTCAACCTCAAACTGAGAGCAGTCATTCCACTTTCGTTTATGATATCCACTTCCCAGCATAGTTTTCAACTTATTTTTAGCTTTTTCTTGTAAATTTGTTTTTGCCTCTTGCATACATTGATGAAACGATTCTTCCAGCGGTTGATTCGAGATCACAACATCATTAATCATATTGGCACCAGATTTTAATAATTCTTTTCCCACAGTTTTAGCTCCTTACTTCACAAGTGGTAACACTGAACGAAATAAGCCACCAAGGAAACTCCCAATGCCATGTCCTGCTTGATAGGGACTTCCCACATAGACGTTGCCGATACCGGACAACGCTTGTTTTTGGTAGTATTGCTAATACGGATCAGTCATGACGACGACGACGATGGAAATTTAGTTTTGTACACACCGTTCCAAAGGTGAATGGCATACGATGACCTGTGCTATCCCTTATATCGATTTATATTCGCTCAAAATTCACTGTTCCCACCGGAACATAATGTGCAGGATTAAAGATTTGTACGGCATGACTTCCAAAAGTATGATTCACAGGATCCATGTTGACAATTCGTAGCCAGGGTACCATTGTATCTCCAACAATGACAGATTCAATAATGTCACAATAGACGTACATTTGTGATGGTAAGCTTAATCGTACATCCGGTGTATATTGTCCCTTTTCCATATCTTTTAAATAACTTTTCGTTTCAAATCCAAGCATTAAACTAACACTTGGTGAGATTTGAACAGAAGTATGGATTTCCTTATTGGGATGTCTTATGAGGCATATATTATTAGTCGCGTCATGCGATATAAATAAATTGGTTTCTTTATGATGTATATTAATTGCATGAATAAGATCCCGTATATTGTTATAATAGCGTAGAGGGATCGTTACAAACTTCCACGGTTCTTGATCACTACTACTTGATGATTTGTAATATATTTTATTGTTTTTACTGTTAATGTTCGGCAAAGAATGTGGATAATGAATCTCTACAATTGCCACATCCCATTTCTGGCGAAACTCTACACGTCGTTGTAATTTCGTAATATATGAAGTCAATGTATTTTCTGGAAAATAATCCATGGAACTATTACTGGGAAGTGTAACGTAAAAATCTTCATCAGGTTCCACTCTTCTTCTTCTTCAATGAAGTTGCAGGGATCCACGAATTGAATGAGGAATGATATCCTTTCCACTGGACGAGATACTCCTTTCTGCGACCTTTTGTTCTTGTACGTAATATTTTATCGATGAGGAACGTCGAGGGGAGCGGTACTGGTTGTAATTCTTCTCTGTGGAAAACACCATCGATGAGTTGATGATTTAAATGCTCTAGTCGATACACTGGTGGGTTTCTTGGTACAATGGCTTTTACTCTAAATATTTCCCAAGTCCAGTTCTCGAGGTAACCCTTGTCAAAGATATGTTTTGTTTTACTTGTACGAACAGTATCACCAACAGATAAATCTGTATCTTGTTTTGAACGTCGTAGCTTTTTGTCGTATAAGTTATGCCACACCTCCAGTAAATTGTCCTGAGAAACGTTTGCAGGTGCCATTTTAATACTGGAATGCCGACTTTCATTGTATGCTTTTACAAGTAAAGGCAATACTTTGATGTAATTGTATGTTTGAAATTTGGTAAAGTATTTCCACATACGATGTTTCAATGTCTGATTAAATCTTTCTGCGATGCTAGCTTTAATATCTGGATCCTTTGTTGTAACATGATGCACGTTGTGTTTCCTGAGAAACTTTTGTACTGTTTTGTTGGTAAATACAGTTCCTTGATCACTACGTAGCACAATTGGTTTCCTGTTCTGGAAAATCATTTCAAATGCATTCACTATATCCTCGGCACTTTTTGATTATAGTGGTACAGCCCACCCGTACCGACTAAACACATCAATTACTGTAAGAATATAGCGGTAATTGTCATTATAGTTTTGAAGTGATTGTAAATCATTTAAACCCCATTCCCATTGATCATCAATATTGTTGACAAGATAAAAATCTCTACGGAAAGACGACGTACAGGACGATGTAACGTGTAGGTGGGTTGTTTGTTTAACCAAAGTTTTATTTTGGGTAGAGGTATAGATTTTCCTGTGGCTTGCCATAATTTCTTTGCAGTAGAAAATGATGCAGGATGTGCTGGATTGTAATAAATGGATTTCAACTTTTTGTTCATGGTTTGTACGTTGACCATTGTGGAATGGTACGTTTTCTTTTTGGTCGGACTTCTAAAACATCATCATCATCTTCTTCTTCTTCTTCTTCTCCGGAAGAAAATAATTCAGGTGTCGGTTTTGGTGGTGAAGATCCTTCAGATGTTGTTGTACTATTATGCTTGACAATATAGTTTAATCTTCGTGGATTACCAATCAATTCTTGAGGTGTGTTTGACGATGCGAGGTAGTTGCAAAACAATTCCCAGCCTTGAGGATTAGAATGTTTCCTCGGTCGAGTCACATCACACATAAAACCTACAATATTGGATCCATGTAGTTTATTATTGTTGATGTACACAGTTCCTTTATGATCCCACGTAATTGCGTCATCTTGTTTTAAACGACGGAACAGTAGTTCGGCTTCCTTACGATACATTTGTGGTATTGCGGCTAAAATTTCTTGTTTCGTGCTATCGTCAACATTCGGGACGAAAAAAAATGAAATCTTTGAGTTTTACGTCCCACGTTAACATTCGGGACGTCACCGTCAGGTTTCATTGATGTAATTGTAAGTGGTATTGGTTCTTCTTGTTTACGTATCACAAAGATATTTCTGTAATATTCTATTGTACTGATTCCATTTTTCTTCATCACTTGGATACGATGTATTCAATATAGATTGCATTTCACGATCGAGATTAGATTCTCGATTTTCACTCGCACAGGATGATAATGCATGCATTCGTTGTAGCATTTCTGGTGGCATTAAAACCATCTTCTTGCTATGTTCCATGATGTTTATTGTTTAAACAAAATACTGGATAACACATTTCCTACAATAGGTGCAAGTAATGCAGGTAAGAATCCTCCTTGTTGTACGTCTAAATGTTTCTTCTTTTTATCCAATGATTTGGTATTGTCTACGAGATAGCTTAGCGTTTTCTTGTAACGCTTTAATCTTGACCACTGCGCACTTGTCAGTAGAACATTGTCTTTTAAGACATTATAACAACATTCACAAATACTATGAATTAATGAAGCGTCTGCATTGGCAATAAAAGCTTTACGCAATCTTCGTTTAGCTTTGTGCAGAGCACGTAGCTGATCAGCGTGTTTCACTGTAGGAGACATCGTGACAGACTAAGTCATTCTTTTCACATGCACAATAATTTAAACATGTTTTGTTGGTACGTAAACGTAATGATGAAAATCGTCAGGAAAAATATTTGTACGAAATCGCATTTCATCGGGTGTATCTTGTTTAAGATCCATCAGTAAATAAGCATGTGGATTTCTTGTTGCGTCTGCATAACTTCCTTGTAGAAACAGTGGATACTAAGACATGATTTGATGACTCATATGCTTGATTTGCGACTTGTCACGTGGATTTTTAAACAACACCAAATACGAACAATTTAAACTCATATTTCTATTGGCTTTACTTTGACGAAATACATTTTGTGTTATAAAAATCACACTAATATTTCGATGATGCGACACTTTTGTGAACATATCAACAATATCACTATTCACTTCTTGCATATGGTTATCAAGAATAATCAAATGTGGTCCATCTTGAGGCTGAAAATCTTTCATTCGTGGAAGTCCTTCGTGAAATTCTACTGGAACCGGCATTGTTGCATACACGTCTTGCCATTCTGCATAATACCAGTATATCTTACGAAATTTCGCATTGATCATGGTTGGGAGGTGTGACAGTAATCGCTTCACAAAATACGTTTTTCCACACCCACCAGGTCCTGAAAGAATACAGGTAAATGGATGTTTACACTGTGTATCCATGATGAACACTAACACCTTGTTTCAAAAATGATACGTATTTAAAGCGAGTACAATTTTTTTTGTTTTAGTTTGTAACTTCTTGCACTCACTGGTAAATGTTCGCGAGAAACGAAAAATCCGTTAATCTGTTTATCGAATAGTTGAAAGCCGTTTATTTGTTAATCGAATAGTTGAAAACCGTTTATTTGTTAATCGAATTGTTAAAAACCGGATAAAGTTTAACGGTTAACCCTGAAATCTGATCACTGTTTGATTTAAATTCTATTTGAAAATTTTTCGTTTGAAATTTGTTTTGAAATTTTTGTTTGAAAATTTTTTGTTCCAAAATTTTTGTTTCAAATTTTTAGTTTGAAAATTGTTTTTGTTTCAAAAAATATTGCTTCAAACTTTTTTGTTTTCAAAATTCTTTAGTTTGAAAAATTTTTTTGTTTCAAATTTTTAGTTTGAAAATTTTTTTCGTTTCAAAAACTATTGCTTTAAACTTTTTTGTTTGAAATTTTTGTTTGAAAAGTTTTCAAAATTTTTCGTTTCAAATTTTTGTTTTGAAATTTTTTTAGTTTCAAGATTTTCGTTTAAAAGTTTTCGTTTCAATTATTGTTTTGATTTTTTTTAGTTTGAAAGTTGAAAAGAAGTTAAATGTCATGAATCTTTCCGTTCAAAGTTTCCACCTAATTCCTAGAGAACATTCACCAGGGACCTCGTCGCGCATCTAAACAAAGCATCGATCACGTGACTGTACTACACCCGAATGGTCCTACGAAATTGAAAGGGGATACCCGTCCACACCTTATAACCTTATCAAATAGGATAAATTGAGTCAATAACCGAACACGTGGTTGTACTAAAAAATTGCAATAGGACCACCGAACCATATTGAGGTCTTGTACTATGCTTAAATTGGACAATTTCAATGTACTCCTTGCCAAATTTTAAGAAGGGTGCAACAATATACCCATGTCTTATGATAGGAAATGGACCCCTGTAATCTATAAGGTAATAGGATCTCATCAAAGGGGATAAAATGGACCAAAAACCAAACACGTGGTTGAACGTATTGCTTACGTTTATATTTTGGCAATTTTTTGTACCCCTAAAAGGGAATGAGATAGTGCACCCAAATTTATAATGATATATATTAGGGTCCAATACTAAAATACAAAATGTTTATATTGGGCAATTTCTAAAATTTAAGGGGTGGGCCAAGGTACCCCTCCCAAATTTTTAAAGCTGTGCACAAATATACCTATGTTTTATGATAGGTAATGGACCCCTATACATGACCATATAACTATATACGATAATAACACCTCATCAAAGGGAATAAAATCGACCAAAAACCAAACACGTGGTATAACGTATTGCTTATGTTTATTTTTTGTCAATTTGTACCCCTAGAAGGGAACGAGGTGAACCACCCAAATGTATCATAATACATATTAGGGTCCTGTACTATAATACCCAATGTTTAAATTGGTCAATTTCCAAAATTTAAGCGGTGGGCTAAGGTACCCCTCCCAAAATTTTCAAGGAGTGCATTAGTATACCCATATGTTATGAAAACTAATGGACCTCTGTATACGCCCATATAACCATATAAGGTAATTACACCTCATCAAAGGGGATTAATTAGGTCCAAAACCCCCGAAATTTGAATCTTTTGCAATTTTTACCCACAAAAGGGAACGACATAGACACCCAATACTGATAGAAGTACATACTATGGTTCTAGGCTACCATACCCAATTTTTAGATTTGGCATTTTCCAAAATTTAAGGGGGTGGTTCTATGTACCCCTGCCAAAATTGGGGGGGTGGGCCAAGGTATCACTGCCAAAATTTAGAGGGGTGATCCTAAGTACCCCTAGGTCATTCACCCTAGGCCAAGGTCTTTGACCTTTGACCTATGACGTCATAAAAGTCGGGGTCAAAGTCCAAAACGCGGTCAGGTGTGACCCATACTACTTGAGGCCAGTATGCATGAGAGGATTAACATAAATTAAAATCTATCATAGTTTTCGAAAATATGTCTTTTAAGGGAAAATGAGGATATTTTGTTCCAAATTTTCTAAACATTAAAACCAATGGTGTCTTTCTTATTATCACGGATTTACAGCTGAAGATGTCTTAACATTTTAATTCCCTTCCCGTACTGCTTTTTATAATGTCATTGTGAGTACCTGCTTATCCTAAGGAAGAAGAAGAACTTCAGAATGAAGAAGGAAAGCTATGTAACAAGGACATCAATTTAGGAAGATCAAACCGAAAATGTTACAATTAAGTGAACAAACATCCCAATATATTCCAACATTCCGTTTTTAAGTGGGAAAGGGACAATATCTTAGTTTCTCACGATATTCAAATTGACTTTCTCAGTCTCATCATAACGTCAAAACGGTTGAAGTAGTTGAAAAGTCTTTTTGTATACTGTACTGCATTCAGATTTACTTTTCGAATTGAAAAAAGTGTTTTCATTTTTGTTATAAAGTGCTAAATATGTTTGAAATTATTATAGTTATTGCCCGTCATAAAGAGGATACAAAAAGGTTTTGTCTAAAAGGAAATTACTTATTGCTATATCTACGAGTGTCTGTGAAATATGGGGATCTGTAAACTAAACTATGTATTTATTCAGGTGCAAAAGTCTGCTTGTATTATGGAAACGTCCATTGTTGAGAGGTTCAGTAGGCCCCTACTCAAAAATTGTTTACAATTTTTCAAACATTTAACCAATGTTCATGGGAGAGGAGTGTGATGCATTGCAACAAATGTCTCATAAGCACTAACATTATTCACTTGTTTTCGAAAAATGTACAGTGCGCAATATAGAAAATGTTTAAGATTTTAAACCCCAATTACTATCAAACACTTGCGCCATGTGCTTATGTACTCAGAAACATATGTCTTGATTGACTACCCGCTCTTGATGTTCAACACAACTATTCCCCTCCAGCTTCCTTGCCTGAAGTGGACTTGTGACGTACAGTGACTCCTTCCATTCAGACGAAAAAAAAATACCTGAACCAAGTTTACAATATTTATAATTCTAACACCGACTCTTTGATTCGTTTCTTCTAAAATTCCTTTGTAGAATCTGAGTGAAAGTGTCGCAAATGTTCCCATACCTTCATGAACTCTTTTATTTACATTGTATAGAAAGTCTCAATAACGGCAGTATGTGCTTTCCGAACTAAATAAAAAATTCCACCACTTTGAGTGGTTTCAAGAGTCTTAGCTTTGATCGCAAGCCATGTACGTTCATAGTGTATGACATTGAGAAAGAGAGAGAGAGAGAGAGAGAGAGAGAGAGAGAGAGAAAGAGAGAGAGAGAGAGAGATTCAAATACGAAGATAGAGAGGGATGATTTACATATGCAAATTTAGAATTGGGGAAAAATGATCAAACAGCATACATATTATGATGAAGTTTGTGATTTTGTGAAACAGAAGGAGGAAAGGTTGCGATCTGCGAGAATCACAACAGGAAGTTATCGAATTAGGCTGGAGAACACTTCAGAGGATCAGACGATTGCGAATGGAGAGAAAGATCTTAAGAACAGTGATTTTAAAACTTTAGAAAAATCTTCAGCTTCCGAGATTGTTTTCGAGCCACCAACGTGTTAATATCAAACCATGACGTTATCCATTCAACCACGGAGAGTTCATCTCAAGCATTCATAAACTTTTCCTTTAGTTACATTGGGAATCTAATATAATGGAATATCCCAAAAGTTGACTTGGTACCTGTGCCGATGTCTATAAACGTAGCCCTCTTGTAGCTTTATTACAGGTTGCACAATAAACTTCCACTTATTCAGCAACACTTTTTAAGGTAATGAAAATTTGTTCCTATCGTGGTAATTGAGTTTTATTAGATAGAACTTTTGATAAAGTATTCCCAAATGCTCAAGCATATTAACATCTTCCTGAAGCTGTAAGAAAAATGAAACAAATCGTGCTAAAAGTTTTAGAATATTGAATTGAAAAGTAAGAAAAAATAAGGATGAAAATGCGCATAACGGTGTCACATTAATGCGAACATATAAATTAAGAAAAAAAAACTCATTTATGACATGATGCCTTTGATGTACTCTTAGTGTAAGAGACTCCCACGTGGATGGTCCTAGGTTGGAATCCTGATCATTTATACTGTTTTTTGTCTTTCAGCTGTGCTTTTACTGTGCATTTGTCTCGTATTTGAAAATTAGTTCTGCTTAACCCGTAAGTACTAGGGACCGTCTCTCAGACCACTGCTACTTTTCGTATCTTTATATTTTCCACAGTCTCACTACTAAAAGTAGATCTTTTCGTCTACCTTCCTCTCTAGCAAACGGTTACGTATTGTCAAGTTGGTGTTATAATTGATTCCCTGTGCGCGGCGCTGGAGGGGTATAGTAGTTACATGAGTATTTTTCTGTTCAGTTGCCTTTCGTTATCTACTGATTATTAGTAGTTTTCTGTCTTACTGTGTGTCACGTCTTGCAACACACATAAAATACGGGCTTTACGGGCGGTGGCTCAGTGGAAGAGCGTTCCCCTCTGGTGCTAGGGGTCCCGGGTTCGATCCCAGCCCCCGCCAAGTGAACTTTGTGGTGGACAAACACCGTGTGCGTGGCTTTTCTCGGGGTTCTCCCGTTTCCTCCCACTGTCTTCATTCCACCATTTTATTCATTACTTATCATCACCGTCTCCTTTAGCCTAACCGGCATACCGTGGGACGTAAAACTCACTGATTTCATTTTCATTTTACACATCAAATAATGACCCAGAGACTGGAAAACCTGGAATAATTATATTTTATAACATGAGTAAAGGCGGAGTGGATACTGTACACAAAAAATGTACAGATTATACATCAAATCGTCTAACAAGACGATTGCCATTGACAATTTTCTTTTTGCTGGTGGATGTTGCGTGTGGTGTCAATGCGTATGATTTGCATCAAGTATACGCTACATCCGCAGTGATGAAAAGACTTGATTTCATGAAAACGTTGGCAAAAGGACTTGTTAGGCCTCACATAGAACGTACAGTAGATTGTTCATCGGATAACTCCAATGAGAGCTGAGGTTTTCAATCAAGGGCATACTACAGCTTGAAAGTGAGTTTTCCACCATCGTGCACAAGGGGTTAAAGAGGAAAACATATTCTTTTCTCCACTGAGTTGTAAGCGGAAAGTAAAGATATTCATATTAGCGGTGTGGGGTACCGATTTCCTTGCAGTGCAGAAAAAAAGATATATGTGCCTAGCTGAAGAAAGTGCATCCTGTTAGGAAAGTTACTACGGTACTTTCTTTACCAGCAAAACGTATTTTCTTTACTCTCGCGATCATATAAAAACTAAAAATAAGTTTTATCCATTACCTTTTTACTACAAAAATGTAACAGTACAACAATAACAGTACTTTCTTGTAAGTTTAAAAAAGCTAAATTTTCATGTTTTTCTCCGTTTTTTCAGTATTTTTTATTCTCAGTGCCTCTATAAGAACAGTCTATTTTAAATTAGTGTTATTTTGACTACATAGAAACGGAGAAAAAATTGAATATTTCAACAATTACAATTTTAGAATAACAATGAAACCACTGTTGCAAATTTGACTATGCTTTTTTCTCATTGCTTTAAAAATATAAAACTTTTTTTTGCATCGTGAAATTACTATGTTCTATTTTTCTATAAGCAACTAAGATATATAGGACAGTATTTTGAAAAATATGCAATAAAACTACTATTCAGAAAATGTGAAACAACAATGCGGTCTCACAGACCGTTCCATAGTAGTTACGTGATTCTTTCCGTCCATAGTACTTAAGGGTTAAAATAACTGTGACTACATTTAATTAAAAATTGGACTCTTGGGATGAAGAGTATTGAGTATAGCTAAAAGGAAAACAAATAGGAGGAGCGATCGGGATTCAGATCCAGTATCATACCCCTTACACTTACCACTCATCTAACACCTAATGACATAAAAGTGGTTTTTAGAAGTTATATGTTAGCTTGCAAAAGACACACTTATGCGCATTTCCATTACACCTTTTGAAAACTAAGAGGTTTGTGGCTGCTCTTTTTCAAGTCTTAATTCGCCAGATCTTAAAATCTTTCTTTACCTTCGCAGCTTTATTGGACAACTGTCTGATTTGATTCTCTCAATTCAAACAATTTCATTCTTTTGTTTCACAGAATTGTAGATTTTGTCATAATATGCAATGTTGTTCGACCATTTTTCTCCAATTCTAAACTTGCATAGGTAAATCCTTTCTCTCTGTATCCATAACTGAATATCTCTCTCCGAATGTCGTTCACTATGATCGCACGTGATTTGCTATCAAATCTTCTACTCTTGAAACCAAATATAAGTGCTGTAGTAATGTGCTTTTGTAACTCTATAGGTATGTTACTAAAAGTAGCTTGATTTTAAATTTTGTTAGGGAGGGGGGATTCTCCAACGACATAAGAGTTTGAGACATTGTTTTCATATCAGTTTTTACTGCAAATTTGATCAAAAAAATATGTGCTTATCGCACTCAAGGAAGGGGGAATTACATCCTCCTGTTTTTGCGCAAATAACGCCTCTGAAACATTTGTTTTCACTTACTGGGAACCAACATGAAACTAATCATTGAATAACCGTAATTTCTGTCAGTAGTTTAAGAGCCCTATGCCTTCTGTAACAAATTCGCAAACACCTTATCATGGATATGCTCCGTAGCCATATCATAACACAATCAAGTGTAAGTATCAATATCTCCATATTTGTAAGGTTGAATGTTGTACGGTTAGAGGCTGAAAGTGCTAAGAATTAAGCACATGCATTGCGTGAACTGGAAAAGAAAAGAAACTAGTTTTGTTTACTATTCTTTGCTTTTCTTATTGATGTTGAATATTGGCTGTATTGCACCTATCAAAATAAAAGTATAGGAATGAATCAAAGAATGTCCGCAACAGTTATTCTAGGTAGATTTTGCTGGATGTTGTGTTGGGTAATGTTGATTATTATTAACCTTGCAAATATGGAGATATTGATACTTACACTTGATTGTGTTATGATATGGTCACGGAGCATATCCATGATAAGGTGTATGCGAAGTTGTTACAACTGGCGACGAGTTTTAGTAAGACCACGCAGTAATAATGATCAGTTATTTAATTTAACTAAATTGGTGTCTCCACAGTCAGTACCGAGAAATGAAATATGCTGGCTCAAGATGTTATGTAATAAGGTATACATTCCTTTTGAAGTGGATACAGGAGCAGCAGCTACAGTCCTGCCAATTAAATTATATGAACAATATTTCTATAATTGTTCTATTGACAACACAAGCACGGTGTTACGAGCAGCGGAAGGTACGCCTTTAAAAATTCTGGGTGAAATAAAGGTTTGGGTTGAGTTCAAACCATTTGCTGGATGGTTGAAGATGGTACTAGTACACAATAAATTATCGCATGCTAAACTAGGGCGTCCCTGGATAAATGTTTTGTTCCCAGCATGGAGACAATTATTTCAAGGTAATGAATTGTTAGAATGTCGAATTATTAATAGTGTTAAAGAAAATATAAGCGAAGTTTTGAAACAAAAATATCCTAAAGTGTTTTCCGAGGAAGTTAACAAGCCTATAACAGGATATGCTTGTCACATTCCTGTCAGAGCGGACGCTATTCCAATTTTTAGGAAGCATTATCAAATACCATATAGCATAGTAGATCAAGTCAAACGAGATGTTGATAAATTAGTAGCACAGAAGATATGGAAACCGGTATCTTATTCTGATTGGGCTACACCTACGGTTATCGTGCGGAAGAAAAACGGTGAATTACGCATGTGCGTGGATTATAAAGTGACACTAAACAAGGTTCTTGAAAAGATAGTATATCCACTTCCTACACCGGAAGACATTTTTAATCAATTACAAGGGATGGCAGTCTTTACTGTTTTGGATCTCAGAATGGCGTATCAACAAATTTTAGTTGATGAGCGATTGAAACCTTTTCTAACGGTAACCACGCCATGGGGACTTTATCAGCCTCAACGATTACCATTTGGGCTGACGTGCAGTCCACATATATTTCAGAAGGTTATAGATCAGCTACTGCAGAATGTGCCATTTGTTTTCGCTTTCCTAGATGACATTTTGATAGCTGGTAAAGATAAGGAGGATTGTTTGCAACGCACTACTTACGTTTTAGAAATATTACAATCATATAATGTTAATGTGAGGTTTGACAAATGCCAATTTTTGCAAACGACAACTGAGTATCTGGGTTACTAAATCTCTGCAGAAGGAATACGTCCACTACAGAAGCACGAAGAAGCAATTTTGAAATGCCAGACTCCTAAGGATGTAAAACAGTTGAAGTCCTATCTTGGAATGCTCAATTTTTTTCATAAGAACGTACCTAACATGTCTTCACAATTGCCTAATTTGTTTCAGTTGTTAAATAGAAAGGTAAAATGGTCGGGGACAGATAAGCATGAAAGAGAATTTACTTTGTCCAAACGATTGATACAAGAAGCGAAATGCATTCATCCCTTTGACAGTAAGGCTGAAGTAGTTTTGATTACTGATAGCAGTGCTTATGGAGTAGGTGCGCAGCTGTGCAATAGGAAGAAAAACAAAGTCATTACTGTCACTTGTGCTTCAGCTACATTAAATGACGCAGAAAAAAATTATAGTCAATTTGAGAAAGAAACGCTGGCTATAATTTTTGCCTTATGGAAGTTTCATAAATATGTCTTTGGGCGCCAATTTGAGATACGCACAGATTCCTTGCCTGCAAAATTAATCTTCGATGATAAAACTAATATACCTAATTTAGCATCTCCACGATTACAGAGATGGGCCCTAATGTTACTAAATTATGATTATAAAATTTCCTATAGCAAACATGTAGAAGTTGCGGACTGCTTATCACGTTTGCCAGTAGAAGAACAAATCGGTGATTGGCAAGTTTCCCAGGAGTATTTAGATAGTCTTGCCATAGAATCCCCCTTATATGAGGCAATTACGAATGAAACAGCTAATGATAGAGTGATGTCGCAAGTCATGAACTGGATATTACATGGATGGCCTAAACAACTTGAAAATGGTGACATAAGAAGTGAATTGCAAGCGTACAGTAGTCGACGGCATGAACTACACATCGAACAAAACTGTCTTTTTTGGGGAAACAAGCTAGCTGTTCCAAGTTCATAAATATAAGTTTTAACTATGCTATACAACCAACAGTTAGGCTTAAATAGGACTAAGGCTAAAGCCCGAGCTCACTATTGGTGGCCAACCATGGAAAAGGATATTGCGAATCTGGTGCGACAATGCACTTCATGTCAAGTGATGCATAATCGAGTTCCTCAAAATCGTTATCAGGCATGGATAACTCCAAGCCAACCATGGCAACGAGTGCATATCGACTTGTTCGAAATAGCAGACGTAAATTTCTTCTATTAGTAGATGCTTTTACCCAGTGTGTTGAGATTTGGCAAATGGGCCAAACATCTGCTTTGAACACTATCGAAAAGGTAAATATTTGTTTCACAAGATTTGGCTGGCCACAAGTGATAGTTTCAGATAATGGGCCACACTTTGCTAATCAACAATTTACAGAATATTGGAAGAAAAGAGGAGTGAAAATAATGCACGCGCCGCCCTGACATCCGCAAAGCAACGGATTGGCGGAAAGAGCTGTTCAATTAGTCAAAGGTATGATAAAAAAGAAACTATTGGAGCTCGGTTCCTGGGCATGCACTAACCGACAACTTAATGAATTGATCGATGAAACATTGTATGGTTTACGATTTACGCGATCAAGCAAATTGAAGAATTCACCAGCTGGTCTAATGTTTGCATTCGAGCCAAGACATATATATAATATCAGTAACAAATCCTGTCACAGGGACTCGGTCGAACATTCATCGCCAGAATATTGTGATAACAAATTTCAAGAAGGTCAAGCTGTCTGGGTATTAAATCTAAAACACCACTTTCCTAAATTTTTGCGGGGTACGATTAATCGTTGTTTGGGAAGATGTATGTATGAGGTAACAGTACAGAACAGAATTAGAAGAGTTCATAGACATCAATTAAGATTTATGGATTGCCAACTGGAAGCTTCTGGTAATTTACCAAACAAAATTAGGAACCCCTTAGTGGACAAGAAGAAATCTACCATTATTAACACAAGGTTTAGAAACATACCTCCGATGAAGAGATCAGACAGAGTATCTGATAATCGACACACTGCTGATGATTGGTGGATTATTCTCAATGACAGAAACATTCCAAGTAACACGTTAGAAAAGGGTCTCAGGAAGGAAACATAGAACAGGTATTAAGACGTTCTACTCGAGAACGAAGGCAGCCTGAACGTTATTCACCTGTGTAATATATATATATCTAGATACTAAAAAAACAGAGAGAAGAATGTTGAACGGTTAGAGGCTGAAAGTGCTAAGAATTAAGCACATGCATTGCGTGAATTGGAAAAGAAAAGGAACCGATTTTGTTTGCTATTCTTTGCTCTTCTTGTTGATGCTGAATATTGGCTGTATTGCACCTATCAAAATAAAAGTATAGGAATGAATCAAAGAATGTCCGCAACAGTTATTCTAGGTAGAATTTGCTGGCTGTTGTGTTGGGTAATGTGGATTATTATTACCCTCGCAAATATGGAGATATTGATATTTATACTTGATTGGGTTATGATATGGCTACGGAGAATATCCATGATAAGGTGTATGCGAAGTTGTTACACCCTCATTACTGACTACGAGAAGCACAGCACATGCTGCCGTGATTGACAATTTCTTTATATTTCACAAGGTGAATCTTCCTACCTTGATGTGATACGTACTCATTGAAGAAAGGAAAGAATGCAAATAAAAGCGTTCATGAAGCTATGAGAACATTTTCTTACACTTTTCGTTGTTCAGGCTCTACAAAGGCATTTATGAACAAACAATAAAAGATACGAGTTTAGAACTAGAAATATTGTACACATGGTGCCTGTTTTTTCTTCGTCTGGATGGAAGGAGTATATTACATCACACAAACAGTTTTAGACAATGAGAGAAGTTGGACTGATAGCACTAAGTCCATCGAGACATATGTTTCTGAATGCAAGAGCTTGGTGCAAGAGCTTGGTTGTAATTAGACTTATTTTTTGTAAGAATTCTTTACCGCGAGCTTTACAACCTACTCTGCAGACACTCCACTGGTATGTTAAAAAAACGACTTTTTTTACACGTTCAATTTTTAAAAACTTTTTTTCAATTTTTGTAAGAGAAAACTTAAAATTTCTTCCATTTCAAGGTGAAAAAGTTGAAGGGCGTTATGAAAGTACTCCTTCGTCAATAAGATTTTTGGTCCCAAACAGTGTCTTGGAAAATTTATATCAAACTGCCTAGAGATAAGGAGGTTTCTGTCTTACATAATGATCAGATCATTGTAATTGTGAATATAATGTCGTGAACATACTTTTGAAACTCAGAAAGGTAGCGTTTTGTATTTGAGGTGCTCCTAATTGCGTATGGACCTATAACTCTCATAGATATCTTGCCGAGAACAGTGTGGCTTTCGGGCAATATACTGTTTTCAACAACCACATTCAGATCCTCTCGTTTCCAGTAGTAACAATTGTGACGCTTGCGAAACGTCTCAACATAAAACACTACTTCATTTCAAAACAGGATAATACTGAAAAGAACGGACGCGCCCTCATACTAAGCAAACATAATCTTATCATACCTCAATTGATGATCACAGTCTTTCAGCAACAATTCATGCTGGTAATGTAGTTAGCATAAGCGAAAATTCAAGATTTTCTTTGGAAAATTCGAGTTGTGTTCCGGATAGAAACATTTTAGGAGGATGTCTTTCTTAGTGAATTCTAAAGACTTCGAATGCACGTTTCCTGACCCATATGCACAATATTATTCATTCTGGATGTTGAGGAGCTGCCACATGTCCTAATATCTGCTAGAGAATGTGTGTCCATTAATTTCGAAAGGAAAGTAGTTATGGTTTATTTTTATCAATTCACGAGGATTCACAATTCTCCACTATCTCTTTACTTGTAGTATGGACTCCCGTAAGTCGTACTGGGATACCTGTTTTTTGTCGCGCCCTATACTGTACTGATACCTGTAATGACACAAATAATATATAATAAATTCTACCATTATAAAGATCGAATTATATATATATATATATATATATATATATATATATATATATATATAATTTTCAATTGGGAATTAATTACTACTCACGCTATATAAATATTCGTGTGTACTATTATTAAATTAAAATGCTATAGCGTTGTATTTTTGCTGTTATGTGTTAAGGCAAACTTCGTACTATGTGAGAACCACCACATGGAGTCTGGGCAGTGAACTGAACAGATGGTGATCCTGTAAAATGAAGAACTTCTTTAATTACTAAAGATGACAAATTATTGTTGTTTGTATACTTGATGTGTTAGTGAAGGAGGCAGGAAACGTATTTGCTGTGGTAGACAATGCCTAAGATGATAGCTTCTTTCAAGATTCACGAGTCAACAGTGCCGTACACTCAACCACTACATGTACCATAAACGGATGATTAATGAGCTTCTAGAAGAGACCTAAGTTACTCACTGGGTTACAATTTAAGCCCTATGTGAGAGGCATTAGATACCATTTTGTAAATTCACAATATTTACACTTTGCGTAACGATATATCGCGGTTTCCTTTAACTTATGTATATGCGTATGCATATTTCCCATTCATTATAAACTATTCAAAATTTATAGAATCGAGAAACTACAACTCGGTTTCGGAAAACAAAATTGTTCACAATTGAATATTGACACCTGTCATAGATCTTTATAAACTTGACGGAAACATAATACAATCTCTTATTTCAAAATTTTGTTTTAAATCTTAAATATATATATGTAAATCACAAATATAATTGCAATATATCGTCGCATGAAAACAAGAGGAACGTGTGAAAATTTAACAATATAAAGAAAGATTTCTCTCTTCGGGCCGCCAAGTTTTGTAACGCACTTGTTTCCGGTCTCCAACTAACTACTACCGACTTGAAATTCTGAATTCTCAACTCGATGATTTTTAGGAGACGGTTTTGCGTTTTTGATTTCCTCCCTTTTCTCTCATTCGTCAAATTATTTTGATGTCCACAATTTCATTTTATTCTTATCCGCCCATTTACGGTGCTCCAGTATCGTCTCTCCAAAGTACGTGATTTCTATAAATTTCGCAAATTGTATCTAAAATTTTGTGGAAATTTATTTGGAGACTTCTTGCCTGGTTCGTGCTGTTTTACCAACTTACAAACCTGCGCCAAAATTTTATCTAAGTTCTACATGGAGACATCCTGACGGAGATGTGAGTTTCACAAATTTACAGGGATTATTTTGCACTACTATTCTATTCAGTTTGACCAGACATTAAAATTTTTCTCCTCTTTCACAGAGGGATGTTAAAAGCTCTCCTGTTTCTTTCCTTGGGATCACAAAGGTTTTTGTATGTGTGGTCTTGTGTAGCTTCAGACGTTCAGCGAATATTGTTATTGAGACAAAAGAAGGGTACTTTAAATGTCAGGTATACCGAATAAAAAGAAAACATCTTAGTCTTGATTAGGGAAAGAAAATAAAGAATACTATTTCAGTTCTCATTGCATTTGAAACACACAAAATTTAAAATTACATTCGCTAAAGTTGTTTTAATCATATGCATATAAATTAAAATAATTTATTTAAAATTAAATAAAAATGAATATGAGGGAACTGTCACAAACGTAACTGCGAAAATGTTGTTTTCGCTTTCCACATGTTTGAACACAATTTTAAAAGTCCCACTTGGTGTAAATTGAACGTAATGCCAACTGTTCTCCTTGTCGATTATCTGTTGTAATGTAGCTCCATTACCATCTTCTTTAATACACATCTTTCGAAGAAAATAATAATTTTGTCCTCTCGCCTGTAAACCTACGGAAATGAAGTTACGTTCCTCTGGATCTCATGCAATGATATGATTTATAAATATAATTGTAGTATATATTATACATCTTCATTTCTTTATTTATATAATTCTAGGTGTTTCTGAGTTCTTCCTACGAATATCCTCAAGGAATCTTAAATAATATCTTATATCAAGGCTCAACCAGAACCGGAAATTTCCTTTTATTTGCAGTAGACATTATAGCTACCGTTAGTTCTCCAAGGATAAGGAACCTTACCCCCAAACAAAGGAAATGTTACTTTAAACAAGAAAAAGCACTAGATGTTAGTCCAATTTACACACAACATTCATGTAGGCTTCAAAGAGAATATCAGCCGATCATGGAAAAGTGTCAATGTTCGCCACTTGTTTTCCAATATCACGGTATGTATGATAATTTTCTTAAATTATAAGTACTATAATAAACATACCATAATTATAAAGAACGGATATGATAGACGTTCGAATCAAACCTAGTACATTGGATAAAGATAACAAACATATGCTTATATACAAAACATTATGTGCCATGGACAACAAAGTAAGTCCCTGGGACCCATTAACCCTGTTAGTATGAATATAATCATACACTCGCAGTGAAATAGCTACTATATCAATTCTACTCATTGGAAAGTCTTGGCTTATGGTTTATAGTCTTCAGAATGAAATACACTTTCCAAACGTAAGACATATCAATTTTCTAAAATGTACAGATATGAGGAAATTCTTATAAATATTTTATCTGTATATCTTTAATAAATTATGACATTGTAAATTATGTTTTGACCTTTATTAGCACTCAGAAATAAATTTGGACTTTAGTAACAGGCCAAAGTAGACTTAGTACGACCAGAAATAATGTCGAACTTAATATGTATATTAATTTTAAGTTCGACCATATTTCGACCCTACGAGAATTACATAAGTATCGTATAAATAAATGTGTTTTGCTGCTGGACATTCACACATGAATACTTAAAAGTAATGGCAAGTCCCATTCATGCCGCTGGTTACATCTGATGTTTAGAAAATGGGCCCATAATAAAATATGGGAGAACAATGTCCCATTCCAAACCCTATGACATTTATCAATTTACGACTAAATAATATGAATATTTGCTTTCATTTTTCTTAACTCGCTCGCGTTGCATGGGTTTGATATAAACCTTTTTAGATTATTTCCAAATATATATTATATGTGGTGAAAAAAATATGGAGAGAAATGATCCCTTACCCCAGGCTACATGTGCCACTGGTTACATCTGCGTCAGATATGTGTCTGTTTCCATTATTTAAAGAAGTTTGAAACACAACTCATGGAGCAGGTACTTTAACTTCTTCCTAAAACAATAAACAAATAAAGTAAAAATAGTTATAAAGTGTAACTTTCCAGCCCGGACGGTACTACTAAGCACAAGAAAAGTAACTGGCTGTTTTGCACAGAGGATTTCAAAAGTTAAAAATGAAGACATAATAATCAAGCGTATTGATAAGAATAAAAATATCCGATTTACCTAAAATTATTAGACTAAGTTTGCAGGTCCCTCAAACAGTGGTTAGTGAAAACAGTGACAGCATGATTTTCTACATGGTCCTGCCAGGTGTTAGTCGATTTGCGAAACAGAGAGTATTATTTCCAAGAAATTCCGTTCGAGCACAACATACGAGTCATTTCCGATAATGATTTCTTTCTGGTGGTACTTTACCGTACCTTTACTAAATGAAGGGTTAAAAAGTATATTATTAGATTGTGTGATAGGGTTTTTTTAATGATCTATTTTGTTTATTTGTACTTATTTATATTTCACTTCACATATTTTATTGAGCTAATGTCCTACCATAGTATGAAATTGTTCATTACTTGGTTAGAATAGTGTTGTAGGTGTACATTAGGGTGGAACGGAAAAAACAAGTTTTGATTTTTAATTTGTAATAGCACGGAAAAGTTGCCTTTTGGTGTAGATAAGATAAAAATGAAATATGAAAAATATTGGAGCACGTCTTGAGGGGCCGCAAGGACGATAAAGTTTCATAAAATTGCAATTTTTGCTATATTTTAATGTTTTTAAAAAAGAAGTTGTCATATTTTTTTTATTTCAAATACTGTCAAATAAGCAACTTTATGTCAAAAAGACACACACATATATATTTTGTCTTTATGGATTAAGTCTTGAGGTGCCGCAAGACCAATAAAATTTTGTAAAAACACACTTTAGGAGCTAAATTTAGTGACATTTTGCCAATAGGAGTTGGCAACAATGTTTCCGTATGGTGAAAAACTCAGATTAGGCGTCAGTAGCTTTGCCGAGTTCAGTTAAATTGGCGTCTATTGTGTAACAGAACAACGTAATATTTGTTAGTTTATGTGCTACTTTATTGTTGTGAGTTAAAATGGCTTAGTCTAAACATGTGAATACAAGACCACTGTCGGAATGTCCTATTTTTTGAAGATTTAGTGATTTGTGTGAAGTTGTACTGCCTACTTACGAAGATGTAATGAATTGCTACTGTTTTATTAGACATAACTTCAAAGTTGCATCAGAGAAGTATCCTACTGTAAATGAAATATGTTAGACTTTAGTTCCTAAAATAGAATAAATATGGCCAAGAGCTTCTATTCCCACTGTTTCTAACCTTAGAATTTCACAATTGATAAAAGTTAGTCATGCTAAATATAGGAATTTATTAAGGTCTAAAAGTAGAAAAGGGTCAGATAAGTTTGACTCGAACCTCGCAAAATTTAGAGAAGCTAAACGTTTATTTGATATTGCTACCTGCAAGTGTCAAAACTTTGATACTTGTAGTTCTATAGAAGAAATAAAAGCCGCGTTTTAGAACAAGACTTTCAAAAAGATCAACGCTCTACCAGGAAAATGGTTATGAGTAATGTTGATAGAGCCATCACAAGCGCTTTGAAGAAGAAAGAAGCAAGAAAAAGTAAAGAAATACAGAAAACAGTTAAGTTTAATTAAGAACGGAGACAAAGTAGTAGTGTAACAGAAACGGTTACTGACAACATTGACAGCACTGAAGACCAAATAGACCTGACTTTTGAAGAGCAGCTACCGCCCTTTTAAACTCAAAAAATAGAAAAAGATAAGCACTCAAATTCGTATGAAATTGCCACCTGTAGCTTCCATTTGTGACCGTACCGAAATATCAGATAGATCTGCTGCAGCTATAACTAGTGCTGCTTTACAGAACTTGGGTTTAATCACAGGGGAAGACAAAACCAAAGTAATAGTCAGGAAGACAAGCAAGATTTAAAAATCAAAGAAATGTCATCAATGATAGTCTTTATCAGATAATTGAAAATGAGGATTGTTTTTTGGTGAAAGAAAAGACAAAACAATTGTTCAAGGAAAGAAAGGAACTAAGTTATACAAAAAAGTATTTCAGAAGAGCACGTTTCACTAATAGGGGAACCAAGCTCAAAGTTTTAGGTCACGTAACACCTAAATCTGGCACTGGAAAGGACATAGACGACAGTATACTGGAGTTGTCTGAGGATAGAGAACACAACGAACAACTTTTGAACTGTACCGTTATTAGGTGTGATGGAACCGTTGTAAATACTGAACATAGTAACGATGTGATTTCTTCGATGGAAAATAAAATAGGAACATCTTTATAATGGTTTGTTTCTTCCATGGAAATGAGCTGCATTTGCGACATCTTTTCTATCATTTAGATGGTAAAACGAAGGGAAGGGACCCAATGAATTTAAAAGCGAAATAGGTCATCAGCTGCAAAACTGTACTAATCTTGCTGTGGTTACTTTCTTGCCAATTAAAAATAACCTTCCTCTTTTGGAGAACATAAATGATTTTAAGTACGGATCGAAAGTATTTGTTGGATATGTGTATCGCTGTATCAAGTGGAAATTGTTCGCTAGATTTATGTTTAAGAAACCCTGGGAAATTTGTTCACTCCAGGTGGCTTACATTAACAAACCGTATACTTAGATTGTATGTGGCAACTGAGAACCTTAAGACTCTAGTTGAATACATTGTAAAAGTATATGCACCTATATGGTTTAACATTAAGTTGAAACCTTCATGTACTTATAGTTCCAAACATCTATTTAAGCTTATCTCATATTCACGCTATCTCTCTGATGATTTCAAGAACGTTCTAGATCCAGTTATTCAAAGAAATGGGTACTTTGCTACTGCAGAAAATCTCCTTTTGTCCATGCTATGTGATGAGTGCAAAAATGTAAGAGAACTAGGTTTACGACGTTTCAAAAGCAAGAACAGAAAATAGAGGCGGATTCAGAAAGTTTAAAGTTCCACAGATAAACTTTGACGCAAAGGTTTTATCGACATGATATCAAGGACTGAAAATGACGTAACTGAACCCCCTTTGGTAAAACATGTTCCCAGTACTTCTCTCAAAGACTTTATACGGAAGACATCTGAAGCTCAACCAAATAGTCAAGTGGACCTGCTTATCGATTTTCCCCGACCTGAGAACATTCCAAAATTTGATTTTTAAAAGAAGTTTAATGTGTCAATGAAGTAGAAACAAAGCTGCAGCTGTAACATTTGTAATCATTGTGGGTATTTTAAACGATAAAAAATGAACTTTCATTGTCTTTAAAAGTGTATTATGATATTTTGTTACGTGTATTCTAATAAAAATATATGTAATTGATTCCACGAGCATTTATTTCAACCTCATTTACTACTATTTGTTACAGTAAAAATAGTTCCCAAAAACTTCAAAATCAGCAAAAATACAAACCTTTTTACAATAATGTTTTTAAATTATATTTTGTAATTCATATCTTTTTCTAATTTTAATACTTATATATGAATTTACAACTATCTTTTGTAGCATTATATGTACGAGAAAACAATAAAATATAATTTGCCAAAGTTTATAATTTTTCAATTTTTAATTTATTTTTACAAACTTTAAGCTCTTTGCGGCACCTCAAGATGTTGCAGTATAACAACCAAATTTCTTCCTCTTCTTTTTGAACCTAAAAGGCAACTTTTCCACACTATTACAAAACTTAAAAAATAAAAATTAAAAAAAGGCCATTTTCGTTCCACCCTAGTGTACATACACGCGTATATTGCTGGAAACACCTTTATGAATGTATGCACACTGTAAATGCATTGCTCTAATTAGATCTTAATAAATTTTTCAGTTTAAACGTAATGAACGACATAGAAAATGAGTTTTTGTTTTCCTTATAGGGCATACATAAAGCAAATATTTGTAATGCGTCAGTGGCGTGTTTTCTAAACATTATTCGGAATCCATTCTTTCAGCAGAATAACAGTTCACATCCTTGAATTTTAATTTAATATGCTGTACCTAGTATACATATTTATCCATACCTCACTATTAAGGAAACCTTATCCTAGCAATTAATATGTATGGATTTCTACGAAAACAATCAAAGAAAATTATACTTATTAAGACTTCCTGATTTCAGAATTTTTATTGTAGGATAGAATTTGGCACGATACTAACCTATCATAGTGTGTATGTGATATCTCACCTGTGTTATGCAAATTGTTTAAAATGTAGGATACTCACTTCATTATCATTCCTAACCATTCCCAACAAACAAGAGAGGCATTTTTGGGCGCACAAATGGTCATATATATGCTGAATATTTTACTATTTTATCGCCCAATTGGTAGTGACTTTAATTAGATTATATTTGCTGTAAGAGCTTTGTTGGCAAGAACATTTCGTCTCAGTATGTTGCACGTGTGTTTGACACGAATTAGGTTTGCGACCTAGTATGATATGGGTAAAATATGTATACCAAGCACACCATATTAAATTGAACACAAACGATGTGATTTAAGTTGTTTCAACTGGCCAATATTCGAAGCCATTCATAATTGTCCCTCCCAGCTTTATATGCGTGTATTAAGTATTTCTTCTTATTATAAATTGTGTATCTGGATATTGTATTATGTACTATAGTGTTTATTCAGAGTTATTCATATGGCGATAAGAGAAAGTTACCAATAATAATAATATCAAATTAAAGGTACTTTAACTATAAATCATTACAAACCTAATGGTCACAAGTTCCTATTAACATAAATCAATAATATGATAGTCACTTACAAGTAAGTATGTACAAAAATCTAGAATACAATCCTACCCATATCAATTAATCAATATTTTCAAACGATGCTAACAGATTAGCTCAACAAAATATGTGAAGTGAAACAAAAAAGTACAAGTAAACAAAACACGATCACTAAAGTAAAATATCAAAAAATATAACAAAATATTTAAAAAGTATGCAAAAGCTACTCTTACTCATAAATACCTCTAATGTTAAGTTCTAATACAATAATGCTCATATATGAACAATCTGCATAAAAATCTTACACGTTAAAGAAATATAAGATTTTTTTATGAAACACAAACTATCATAAAATGCTACTTGCCATTGTTTGGGCATCAATACAGACACGTATTATTGAAAAGAACTGAGCCTACCTCACTAATAAACAATAAAAATAATTTATATGATATTAAATATTACAACAAACACTATGCCCAATACCGTTAATTACAAATCAATATCTGCATTCAACTCAGTTCAATACAGTAAGCCTATGTCTGGAGTAGTATCAGGATAGTTATCGTAAAAGAATGATCAATGCATGTTCAATTACTATAACACTTTGAACCAAGCCATTAGTTAGGGGCAAAATCGAAACTCCGGGCCAAGTATGTTCAACATCATTAAAATACTATTTCTAATCTGCCAATAAAGAATACTAATAGTACTAATAAATATTTATTCTATTTATCCCTCATTAAAGTAACTCTAAGCTGCATTCCTAATTACGAGTCAAAGCTCACATTCAAATAAGACCACGCTTTTTTAAACTACTTATTTCGAGTCAAATGAAATTTCTAACACTCATCCAATAATTACAATGTAAGTTCGTATTTAAACAAGTTCGAGCTCGGATATAATTTTAAATCTACATAATAGACAAGCACTACTAGTAGAATTAATAAAGTTATGTAATGAAAATTCTATTTAAAAAAAACGTAAGAAAGGTACAGCTATTACAAGGCAAAGCTCGTGTTCAATAAAGTACACGGTTCCTTAAAACACAATTTTTTTTCAGTAAAAAAGGATTAATATCAACGTAAATATAAATAGGTATAAAAATTTAACCCCACTTTCCCATAAATGTAGCTTAACTCCAATCCAATAATTACGAACCATTACCATGTTCAATCATGTTCATGCCATCTTAAAATACTAAATCTCTGATAATACGAAATCACCAATGGTAAACATAATAAAGTTAACTTCAGTGAACTCTACAAAATAATATGTAAACGTTCTCGAAAGATAATTAGAAACCAATCCTCGTCTTCAACCACATTCAAGCTTAATTTGAATACCAAAAGTAAATGAGTAGCAAACATTGATACGCATGTAATAAGTTTAATAATATATATTCTATAAAACGTATAACGTTTCCAACAAAATACTAAATTAATATCACTTAGAAATAATAATATCAACGTAAATACAAACGGCTCACGTCTATTCAATAAAAACTAAGTACATTAATTACGAAGCAAAACTCTTGTTACCCTTGTTCGAATTTCAATAAAATAATAAACCTCTGACAGTGACAACGATTAATGTTAGATTTAAGAAAAATACATTCTATAAAAATCTAGCCATTAACTTCAATAAATAAAATATAACTCCATTTACATAATTATGAACCAAAACTCATGCCCAACCATGTTCGAACTTCCTGAAAAATATTAAACAAACAATAATATCAGTTTTAATAAATAACTACCCTATGTTCTATAAAATATAATTCTCATCTTTCGTAAATAATTTTAACTACGTTTGTATAAGTACAAATCAGTGTTCGTGTTCAGCTGTGTTGGAGCTTCAATAAGGTACTAAAAACACACCAATAGCAACCATTAACACTAAAGTTAATAAAAGTTAAATAATATGTATTCTATAAAACTTAAGTACATTGCAATAATTACGAACCAAACCTCGTGTTCCTCAACGTTTGAGCTTCAATAAGATACTAAGCCTACATCATTAGCAATCGTTAATACTAGTGCTAATAAAGTAAACTAATGCATATTCTATAAAATTTCAACCCCGTGGCAATATTTACGAGCCAAAGCTCCCTTTTACTGCTATTCAAGGTTTAATAAGATATTAAACATCTACCATTAGCACCCAGTAATACTAGTGTTAATAAAAGCTAACTAATGTTTATTGTATAAAATTTAAGCCCGTTGCAATAATTACAATCAAAAGCTCGTATTCGATGAAGGTGTAACTTCAATAAATACTAAACGTGCAGCAAAAATACACAATATTAGTAGCATTAATAAAATTATTTACCATATACTCTACTAAACAAGGCATAGAAAATCCCACCAACAAAAATTGCGAGCCAAAGCTCGCCTTCAATGATGTTCATGCTTCAACAGATAAATAGAAACTGGCAGTACTACGATAATAATATTGAATACATATAAACTATAAGCATAACGCTTGTATAACATATTCTTAAATAAAAAAACAGTTTTCAATAAGCGATGCAAATAATAATAATAATAATAATAATAATAATAATAATAATAATAATAATAATAATAATAATAATAAATGGATAACTGGTAAAACAGAAATTTCGCCTCATACTGCCTTAAATCATACGACAAGATACTGACCTGTACATAATAGAACATAAAAGATGTACGTGGGCAGTTATACAGTAATAACATGCATTCTAATTTCAATGGCAATGTCAAAATAGTTTACATTTCCTATAAAAAACAATGGGGAAGAAATACATATTTCGAATCGTCGTGATGCCTGAAAGCGCCTATAATAAACGTTCCAGTACTTATAATAATTAACATACATTCTGATACAGTGAAAATACACTTACAATAATCTATTAAAACAAAACATAATGATCATACAGTATCAAAAATGACTACATACGTTAGCATTGGTTATATTTTCAACACTTGTGCTTCTCTCGTTAACCTAGTAATAAATTCTGCGGACAGATGGATATAATAGACTAGCTTGCAATGCAAGAGGGAGGAAGTGGTTAAAGAAATGCCAAAGATTAGAGACTACCCTCGTTGATCTAGTAATAAGTTTCGTGGATAGATGTCACTAACGGGCTGGCGTGCAATTCGAGAAAGAGAAAGCGGATAACTGTACATGCCTAAAACGAATTAGTCCCAGAAGCGACAGGCCTATTAGCGACAGGAACTGGTATCTGTCCTATGAGCGACCGATTCATTTACACTGAGATGATGGAAGATGATATGATTCCATCTCCTAAAGTATGTTT
The DNA here is from genome assembly GCF_964235325.1 of Thermobia domestica. NCBI lineage: Eukaryota > Metazoa > Arthropoda > Insecta > Zygentoma > Lepismatidae > Thermobia > Thermobia domestica. The sequence goes on from NC_137460.1 coordinate 134,300,649, forward strand.
GCCTCTGGCGTTACGAGTGCCCGAACAACCTTGGTATGAAATATGTACGTGCCAGTAATACTGTTCGTCAGTATATTTTCTCTACTGTGAATGCAAATAACACTTATTTTAATTTTGAGTTATATTTGACATAAAATATATCAAATTATTTAACGAGACAACAGGGATATTTCCATGAAAAGTATATTGCTATGTAATTATTGAAAATCCAGTTGTAATATCCCCTTTCTTCAAAAGTTCTGTTTTTTGTACTTGATTCAAATCTAATTACTCACTAAGCACAGTAATATATTTTATTTTGAAAAACTTTAACGTGTAACAGTTTCGCCAACAATCTACTTTTTAGATTTCCTAAGACACTGTGAACAGAATGAAAAAAAATGTCAATGATAAAAGACAGCTTTTGAGATCCCTTACATCTGATTAGCCATTCTCAACCAATCCCACCAATTACAATGCAGTTCACTCTAAACAATCCAAAAGGTAAACAACTCTTTAAACTACCTTCCCCCCTATTGTAAGCTACTAAAACGTAAACTAATTGCTTAATTTGCCTTTCTTCCTTGTTTTGAGTTGTAAATAAAAGCTTGTCGTATAGCAATCTGAAATAATCCCTTATAACTAGACGAACTGTTAAGTCCTGCGGGAGATTTGTAACTTGTGTAATTGTTTCTTCGAATACACCGTGTTTCCAGATTTCTTTGATATCCTCAAGTGGTGAGCACACTTTTCCCATGTTCGCCCGATGGGAAGGCAGGGATCGCCCCCCTGGTTCACGAAAATGTATGCGTAATATAGCAAACCACGTATATTAAATACCAAATATACAGCAACCATGAAGATGCCCCTCCCTAGAAAATTTTCTTCGGGCGCCGCTATCTCTTTCTGATTTCTTTCTTATAGCATAAACATATTCTATCTAAACTTATGCTCCGTATCATTTTAACATGAATTTTTTAATTATGTTAGAATCATAGACAAAAGCGGAGCTACTCTAAATATTTAGCTAGTTTTCCCCTTGATGCAGTCAGTGTATTCATAGAAATTAATTCAAAATATTAGGAAAAACGTATAAAATATTGTTAATGTAACGAGAGCATTCACACGTATTAAATTCGGGTAGAGCGAAATTTTTCATAGTACATTTTGTTAGGTTCTAAGTCACATTAGCATGAAACAAGTTAAACAAGAGAGAACCTTATCTTCTTTCATAATCTTAGTATGAACGAATCGGTGACTCATATGGCAGTTAACAGATCAAATCGGTCGCTCATAGGACAGTTAACAGTTCCTGTCGCTAATAGGACTGTCGCAAGTGGGACGACATCCCTAAAACTTATCAATAGAAAGCAACGATTTTTATAAGGGGTTAGCGTGTGTGATTCTAATGAGGATGGCAAAATTCAAATCGCGATCGCTTATTTGTAAAATTTATTTCCATAATTCAATGTATCGCATAATATATAATAAGATTAAATACAACTAATATTCAAGTAAATGAAAATAAGTTATTGTGCCATGGCGTAACATAATAAAATAAGTATATTCATTTTACGTATACAATTACTACGTGGATGGGGTAATAAATAAAATTCAAAGCAAATTTGCAATGAAAGTAAAGATAGTGCTAGGCGCTTTTCCAATTACTGTATGTAATTGCAAAGTATAATTATATTTATTACAAAATGGTCTACGAATGCATTATATTTCTACTGATACTGGAATTATGAATACCTGTTAATCAATTACAAGCATACCACTCAGCGAAACTTTACTGAAAACTGAGAAGTTTACTTATATCAGGGCACTGTGGTAAAATAAATCTGAAATTCTTCCTCAGCGAATTGCAGTTAAATTTGAGAACAGCAACGTTTCAACATTCAAACTAGACATCGCAATATTCTCATATTTACGAACAGCAAACAAAAGTGTAATACTTGTTTCTACAATGCATGACGATCGGAAGTTTGATTCAACAAAAGAATCCAAAAAAGTCATGTCGTACAACCACAAGAAGGACATGTGGACACATTAGAAGAGCTGTGGCAAACATTTAACTTGCAGAAGATGTAAAAGATGGACTCTTGTTTTTCCTATAGACCGCTAAGCATGGCTGGTGTAAATGAACAAGTGTTTTTTTCTCAATTTAGAAACTAATGAAATTAGGTATCTTCATTTACGTGATCTTGGAATGAGTCTGCTGAGACCACAATTTAAAAAAGGCTGCATGTATTCCAAGAAGTCCTCGGGAAGAAGCTGCAAAAATAGCCATGTGCATAAGCTGTTCTATAGAATGTGTGAACAGGACAAAGATGTTGTATTGTTTGTCCATGAAAGAAAGTCGTGAAAGTGAAATCATTTTGCAGTAAGTGCCGAAAACGGATGTGTTCGTCTCACATGTGTGCCGTAGCTGCGCCATCAGTTGTACCTCAGAATAATCCCTAAAAATACTCATAGAATAATGTAACAATAATGGATGGAACTGATGCACAACACGGTACTTAACAACGAAATTATGATTGAATTTAAATGAAAATCAAAATTTTTCAATTTTGAAAATGACTAGTACGGAAAAGGTGAGAGAGAGAAATAGGTTATGATTGAAAGATAAAGGATGAGCACTAGCCTGATAGGTCCATCGAGACTGGCTTCGTCCTAGTCATCTGTAACGATGAAGGGTTTGCCGTGAAGGAACCTGGATGTTCTGGTAACAGCCAACAACTGAAACTCAATCCTGCTGAACTGCTAGGAGCGTCGAATTCTCTCCGTGATACGTATCTACAATAATGCGTCTTTAGGATGTCCTTTTACATTTTCATTCCACTAATCTCAACTGACAAAAGTATCTGCGGCGATGAACCGGCAGAATGGTATTCTTTAAACATGGAGTCGGTCGTCCTCCAATGGTGGGATCTGCTTGTCTCCGATGATCCTGCACATTCCTCAACTTCGTGACGAATACCCCCTGTTGTTGTTTTCCTCTCGGTTTTGTTTGGCTGCAGAATGATGAGTTAAGCGTCCAAAGAATCGGGAAGTATCAGGCTATGCTTGAAGGTATGCGGAAAGGAAAGAAGGAAGCTAGTCGAGTTTATTGACAAAAATGTGTTTACAACAGATGTCTAAATTGTACAGTTCTAATCAAAGTTTTCTTCCAATGAATTTTCAAAAGTTCATGTTTCTTTTGTTAATAATGTAATTTTAAAAAAAATAATCGAATTTAGTGAATTAAATTACAGTTTATACAATTATCTCATCGTCACTTCATATCCAATACACAGTTACTTCACACATGGTATATGTTTATGGCGTGCCTGAATAAGTGAAGATCATGTTAGTGAGTATATAGGGCAGTTTGTGAGACTGTCATTTAAGTATTGGCCGATTCATTTCATTTGTAACGTTCTAGGGATAAGGCAGTTATTACTTGTAAATTCTGAAAATTGTCATTGGCAATTAAAACAAACAAACTACTCTATGGGTTCATCTACGTCTTTCTACGTCTCATACATAGTATTGCTAAAGGGGTTTCTAAACTCTGATCTTACCGACTAATAAATTTTAAGTTCCTTGTAACTGTCTTTACACATCTTAACAGTAAACAGTTGTTTAAATTTTAGAGAAATACTTGATCATCCCATACTTTTATACTCATATATATATTAATTCAGATATTAATTTGAATATTATGAGATATATATATTCTCGTTTAGAATTAATTGACATGCATGTTTTGTATATACAACTTTTTATCTCTAATTGCAGATAAATACAGGAGGTGTGATCTTCAGGGACACCTTTGTGTTGCTCGAGGCCAAGGTAATACTTACTATGTAATGACATTTTAAAACTTCAATTTAATTTTTGAGATAAGAAGTAAATACGATTAGAGCTATGGCTCGAAAGTATTTTACTATTTTTAACAATTTCAATAAAAAGTGTTTCTCTTCTATGGTTTTGCATTCAGTACTAACTTAGAATACCAACACATAGATGTATTCGGTTGTATATACAAAAGATTTTGACCTACATATTAGGTCTGAATAGACTACTTTAAATGTTAGAACTGAGGTACGCGACGGATGAAGAATAGAACATAGTTGTACAGTACGTCTTTAAAAATTCGGGTTTTACGGACGAAAATATTATGCTGTTATCAATATGTAAGATCTTCGGCATGAAAAAACTACCTTTTAACAATTTGAACTTTTGTGAAGTTTATAAAAAAATTAGAACGAACAGGAGAAATAACGGCACATTCAGAATTTCTTCGAAACGTTTCAATCACATACTTGAAACAAAGATTTACGACTTAAATCTTTATATAAGAAGGATTCTTAGTGTCATTTTAGGGAGTAGCTCGATAGATTATAGTCTGTAATTATAGAAATGATATGAACATGATATTCTCGTATATTTCTGTGAAAGTGAAAATGTTTTAAATTGTGTCTTACCAGGTAAACGTAAGATATCCTAAACAGCAAATGTGAATCTGATATAAACTTATGACAATAAGAAACAAGTAAGTACACTTAATCCTCTTTGTTACCGACAGCAGAAAACCATGGCTGAAGAAAAGAGTATTCAAAAAGTAGAATATAAAATACTTGTTACGCACATAGAAGGAAGTGCAACTAAGTAAACTAGATAACTTTGCAATTAACCTATAGAAGTATAACCTATTTTTAACAAGACTTGAATGTGCACAATCATGACGCCAATTTATTTTCTTCACTCTCATTAGTGATTGTAATCAATCATTTTTTATTTAGTATATTTTATCTATTTAGGTGCTTGAGTAAATAATTGGATTCTTCCACATCTCTTTTTTTTAGAAATGAATTAACTGGAAGAAACCGCTATTGCACATCAGATATATTGCCAAATTTAGGGAAGAATAACATTTTTATTTTTGTATATCATTGACTAATGTTACATAAATCAATGGGGCTGAAATCAGTAAGCAAGTTTGCCCCTAGGTTACGGGGATGGGTACCAAATATAACGGATACGACAGTCGTAGGGTCTTCAAAAGACACAAAATGGAAAAAGGACACTGAATTTGCTAAAATATAATATTGCTATGATCTGAAGTAATTGTACCAATACCATACCCTAACAAAACCCGTTTCTGTATCAATTTATACTTCGGAAGCAGAAGAACGTAAGTTCCATTTCAATATTTTATGCTGTCTAACAGGTGAAAGTCTTTAGCATTTTCTTCGGGGAAATGCGTTGTTGAAATTGTGGAGGAAATAAACTAGTAGTGGATGAAAGATATTTCGTTTTTAGTTGTACTTTTTTTACGTGTATTTTCCTGCTCTATGGAATAAGTAGCTTTTCCTAAGGTATTCTGCAAATAGAATATTTTGTGTGACAAGTCATGATAATATATTTTATAGATTATGTTTGATGTATGCCTCTTTCTATTCTCTTTCTCCCTCGATTTCCGTCGTTATGTTTCTTCCTCGAGGCGTGTGTTTATTCATGCAATTCATGCAACATCGCATACATAATGAAACCAAAATTGAGAGTACTCAAAAGGTTATGCTCTGCTTGGATTACAAGAAGCTGTATTCTTAACTGAGATAGTGAAAAACTACCTATAAGCTGGAGAATATAATCTGACTTTGAGTGATAACCTTAAAGTATGACGACAATATTTTCTTGTTTTAAGCAGTATTTGTACTCCTTTGGTAGAAAAATCCAAAATTGCAGTTGAAGAAGAAAATGTAATCGCTTTCAGTTTATATTCGTTTATCTATAATGAGTATTAAAGTAGGCCTTAAATGAAATGAACATAATTTCAAGACAGGAAAATTTTTCTTGATCAATTTTTCCGCTTATTTCTAGCAAAATAGTATTGATATTTTTATTGATATTGATACTTACAAAAACAATACTATTACATTCAATGTTATTTACAACATAGATTGACTAAATTCAAAGCTTTAGTTTACTTATTGCAAATCATAATTTATATTAGTCAGTTCTCAGAAGCTAAGGTTTATCTTATAAAGATAATACAGATATATATTCAACTTGCAAAGGCTTGTTTTTCTGACGTATCATTTTAAAATAAGTGATTCATATATATATATATATATATATATATATATATATATATATATATATATATATATATATATATATATATGTGTGTGTGTGTGTGTGTTTGTGTGTAATTTATAGTACCTTGCGTTTATCGTAAATGTTCAGCTATCGTTTCAAGAACATTAATGTATTGGTGCTGCGTTGTTTTTTTACTTACTTTATTTTCAGGAATCCAAGAAAGTAATGAAATCAGCGAATGTTATCAAGGATGTGAAGTAGAAGTGATTGCCATTAACAGGATTGCCAAAATTGCGTGAGTATCCAGTCATTATTTCTATTCTACTAAATTTGATAGTAATAGTACATTTAAATGTCTCACAATGTTTAAAGTCTTACTTTAATTTAGTTCTGATCTGGTCTCTTACCAATCTACTTTATATACTTTGGTTATATATAATTACTATTAAGTTGTTTTTATTGTATATGGAAAATGAAACCAAGTTTCAAATTTAACTTCCAATGATTAATTGTTTTGGGATGAATGAAATAGATATACAACCAAAGTGAATGATTATGAAATAATGTATGTGGAAAAATGGGTAATCCTAGAAAATAATGACAAAATATTGTCGAACAGAAACACATATATTCAGATAAAATCATAACAAGAAGCACCAGAGTTCCTTTTATAAATTGAAGCCTCGCCCTGGGAAAGGAGTTGAGAAGTCAAGTTCGAAATTAAACATTTAATAATTCTTTTATCTTCATCTTGTCTGCCTGCTCTAAAACATGCGAATACACCTACCGGAGTTGTAACTGATCGAAGTATAACAAGTAGATGATCCCTTATTGTTCTTTTTCTCCTAAAGCAAACGTTCTATCCGTTCTCTCCTTATGGTGTGAGCTTAATGTATACATTATGTTTTATACTGAAAGAATAGAACACAAATAATAAGTAAATGTAAACGTCTCAAGATCTGTTTTAAGGTTAGAATTCTTTTCATTTCTATCTAAAAATGTTTTTCTTTTTTAATGAGAGTTACGTTGTGTTCATTGACGCCGTGCTATACCCTCGTATTCGCCTACTATTATGTTTTCGTCCACGTGTCATATAAATCGGCCACACGCATAAATTTCTAATAACATTTGCCAATGCGATTTTTAAGAAGTAGCATTAATTCTTCGTGTGAACGATGTGGCTTGGTTTTGCTGTGATCACTAGAATTCCTTCTTATATATAACTAAAAACGGTCAAGAGGGTAAGAAAGATATAACATCGTGTCTGATTGCGTGTTTCTTAACACGGTCTTAGAATCGAAAAAGAGTCTATCTGTTGGAGAAAATGTTGGAAACAATCTTATCGTGATTCATGTAGTGGGAGGTGTTGTAATTAACGAAAACTCTTATAGTGAGTGAATACTAAATCTCTCAGTACGATTAATATTAAGAGCGTATCTTCTTGTGTTAGTAGAGGAGTAATTTTTCTTTCTGTATAACTTATTAGGAAACGTAATACAATGTACTGCAATTGAGATTCTTAATGACTAACTGTGAGAAGCTACGGACATTGCAAGCCTGATTTTATTGAAAATTTTCGATCTTTTAATAGGAGCATAACCCCATTGTTTATTGACTTAATTAGAAGATATATTTCCCGCTGAGATATCCATATGCGACCAAAAAGAATGTTAAATTAGAATTACCTAATGAATTTGTAAAACAAAGTAACGGTAATTACAAGTAAAGAGTCAGGTGTACTACTTCCAACTCAGGTATACTACTTCTCATAAATCATTTTGCATATCCTGATAGAATTTGAGAGAGCTGGATATTATTGTCTGAAATCTCGACCCTACAGCCATAGTAGTCTTCGCCTTTTAATTGTAAACGTTTAACGAGAAACAGTACTGTGTGTAATTGTGCTAAGATAAGTATTGGACCTTCGAATTCGAATAGTAAACCCTAGTCCTAAAATAATTTATCAACATATGGAAAGATAGAGTAGGTAAGAAAAAGGGAGGAAAATATTGATTTCAGATCTTTAGAAGAAAATAATTGTTTGGAATCAAATCACGCGATATCCAACGTAAAGTGAGAGGTTTGAGTCTGTTGTCAGTGGCTATTGAAATACCTTATTGAAATCAATATGATACGAAGTCACAATATAACCGTAATTTCCTAACTAAAATGTACGGAAAATGTATGTCGACTTCTTAGTTTCATATTCTTCATTCGCAGAAACAAAGAGATGTGAATCAATGCCAAAACATAACACCAAGTCCATCCTTTAAATATAAGAAATCCAGTTTGTAATATACACAATCCTTCTCCTGTCAAGGTCAGCACACATTTCCCTAATGAATACGTAAACTTTCTATATACAATGCACGCAATTTGAAAAATTGGCTATCTACAAAATCACAAATAATGGCACAAAAAGTTTCCTTCTTATCACAGAAAGACTATAAATGTGTTCGTTAATAGTTATCAAAGTTGCTCACACTATTATGTAAAAAATTAATTCTGAAAATACTGTATCCTTCTTCACACGCACATTCTTGTGGTAAGATTCATATTAAAATATTGAAAAATATAAAATATAAAACTATATTTGTATCTTCTTATCATGATCCTTCTATCACATGAATAACACTACACAGTTCACTGCTACTTTCATTTTTCCCCTTTTCCCATTTTTTAGATGTTTTATACTCATTAGGTTTCGGTGCGGAAAACCAAGATGCCATAATTAATATATAACTTAACTTGAAATTAAAGAGAGAAAAGACGCTTCCTCAAAGTTATTCATCAGTTCTAAGCAACATAAAAATACAAATACAAAGAATAAAATTGAGTGAAGTCAATACGAGTATATTCCGTTTATCTTATTCTCTTTCCCGTAGTTGCCGGCAAAAAGTCAAAAAATACTTTCAAACGTTTACGAGCTTGTAATTAAGTGGCCAGTGTCATTAAAAAGATGTCAGTGCAATACAGAGTCCAGTGTTCTTGATTGCAATACAGTACTCAGTGTTCTTGATTGAAATTTCTGAGGTTCATTTGCGTAATGTCCTTGTACATTTACAAATATTATTTTGGCCGCAATCATGGCACAAATTTCCTTGAAGAAATTACCGACGAATGAAGGCTCTCTTTCGGTCACCGGCTCTTTTTGAATTAAGTTCTTCGAAATAACAATTTCATAAAGAAGATTACTCACAGAAGCAGCTGTGATACCAGCAAGTGATCAGCAAATTGGGAAACAGGTTGCAACATCACTAACAACTATTAAATATGTACAGGGATAGACAACAGAAATCTAAAACTCTTAATACAGGACACGTATGTTTGGTCGTCCAATCTACAACACTTGTTGCGGTTGCCGATCGTTTTTTGTTTTCAGTGTGTCGTGCGGACCTTCCTCTTCCGTCAGCAGTAACCAGTTCACCTTTGAGTGTGGTGGTGTGAAAGTGTTGTGGTAAAATCTGCCACCTGACAGACTTCCAAAGTGGCGTGATGGTTGGTGCCGTCTCGTTGGAGCTTCAGTAGCAACAGTGGCGAACATTGTGGGGGTTTCGGGAGGCACTGTATCACGAGGGCATGCACTATTCATGGTCAAACGACGTCTGCAAAGCACAACAGTGGTCGAAAGACAATCCTGTCATATAGGGACCGGAGGTCATTAAAACGGATTTTAGCAGCTAAAAAAAAAGACCACTGCAATGAAACTTACGTCTGAACTCAATTCCGGCCTACAGAACCCGGTTTTATCGAAAACAGTTCGACGGGAACTTCATAAAATAAATATTCATAGCTGGGCTGCTATCGCCAAACCTCTGGTCACAGCAGTAAATGCGAAGAGGCGTATCCAGTGGTGCAAGGACCGCAAGGTGTGGATTCATGAGCAGTGGAAAAAAGTAATGTGGGCCGATAAATCGACGTTCACCTTGTTTCCAACAACCTGTCATGTTTACGTATGGAGAACACCGTCGCATGCCTATCATACAGACTGTCTGCTCACAACTGTAACGCATGCAAGTGGTTCTGTATTGTCAGTGATATCGTGATTTTCTGCAGGTCCCATTATAGCCCTGCATGGAATGACGAATGCTAAGGCGTTTGAGGCCACTTTGGGAGACCAGGTTCTACCCATGGCCAAAATAGTATTCCCTGATGGTGATGACATCTATCAGAATGATTTGGCACCCTGTCAATGTGCAAAAACGGTGAAATCATGGTTTTAGGAGCATGACCAGGAGCTATCACACCACCCGTGGGTCCCACAATCACCAGGTCTGAACATCATTCAGCCATTGTGGTCTGACTTAGAAATGCGTGTTCGATCTCGTTACTCTCCAACAGCGTCAGTTAAGAAACTGGAGCATGTTTCGGAAGACCAATGGTACAAAATTGCACACATCACAATTCAGGAGCTGGAAATGGAGCGTTGTTTGTTTCAACAGACAAGTTAAATGTTAAAAACTTTCTGAGAAATTATGCAAAACGCCTAACAAAGCTATCCAATCTTGGACGACACATGATTTTTTTTCGTTTTCCGGCGCTCATAATTGCTATTAGAAGCAGTAATAATTTTAGAAGTAGGTATGCCTTGATATATCATTACCAAGTATTGTCAATTAATCATGGAAATTTTGTATTTTCTGGCAAAAAGTTTCAAATCGTATTCACTAATTCCTTCAAACACCTTTCTATTAATTCTGATTACGTCTACAAAGTTACTACCGCTCCAGGAAAGGGCAACTGCATGTATGATACTTCTTTAGATTCTAAGCCTTCAAAAACCATTTTCAACAACCTATTAATTCTTGAAAGTCCTAATTAAGCCAGGAGATAAAAATAGAAACTTAAAATAACACTAAATTACACTTGGTGGACCCCAGTATTGTAAATAAGGGTTAAATATGTGTAACACTAATATTGAGAACAAAAACATTAATGTAAGTATTTTGAGTTTGAATTTGGTTTACCGAATAGTATGAAAGTTCTACGGAAATTTGTATATGATATATGTCGGATTGTGACGTAAAAGCAACATCTCTCGTGGTATTCAGGCCTCATTTTTGCACAATTTTTATGAGAGATTTCTGGACAAGGATATCTCGGTCATTAGCCTTTTCATGGTGTGCACAAATACCCTATAATCTGGTAACCCTTAACACAACATTAAATGTATATACCCTGCTTATTGTTTTACTCCTAAATCAATGGTACCGATGTTATAATTTGTGTGTCATTTATCACTTTAAGCAATAATGAATTTCAGATACTCTCAACCCTATTTCAAACTGTTTAAGCAAAAAGATGAAACAAGGGACATCTAAGATTTTTGGCGTAAGGTATCACCACGGTAGGAGTTTTGAATACTTTGTGTGGAAATTGTTGAATGAGGATTGCTACTCTCATAACTAGTTTTCCATATCCCAAAATTTTTGTGGTTGGAAACATAAAATTTTCTATTTGCACTTTTAATTTAAAACAATTAAACACTTATTTAATGAAATTATGACATGTGGTAAAGAAGGCATGTTCCAAATATTGCCATAATATGTTTTGTTTGTAAAACGTAAAGTTCCTTTTTCAAGGATATAGGTTAATTTAAATATTTTTCTTTATTTCAGTTTCGAAGTTCCAGGAATTTCATTTTACTTGGGCAGATTTCCACGAGAAAGACTGATGCGTGATGTAGTTTTTGGAGATTTAGAAATATTAGGTAACAATGAGTATTTCAATCTTTTAATGTGTTACCCGCAAAGTCAATTGAGGTAATAATGTAATGTTGGAAGACAAATGTTGACATATCTCCTAAAAGTTTAAAATTGGGTTCAACATAGTTAAAATTGTCCATTTTCTCGCATGGAATAATAGATTCTGAAACTTTGGAAGTCTGTCGATCACAAAATTTTGAATGCTTAGTAACAAAGTCCCGTGTATCTATCGGATTCTGGAATTCATTCTAAGATAAAAAGAATTGGAAAATGGAAGGGGAAATGGAACGAATGTGAGGAATTACAGAGAGGAATACACCGAGAAGTTGAATGAAGACTGTTTTAACTAATATAATATCACGAAGACTACTATAAAATCTTTATTCCTTATCAGTAATTATTTGAGATCTAGTACTTCTCCTGGTTTCTCTTATATGAGCTCAGTTAAGCTAAACTCACTAAGCCCATTTTGGAAAATTTTGGAGGAGAGAGAGAAAGTAAAATTCCGATTTATGAGGAATTAAATATTGTTTTATACAACAGTACTATCGAAAAGTGCATGAACAATCATAAAATGCATATTATATTTTATTATTTATGTATTAGAGCGTACCATCAAATGGGGTGAAGTCGGACGATTGCAAGTTTTTTGTTGTTTTTGTAGTTTAAGCTGCTGTTTTCAAAGCTAGACAGTTGCGATTTTAGCTGGTGGCAATGCATTAGATCTAAATATCGGAGCAATAATGTAATTTACAACCCCTGTATACCCGGGCGGTAATGCCATTATGGGAAGAAAGAAAAATTGTACCGTAGCAAGTAACGTGATTGCAGTTCAAAGTAATAAACTACATCTAGCTAAGACTTTACGTAGGTTATGCAAGGAATATCCTCTTATCTTGCAAAGTTGCGCATGTTTAGAAGTGGAGTGGAATGGTCTGGGCTATTTCTGACGTTGCCACGCTATTATTTGGAATACAGGCAAACCGAAATTACAACTCGGCACGACTTGAAAGAGCTATTCGTGTTGTTAAGGAGGGAAGACTGTCCTATCATAAAGTAGCCATGCTTAGTGTTGTAAACAAGAAAAAATAGTTCCTATTTTTTTCAGAAATGTACGTTTAAAAAACAATGTCTCTTTTTTTCTAAATTTCGTTTTTTTAAATGATCATTTGTAATGCATCTTACGTCTATTTAAGTATGAAATATTATAGTAGGTGTAATCACCGTAAAATACAATAAACTAAACGCTATAAGTAAAAAAGTTTGTAAACAGAACGCTGCAGCCTAGCTGTCGCGCACCTAATCCTACATTTCCCCACTCCCTTTTCCGCGACGATGATGTTTTACAGTGTTGCAATCTGCAGGGAGCGGAATGGTCTGAGGATTTTCTACGACATTTGAGTGTAAAAGCTGTATATTGACTGTGCCAGTTTGTACCAATGAAAAAATAATAACAAAAAGAGAAATTTTCCTTTCAGAAGGCGTGAAGGGATCGCCCCGTCGGAAAGCGTCACTGCTTACAGTGTATCCATGAGGTAGTCTGCACAGGCCCGGCCCATGAATTAATAATATGAGGCCCGACCCGAGTTAAAAATGTGTTTTAGCATTTAGGCCAGACCCCATGTGATAATCAAATGAGCCCGAAATAAGCCCGAATTACAAAAACTTAACAATTAAGGCAAAATTGTATTTTTTTATTAGCAACAATTAAATGTTTAATTTTGCAGTTTAAAAGCTTTTATGATTCAGTGCCAACAAGGAAATAAAGGTTATCCTTTACATTTAGTTAACTATGAATTCTCTTTTTAAAAAAGTCATTATATAAATGCTCATATAACATAAACTGACATTGTCTTGAAGAAAAAAAAAAACAAGACACGTTCTCAATGTTCTTGTTCTTTAATTCAGTGTAAGAAGCAGTATTTTCACTCAGACAAGCTAGGCATATTTATTTCTGTTACTTTTAGTTTTTTTTTCTCTATTACACAGCTTTTCTCTCAATTGCACAGTGATTTTAAGTGTAGGCGTCTCAAGTTACAAATTTAGGTGTATGTTAAAAGTTCTCCAGAAAATATCGTTGTATTATGCCCGAAAAGGTCCAGAGAAATATTATTGTTTATTTAAAAATTTACGGCCCGGGCCCGGCCCTAGGCCCGAGCTCGTGCAGAACTCTACCACGAGGTTGCTTACCTACAAAAAAAAAGTAAGTTTCGGACTTTAAACATTTTAGCAGGTGATATTTGTTGTAACATAAGTTTGCTGAGTTAGTATCACTGGAACTTTCAAAGCCAGACAAGTGGATGGAAGAGTAGTGGGGAGGAAGGCGGAATACGAAGTGCTCCGTAGCGATCTGCGCATCTTGGTTTGAAACTTGTCGAGTTATAGATACTGATACCCTACAAATATTTTACAATTTATCTGAATGGCATACCTAGTAACAATTCGAGTTTCCGCAGTGCTTCATCAAAATTAACTAAGAAATAAAAGTAGAAATGAAATTTTGTTTTTTCGTGAAATCATTCCATCCATAGGTACGAAAATAATATCTCGTACAATATAAAATGCAAATAACTTGTAAAAAGGTAAAAAATCATACTAATTTGGCTTCTAGTATTTTTCTAAATATCATATATATATATATATATAATTTGTCGACTAGATATATATGATATGCAGAGCCGGCTCTACCATATGTGCAACACGTGCATTTGCATGGAGCGGCGAGTTTGGAGGGGCCGGCAATTTCTGTTATAAGTATATTATTTAAATCAAATATTTCTTGTTGGAAACAGACAACATGATGATGGTAGTTAAATTTACAAAGCTGACTTTCTGTTTGAATACCACATTCATAAATCATGTTGAGGTTGCATTAGTTTAAGGTCACATCGACAATGCTAAAGCAAATGGTCAAATAAATCCCAGCACAATTTGCTTGATTGTTGTCAAATGCAAGAACTCAATTCTCGAATAGTAGCGAATATCTGTTCCATTTACTTAGGTATCACAGTTTTGATATGAAAACTAGTCTTGTTTTTGTCAGAAACAAGTTCCTTATAATAGAAGATATAAACAAGTTCTTTTAAAAAATGTTAACAGATGTAGAAGAGAAATTAAGAAATAAAGGTAAAAGAGCTAGTTCCACGGGAATTGCAAATTGATACATTGGGATTGAAGCTCGATATTGAATTCTATAAAAAGGATTACCATCTTTCCTCTGTAGGTGTGTTTGCTTTATCTTTTACTAACATAACAAATTAATATTAAAAAAACAGACAAAACGGGATTGTATTTTTAGTAAGTATTTAAGCCTTTCTGAGTGCGACTGCACTTACCCTCCCCTCCGTTGTTCACGCTGTAGTAGCATACTTAAAATCATGACTTTTAAGATTTGTTCTTTCTGGAGAAAAGGGGAAGCGAAAAATTATGCTATTGCACGGGGCGACAAATTGCATAGGGCCGGCCTGATGATATGTATATACAAGACATGAATATAGGATGACACAATTTGAAGTAATGCAGGGTGTTTCAAAATTAAGGCTTGGAAACTTTGTAGTAACTATTACAATTAACTTACAATCATAAATATTATATGAAATGAATGAGCAACTCAACCAGTTTTGTACACACGCATGCACATGCATTGTTTCTTTTGTCTGCCGTTAGAAAGAGCTAGTAGCAAAGATGGAGACTAGAGAGCAATAATAATTTTTATGTTTTAATAAAGACTGAATCTGTAGTTGAAGTGCAATCGTCTGTGTGAAGAATATCAAGGAGACGCTTGCAACTACGTCCTTATCGTTTGCAGTTGCTACAAGGTCTAAAGCCTACAGATTACGGGTACGTGCCAATTTCGCAAGTGAAATATTGCTGTATAACAATGAAGGTTTTCTGGGTCGTGTCGTCTTCAGTGATAAATCGACATTTCACCTAAGAGCTAATGTGAACACTCATAATGTTTGCATCTGGGGGTCAGCAAATACTCAGGGGTTGGTACAGTTGAAACGTGACTCTCTTAAATTGAATGTTTTATGTCCCATATGGCGGAAAGTATATGGCCCTTTCTCACCTATCGAGTAGACATGTGATGTGTGACGAATGAATCTCACATCGAACATTTGTGGCAAAGACTGTTTGAGATGCTCTTTTACTTGACGGATTGTTTATAATTGTACGTAAAATGTAATAAGTACTACGAACACTGAAAACTCCGATATTAATTTTGAAACACCCTACATTTCTCACCAACAATGTTGGAAAAGGACAGATGTAAAAAGGAGAAATGTAAGATGTAAAAATGAGAGAAAATTTTCCTTATAAAGTTATTGTTTACAACAGCGATATTATAATTAGTTGATTCTGTGACTATAACAAAAACACTGGTTAGTAGTCAAAAATGTATTCAAATGTACACTCGTAACTTTTTCGCACCCACGTGGCCAAAGTGGCACACACGGATGTGTCCTTTTTTTTAATCCGCTCCTGTATGGACACTAATTAACATATCGGGATATTATTTTTGCCAAATATGGTTGACCATAGTATATCATATTAAATTCTTTTTGTTATGGTGTCGATTTTCCTTCTCAAATTTCACCCTAGTCAAAAATTCGAGAATTTTCGAATGTCGAATTTACTTCTTTTTTCCCTGTAGCTTCCTTCGTTGTAGAGACACCTCCTTAACACTTACCAATTAGATACCTCGGATAGACACCAATTGGACGGGCCTACGCGCAGTTTTGCCAAAAGAAAAATTAAAATTTCCCTACATTTGGGCAAAAAAAATTCGAAATTTTTGTTTATAAATCCTTACCTATACGTCCGAGTGCAAGTCAACTTACGCCAATTGAACATTTGTCCTTGGTGAACAAATGCGGGTACAGATCGTTACAATGGGGCAATTATGCGCGCACGAAAAATTGGTATTTAGGTTCTAACACTTGATTTTTTCTAGTTTTTCCATACTTTCTGTTTACCATAATATATATTTTGGTAATTGGAAGGTTAGTTCCTTAAATATTGCCATAATACTTGTATAATATGTTAATGGCATAGCAATGTTTAATTTAAGATAGTTTGCGTCTGACCGGTAACAGTGTTACCAGCTACAGAAAATTTTAATTCCAGATTCCAGGGGGATTTTTGTTTTTAAAAAATCACTTTTTGTTTTTAATATTTCTCTCTTGTTGTCTACATTCGAACAACCGTACCGGTGTGTAAAAGACTCCTCTCTACCCTACACATCTCACTATAAAAGGTTTCACTAGAGTAATTAGGGGAAGTACAGTTGAGGTTTATAATAAACCATGTTCTGTAAATGGAAAGAAAATGGTAAATTTCTGAGGTAGATGAGATATTTTTTTTAATTTCATGCTTACTTTGTTAGATATCGCCATGACACTTGTAGGATATATTTTTAGTGTATCAAGATTTATTTCTAGATTGTCTTCGTTTGTCTGATGGCAGTGTTTCCAGCCAAAACATTTAATTCCCGATTTTGTGTGAAAAATTCGAAAATTTCCTTTCCCTCTCTATTTTTACCCTCTTGCTAACTACATTGAACCAAATGTACTACGACCTCAAAGCTTCCTCTTTGTTCTAGAGAAGGCACCATAAAAAGTTTCAAAAGAATAATTAGAGAAGCTGTAACCCCGGCATAACTGTTCATTTTGTGCTTCTGAGGCGTAGAAAAAGTCAAAATTTCATGTGTATGATGACAGAGAATTTTGTCTTTTCCTCTTTGGATGAAAGTTACCGACTTCAGGATTTCACTGTACCTTGTCAACACACCGAAGAATTTTTTGTAGTTCACTGGGACCCATATGGCAGCAGTGGTGCTTGATGCAAAATATTTTGAAATCGGTTATGTAACTTTCTTGAAACTTTCACCCCTACATTTTCGTCAATAATTTTCCACCCGTTGGGAACACTGCAATGAAACTTAAACAAAAAAATAGCCACACCCATTTTCTAAAGAACAAGGCCTTAAGCATGTCAATCGAATAAATGGTTTTTAAGCAATAAGTCATTAATTGGAAATGTAAGAAAACGCCAAAACTGGCCTGGGTCTGCAAGGGATAATCATACAATTTTACTCATATAGATACAAAGTTACAAACGATTTGTAAGTTACGAGAGCGTCGGCTCAAGTGCTGTTGATTATTTCAATAATCTGCAACATAAACAAATAAATAATAGTTGCTAAAAAAACAGACATTTGAAAAGAAACATGAAAAAGAACGATGTTTTTTATTGAAAAAAATCACAGAAAAAACAGTTTTCTTACTACACTAGCCATGCTTATCAGGTACCGCGTTCGACAGTAGAAGAAAAGCACATCAGAACTTTAAGAGGCTGAACTTTTCTAAGTGCAGAAGAGGAAGACATGTTAGTGTATCACATTGTTAGAGTTGCAAATAGGGGTTACCCTTTTGTATCTGGAGATATAAGGTATCTTGTGAAGTTGTATCTGGACACAAAGGCTATCTGGGTGATGAAAATAGGGTTGGCAAACAAGAGATTTCCCGAGTATGAGCTAAGCCTCATGAAGTAAAGGTTAAATTATACTGTACTTACTTGAAAGCATGTATTAATCTAAAGCCTTAATGGACAAATGGAACATGGTTGCGTGGGCAATATTTCTTCTTCTTTTTAATCGTTCTATTGCTTGAAACGAATATGTGATTTTTGTTTAAAAAGTTTACAGAATATTGCTGTGTCACTGAGTTTAATATGGGTGTAAATGTATATCTGAAACTATGAAGGCATTCAAATAAATGTCCGGCAACTTTCGTTTTTGCTGCGAAATGTTCTTTACGGTCCTATTTCCCACCATAGTGATAGTGAGTCAGTATATTATGCAGAAATACTATCGTTCATATAATAATAAATGTCCCCCCACACAAGGTGACTAATGTCCTCTAACTATGTGCGGAATCGATCAAAAATACTTTTACTTCGGATTTTGTATTCCTAAAATAGATTCCTTACGATATAGCTATTTACGTTAACAAAATAATGAAGAGTAGTTCGAGCAGAGTTCGAAATATTCCAGATTCGTCTGAATTCACCCCATTTGACGGTACATATTTTTTTGCTCAAATTTGTCGTAGTGGACTTAACATTCTTAATATGAATTATCTACACCTTTCAGATATATACAACTTTTTTTATGGAAATGAAGTGTATTTGAGACTCTTTCAAAGAAGATGCAACCAATATGTCGACTATATATGATATAGACAGTGTAAGAATATAAATCGCGTGTTGCAATATGCATGTTTACCCGTAGAAGAGTCGATTCATACCCTTCTCTATGTATAATATTCAATAAAAGTATTATTCCGCTTGCAGTATTTATACGCGATCCTGAATGTAGATGGAAACTTCGAAAAACTTTTACAAAGGTTTTGACTTGCGATTTTGAATGATGAACTACTAATTTTATATTATTGCTTATACTTTACTATGTGCTATACTCTGTAATATTTGTTTTTACATATTTGCAATTCAATAACCGTGTTGTTTAAAACTTGTCAATGTTGATATCTATAATGGGAAAAAGGGGCCACCTACAATCTCCTGTACTTTGTTCCTACATTTTTGAAGATTATTTGCATTTTGGTACACAACTACCAGTAAAGTTCATTACCAATACCTTACATGTCACACACTTTGACCAGGTCTTCGATATTTGTTGACTCATTTAATTCAGTTATTAAACTGTAATACAACAATATATAAGGAGAAGGATGACTATTGCCTGCACAGGAGAATATTACTGATTTTTATCTTAACGATGGTCTTTTCTTACCTTTGTTCAATTAGTCATTATGGCGTCAATCATCTCCGTGCTGAAATTAGTACATAGTTATATCGCGCCATCAAAATAAATATATGTCATTTCATCGCTGGAAACAAGGTGTGGAATTTTCCCGGTTTTCTTTGAAGATACATTTAAGTCTAAAATTTGTAAGCGCTATAGACTGGATGAGTGTTAGGAAGAAAGTGTAACCCATATCAATAGTTCAAATGTCAGCTGTACTGAGGAATGACGTACCTCTAAAATTATTAATGATCTACTTTTACGTGCGATCTCGTGAGAATTGAAGCACTTTAGTAAACCATTTTGATATATATATATATATATATGTATATATGATGTTACCCTTCATCTTAACATAAATAATTACTTTCATAATTAAATAGAAGTAAATAATATTACAAACATTTTCAAGCCATTATTATGCTTATTCCATTGACAAATATTACACAATTTTATATCATTGTTTTTAGTGTCATTTGGAGGCACTGGCAGTCTTATTTTTGGAGGAAGCCTAGTAGCATGTGTTGAATTGGCATATTTGTGTTTGCAAGAGCTTGTTTTGTACCTGTTAAGAGTATTGAAACTAAGAAATCGCAGACGCGTTTTACCTTTAGAAAGAAGAGAAATGAGGTTGCAACATCACCCAAGAACAACTTTCCATATGAATAGAAGTAGAGGAAGCTTTAGACAGCCTTTAAGGTTCGTATCAGGAATAATATTAAGAGATTCATAAAAAAATGTTTCTTAGAAAATTAAACAAAATGATACATTATTTATTTAACATTCACGAAGTATAGGAGTTAAATATGAAGTAAATGATTCCGAAAATTTATTAGAGCTTTGACGTATTTGCTATCAACTTAAGAGCTGGTTTACACCAACACAACGGCTTCAACGAGAAACACTTGTAATTGAGATTTGGAAGTGAAATAAAAATTAAGCAAATTCTCCATTTTAATAGAGTTTTAAGCAGTCATATCCATTTGGTTCAACTGAACTTTAATTCTGGAAAATTGAATAATGTTTAACTCCATCTAACACTGGGCATAATAGGACACGAATATGCATATAAACGGAGAGGAACTTTCAGTTTTATGAATTTGTGGATTAAAATAGATACTATGACATTCACGATATATGATAACAAACTCAAGAAATGTTTACGTTAAGAAAGTCAAATTGTCTCCAGTTTTAGTGCTTTAATGAGTTAATTTAGGTGCAGGTTATTGTTCGTTCCCAGTAAAAGGTTTTTTATTGGGTTTAGCCGTGAAAGGGTGTTTGAAAATCTAGCTTTGTCTCTTTCTTCCCAAGGATTTTCGAGACCTCTCTCAATTAGATGATACCTATGTATGAGTATATTGTATCCGAAAGGGGAACATTATATCTTTCAATAATGTTTATTCCTCATAGTAATTTATTCTAAAAGAGCTTTACGCTATTTAAGCATGGGAACATTCTATGAACGCATAGAAATTCGATTCAGTGTTGCCTCTAGCTATGATACTTTTGTCACATGTCAAACTCTTCCACATGTTTAGTGAAAATCTTTTAGTATTATTCTTTTATTCCTACAAACCTATTTATATTTCATGTTAAAAAACACAGAATATTCAAAATCGTCTATTAGAAAGACAATTGCACTGTTGAATTTGGAGTGAATTATAATCAAAGTATATAATTAACGCCAAGAAGTTTAAAGACAAAATTGGCACATACAAGATTTGTTTGAATGATAAAAGCATTAAATGCTGATCTTTAATTACGTAAACCGTTAAATTTATAAGTTATATAAGGTGAAAAATTTAGAACAATAGTATAATTCGTTTTATATTTTAACGCGCATACTCTCTCGCTGTTATTTAGAGTAAATAGTTACAATTTGATCCCTTCTTAAACAGTTTAAAATGAATATTTTATTTCAAGTGACTTAAGCGTTAGGAAAGCAATAAGTAACTAATGCAATCTTTGAGCTGCGCCTACAGGAACGTGGAGTGCACAAAACAATTGAACAACTCGAAATAAGCTATTGGTATGTCACAATTTTGCAAAATTCAACTAAGGGTTACTGTATCAAGGGTGTTATTTTTAGCTGTAAGAAAGTCAAAGAAGTGTTAAGTAATATAAATAATTAAGCACTATACTATAGCGGGAGTACTATACGTTTTTATTACTCCCAAGATTATGATCTAAAGAACTAAGCATAAACAAACAGAGTCGTGTATCGGAGCAATTTGGACAAAGACAGTAACATGAAGGGTGAGGAAGAGTGAAAAAATGATTGTTATGTAGACAAAGAAAGTGATATTGAAAATTAACGTGTCAGTAGTGAAGAGAAATAATTTTTGAATGATAGTGAAGAAAATTTGTAAGCAGAAAACGAATTTCAGGAAATGTGGCAATTTTAAATAAATAGCAAAATGTGACTTAGTGCCTTTTTAGTGTTTGCTCTTTCTTGAAGAGTGCTCTGTTAACAATTAATAATATTATTTCTACTGATAAACTAAAATTTCCATTGTGCAATTTTTGAAGGTTAGGGAAACTATTTCCGGCACTGAACAGAGACGTTAATGATAGCAGATGTTACGACAAAATGAAATATAATAAATGGTTGTAGAATTACGTTACTTAAAGCAATTCATGTTTAAATATTTGTTTCAAACTACATTGAGTTTTATCCCTATTTTAGTGCTACGACGAAAGAAAGAGGATTTAAGCAGTATATTTTACATAACGTTTTCAGTGTTTTACTTCAATTAGAGAAATGATTTTAATTTTAATTAAAGATTTGTTATTCTAACTCAGAAGTGGATACATTATTTTTTGTTTTTAATTGGCAGAGCACATGGTGCAAAATCTTACATACAAATGTACGAATTGTCAGAATTTGATGATAGCTTTTTCAGTATTTGCAATTTTCTCCAACCTAGTGTAAACGTACTATAAGCAATATTCAGTTTAATCCATTGAAATAATATATTTGCAAGCTATCTTTGGCTGTTTAAAAACTGAGTAAAAGAAATTGAATAATGTGACTCATATTATTCCTTCACAACATTAATATATATTGTTTAATAAATCATTTTCATCATGTTCAGCAAATTTGTTAATTCATTAAACTTCCGTAAAAAGTTTGATATGAATAGACTAAATATACTCTTTATAGATAAATATGTTAGTTAAGTTTATCTTAAAAAATATGTGTTCAAAGATAAACTTAATTTACTTAAATGTGTTTCTAACTAACATAGGTTAGAAACTGCGGTTTTGCTCAACATTAAGAATAGATTATTTAGTATTCATACAATTTTCTTGATATTTATTTCACTTCTAATATTCTTATTTAAGTATCTATCAGGAATATATAAAAAACAAAATATTTAAATAGTAGTTGTTGAATATTCGGAATATTCGGGAAACTTGATAAACATTCTTCTTGAAATTATTATGTGGCATATCAGCCTCCTACTCGAAGTACGTTTTCTAAAAATAATAAAATCTAGCAGAAATGTAGAGCTGTGCCACTATTTTCAACCTTAACATTACTATTTTATATTCATTTACTAAAGTGCATTAAATTATTTCAATCTTGACCACTACTGCTAGAAGAAATGCGGTAACATTTTAATTAGATCAACCCGAAAAATCTTCATTTATGGATTTTTTTGAAAATTTAATTACCGTTTCTCTCGTAAATATTCAAATGTGACATATCACTATCTTGCCCAGAGTCCTATAGTTATAGCTCGGAAAATGAAATATAGCCTGTGGTACCAAGACAGCTCTTTTGTAGTTCGTTTATACGTGTTTAAGGTTCATCAACCAAGAGGCTCATCAAATCTTAGAATTCACCAGGCATTTTGAGATGATGTGGTGTTCGAGCGCCAGGCACTGATTCTAGAAGCTTACGTTCTGAGATCTTATTATTTAGGATTAATGCCCGCAAAGGGCGGCTATAGTTATTGAATGACAAATGTCTGGAAATATCGTATTGGAAGACAGCAGTCAAACGTGTAGTGAACTTGAAAAAACTTCCATGATGCAACAATCAGACTTCATAAGTTGCACAAATGACTAATGCACATTCTTGGTAACAAAAAAGGAACAGCTAGGGACAATCTAATGGCGCTGCTACCGCAATACACCCATATTTATTGAAATGATCCGTAGTGAGGAAAAGTGAATTCAGTGTAACACTTCTAAGTGTATGAGACATTGGTTGTCACTGGACATCGATTGTAATCCTGTACTTTACTCCTCACGATAACTTCTGAATTCACGCGAATTCACACTTTGTGACTGATTTAGTAGTCTCTAGAAAGTGCATTCATAGCTTCTACAATCAGACCACACTATAATTGCAGATCTGCTTGGAGCAGAAGGCAGTGTTAGTTAGTTTTAAGGATGCGCTGTACCTCCACAATCGCAAGTTGCATGGACAACGTAATATACTCTTAATGGATTAGCATGGAGACAATGTGCTATGCAACTTACTCGCAGAAACAAGCTACGGGACATAACCATTTATTTCAGTCCGTGGCCAACTACACTGGGGGAAATCTTTGACACAGACTCATACTTGCAGCACGCACTCTCAAATTATTTGCGTTCTGAAGCACCGAATGTTTTATCAGTGCCTTGCAAAGCTGCTGGTACAATGGAAAATGGTCCTAGATGTTAAGAGAGATTACATCAACTCATAACGTTGAATATATCTGGCCTTGACGATCACTAACAGCCATAATATTTTTTGGTTTCTTTGTATATCTCTTGAAACAAAACGATATTCAGTAATGTAGAGGAAAATTATTTACACATATACCTCATGTAATATTGTGTGTTTCCTTTCATTTAACAATAAAATTTAGGAATTATAACTGAATCATGCGCCATTCTGTAGCTTGCGATGTGGGTAATTTATAATTTCAACGGTTTTGATCAATAATTTAATCAAAAGATGAAGAATAGCAATATAGTATTATTACAACCGGAATGATACACTTCTTGTATCAAGAAACCTAGATTGTCTTTCAGAATCCAAGCCCGGAAATATGACCCTAGATGCTGACGAATTATTTTTATGTCTGAATCATTTTCTGGTATTTTTCCATCGCCATCAGTGAAAAGCAAACTAATTGTGCGGTATGTACATAAAAAAAATTGATGTAGATGTTAGATTATCCTAGAATATCGCATACACATCTTAAATTAATAGTGTCTTACAACTGGAAGGAAAATAGGAGTTTTGTAAGCCGTTCCTTATTAGAATTTCAGTAAATTATATTTATATATGTTTAATAGACTTCGCAATTAATAATGAGCTGACGCGCCAATGAAAACTTAAGAAAAATTACACCTTTTCTTCTCGGTTCTCTGCTTCTTTGAGGTAGATTCACAACCCCATTTATGTTTAACTTTACGGTTCCCTTTCTTTGTTTAACTCAGACTAATGTATTTCCATTATATATTTTTTTATGTTGCACAAAGTAATGAAATGTATCTTCAAATAGGACTCGAATATATAACTTCCGAATCTGGGATCATCCGAAATTAACATTTTGACAACCTTGCATGAATTCCTTGATATTCTTTTTTAAGAATGAAATTACGTTTTACAGCCTTCTAGTATAGTAGAAATTATATACCAATAGTTTGGAAGTAATCAGTATAGAGTAAACCTTTGAAAATAGCTTTAGTAGGCAAAAATTGCACATTTTATTCCGGTAAATAAGCCTTAACTAACAAACAAAGTAATTGGTGGTGTTAAAATAGGCGGCAGGTAAGCTGAGTGGAAAATACAAAACTGGTAAAACTCAAAATCTGTAGTTCGAACAGCCTAAAAACCACGATATATTTAGGAAAATTAAGAACAATCCAGAGCATACTAAGGTTAATAGTATGGCGAAAAAGCACTTTATAATGATGTAATTTTAACAAAGAAACACCAGATTCATGCCAAAGAATCGACTGCATCAGGAATTAATAATCTTGATGGTGTCTAGGTTTGGTGTTCTATGTTCTGCCGAGGAAAGCCATAACATTATAAATTTAGGTATTACCCGTCGAATAAAATACAAGATAAATCACAAAGAGTGTTTCCAAACAAGTATATACTGTAAATAATTTATTTGTTTGAAATTGTATTATATGAAACTTTTAAGTAAAGACTTTTAAAAATAAAATCATATTGTTCTTTGAAAGATATAGGAAAAGGATAAGCTTTTAAACGACTAAGTTATATTATAGTATAAAGATTAGAAATATATATAACATATAAATATTACACGTGAGAATATGTTTATGCAAAATCATTGAACTCCTCCATCGATCATTCCCTTCTATTAAATTTGATTCAATATTGAGAAACGTTGACAATACATAAGACAAGTAAGTCAAGCAGTAAATAACTAATCACTAATTTTAGAAGACACTTTTTGCCATAAAATTAGGTATGACTTTCACTAGGAAACAAACATTCTACGTAGATTCAAACAATGGGATGAATTGTAGGTACACTACAAAAGTAAGATTGTGAGTTCTTATGTATGCAAATTATATAGTTGGAACCAAAAATATCATTAAGAAATAAACAGTGCAAACTGAAATTAACTAAACAATATTTGCAACAAATTACTGATATATAGTTAGAAGAAGTAATGCTCCTATTGAATTTAAAATTTTGTATATTGTCTTTTCTAGGTGTTCATCCTTTTTATCATATATTGTTTGTAGAGATACAATTACTGAATTTATCAGTTATTCATCTTTTGATGCAATCAAGCAGTTGAAAGATTTATCGAACAAGATCGTCAGGTACGAACCATTACACATTTATTGTTGACATTGAGTTTATTATTTACGATATTCTAATATCTATTTAGCAGATAATTTTATGAGTTAAGTTTCTGCAACAATGCACGCCAGTCTTCCATAATACTCATGGGCGCCAATTTCCCTGTAACTTTGGGGGGCTCATTCATAAAGAAAATACATGTAACAATACATATAACAGTAAAATACATATAATGATATATATTCATAAAAATACAAGAGGGATCACATGAGCTAGGGGCGGGCCTTCTATCCCCCCAGGATCGGCGCCCTTGATAATACGTACATGTAATTTTGTTTGGCCTGCCGTTGAGAGGTACGGCGATAAAATATTGCTTTAAATATTTTACAGTAATAATTACAATAATTACGTAAACGATATGTGGGTCGCCTAGATTTCATTATTATTATAGCATCAAGAGTTTTGATGCACTTACAAAATAAGTAAAGTAGAAATAACACATATATAGAGAATGTCCCCTCAAACAAATAACAATCCCTTGTAAATTACATATTATCAATTTTTAAGTTACAACTTCTAATGGACCCAGTTAAACATTTTATCAAAACTGTCCTATCATTTCAAACATTATTATTGGAATTTAGAGTTAATGTTGTTAACTTTAGAGAAATTGTGTTGTATCTTTATTAGCTTTCTTCGTTGAAACACACAATAAATATGCATAATCAATTACCTGATCATATATAATATGTTAATAATAATTTGTTAACAATAAAATGATAGAACAACAATAGGTGTAAACGACGACAATAAATCATGTTTAAACAACAATAAAGTTACCTGAATTATACTCACAAAACTTGGGGCTTATAATTGGCCATACAGTCTGCGTTTCTCTTCACACGAGCATTTATTGTTAATGTTTCTGAAATTAAAAATTCCTGCTTGTTTTGTTTTCGAAAATTCACAATATGAAATAGTTTCGTAACAGCTTTTTAGTGTGTTTGGTCTGTGTGTAGCACCGTTCAAGTTGGACAACTTCTTGTTTTGTAATAGATGGTTGATAATTGATGACATTTATCGTGCAATTACTTTCTCTCAAGATAACATTGAAACATTTTAATTTTCTGGTTCGGTAAATATTAGGCTGATAACTTTAGGTAATCTGCTAAAATTCACTCATTTATCAGGCCGTGTCAAGTGCTCGTTCTGCCATAAATAATATCCCTTGAAGTAAATGAAATGGCATTTCCGAAGGATTAATTTCGGTTATTCTGCTAGTAGAGTTACTTACTGACACCTCGAAGGTTTTCAACTTTACATTCCAACCTGATTTGTTACATTGATTATATGTCCTTTTAATATATATATTTAATTATATGTGAGACCGTTCACTACTTCATCAACTTACGTGTTATGAAGCGACGTTCTTTTAATGTCAGATATATATTTCTTTACAATGTTGTTTCCACGCCTTTGGTACAAATTTTGGACCTTAAATACTAATCATTCTCACCGAATACGAGATAAGGTAAAAGTACCTGCTTTCAAAGTTCTTTAACTTGCTGCCTATGTGCCTCCTTCAGGAGAAGAAATAAATATAACGAGAATGTAAACAGAAAGAACTCATTGATAGTTTTTTCATGTAAGTTAACCGCAAATTGTCCGTGAGAAGTGGTTGATATTAGACGGCATTTCTCAATGGATATCTTCCTGTTCCTGTCTTAATGTTGTAGGAAATTTTGAATGCTTTATGTCTTTTTACGGTCTCTGAATGGAAGATGGACCTGAAAAGGGCAAGATAATTCTTTTGTAGTACGTTCCGTTTATTCTGTACTTTGGCTACTATCGTAGGAATCATAGTTTTTGGAAAAACTAAGAACCTGTTTCCCTTTCTCTCTTCTCCTAGCAAGAGACTATTATGTTGTATGATGTTGAGAGTTGACGTATTGTCCCCAGTCAACTTGGATTTGCGGTATTGGTTTTGTTGTCGATTCTGTTTAATGGCACCGATTATATACTATTTGGATACTTTGCAATATTACTTGAAAGTCACTTTGCCATAAGGAAGCAGAGCGTTGCTATTGTGAACACATATGGACTTTATAAGAAAATGTTTTTTTTTTCTTTTATATTTAGGACTATTGAGAATCATTAAGGAACCTTGAGGGAGTCCTCTTCATCCCTTTCGTCCTAAGTTTTCCCGTCAGTTTGATGGCAAGATTTTAGGCCTTGCCAGTATAACCCTCCTGTTAGTTTTCAATTTCATTGAATAGTAGAATTGATAGTTCGCGATTAGTATTTGGTGCGTAGCATTAAGCTCTTTATTTGTATCTACAAATGTTTCTTGGTGGCCAATATATTCTTCTCTGTTCCACTTCGCCTATTGGATAAAGGGTTATGGGGTATTAGTTCCTTCATAGGAGGTGAATCTACGTCAGTATGTACGAATAGATAGGTTTTGACAGATTTGACTCATAATTAAACCTCAGCGGCTTTCATAGTATTTCCAGGAAGCATGAGATTCAAACTTTGGTTCAATCAACCCTGCAATACGCGGGCGGATTTTTGTGACATAGATAGTCGCGCCGGCTGCCACTGTAGCCTATTTCTTTTTTTATTATATTGCCTAGCTTTGTTAATATTTCTATCTTTCTTGTAGAGAATTGTATTAATAAAGTGTTTTAATGTTTTTATACATAATTTGAGAAATATGTTTATTTTTAAAGCTATGAATATACAAAGAGGACCAACACCATTCATTTTTCAAAAGTAATACAGGATAAGACTGTAAAAGTTATTTGTATTTAGTAATAAATCTTCCAATCTGGTGAATTTTAAACTTTTCTTTATCGCAAACATGTATGTCAGAATTATTTAAAGAATATGTATAATTTTACAGACAAACCTTACAAATAAACGTATTATCCACAAAACATATACTACTTGAGCTTAAAAATTATTTTTTTCTTGCTATCAAAGTTTAGTTACGATTTTGCATAATATACATATGCTATTTACACTCATATATTTTATTTTTCTGTTTTCGTATTCATGTCCCACTAAACATATTCTGCACACAAGTGATGGGTTGTCAATGCATACATTTCTTCAAGCATTGACCGCTCATCAAAAGTATCAAAATGCTAATAAAGGCAAGTATTTCAGTTTCGTCTGTAGGTTGTGCATCGCGATAACATGCAAAACTATTTCTAACACTGTCAAAAATATATTGGTACAATCTAACGTAAATCTCAAAATATTCGCATCTAAAAGCAGTTCTAGACATTCAAGTTGCTACAACGCTAACCTAACCTCACCTTTAGGTCCTGAAAAACGAAGCACAATATTATGAGTATGAGTGCGAATATTACGATTAGGAGAGTCTTCTTTTCATTTGAAATATTGTCATTTACTACATAATAATTTACTTCACAACTTTCTTTACTACAACTAACATCAACCGATGTCAGTGATCCCTGCCGTTAGGAATTCTAAGTACATCTGAATTATCATTATTTCTGTGTCTGAAAAATACATTTCTTCGGTCTCAAAATGATCTTCCCCATCCCTATTGCTATCTAGAAAGTATTCCTCGTCAGAACTGGCATTTTGCAAACTCATTGACAATCTGATCAAAACTCAAACTATGATGAAAAATGTTTCGACGTTTTGAAACACTCGTGACAGCAATAGTCGCACGGGCTACAGATGTAGCCCATGAACCTTTCAAACAGAATAATAATGAGCTTGTTCGGTTTCTACATTCGACCAAACGCTAAACACACAGAATGATAGTTGATAGAAAGGTACACAGCCATCTTTTCTGCTAGCATATCGAACTACTTTGTGGTGAAGAAAACAAAACCGCTGGGCTACAATTGTAGCATACGCGCGTATCGCAGAGTTAATCGACAATATACTTCTGAATATACTAAACGAACCTGATTTAAAATAATCGTGAGTCTTACATGGGTTCGCAGTTTCTTGATATATTGTGGGGAAAGAACTTTAGAATCTGATTTTTCAGAACCCTTTCATCAACTACACTCATTATGCTTGTACATTTATCTACTAGCGACTGATTCTGATAAGAACAAAGGTTATTTTTCCTATTTGCTATATGTGTTGTAATTGGCGCTATTGCGCATTAGAATCATATTAACAGAAATTGCTGTCACAGTCTCAATAAAATTAAGAGTTTTGGTAATATGCTTCTTAACTAGGCGCCAAGTTCATTTGCCAATCACTATATAATTAAAATCTCACCTTCTTCTGTTACAAATAACTCTAGAATATGGATTAAGTCTTCCAGAAGGACTTTCGTGGATACTGTATTTGGTTACCCATCTAAGGGCAATCGGATAGCTTATGCAAGATATTAGGATTTTCGCACCTAAATCTGAGGTATTTAATATTTTATTATTAGGTACCTGGCACTTAATTATCAATGTATGCTGATTTAGTTCAGACTGAACAAGGTATTGTAAATTGGTGTAAACTACTGGTTGCACAATTGAGATCCGAAATCGGTAAATTAGGAGTAATTGGATCAATCTAACAAATTAGTCATATTTTCGTTACTTATATGAATTTTCAGTGCAACTAGGGGTGTTCGAATTCTTTTATTCTTAAATGTGCAAAATCTCGTAGTATATAGATAATTGGTACAACGACAAGTCGACATTAGTAAAAGAGAACTACAATGGACCAACGAAAATTGTGTAAGGCAAATTCAACAAGAAACTAACATTTCTACAATGTATTCACAAATTGAAGTGTTACATGAATGCTCACTGAGATTTGTGGAAATTTGTGACAACGATTTTCGAAAAGGACTAGAGGAATATTATCACCTTGAAACTGGAGAAAGGGAGTAAGAAGGTCAATGATCCGATATTCCGGGCTACTATTATCATAAACGATCGATCATACATGTACCGGTACCATCTCAAAATTGAGGTTATGTTGTCATAGTAGAATCCGCGAGTTCGTCGAAATACAGTAATACTAGGCAATACCATTTTCAGGAAAAATTCTTATGATGGTGTTCAGACATGTTTCACTTCGAATCTTCATATTCGCTATATGAACAACACTAGCAACTTTTGCACCGTACAACTTCATTGAACTTCCGACATGGCTTTCTGGATCAAAGTAAAACTGTAGGTCCACGTCTCACATAGCCTCGTCAAGAAAAGTGTTGCCAAACTAAAATCTAAGGTTTTATTTTTTATCACGAATTCGTTAAATGAGTCTAGTTTTGAATTAAGCTCTTGGGTCATGAGATTGCCTCAGTTTAAATTTCGGACAAGTTGAATTTTCAATTCTCAATAGTAGCGTTTGCCCCATTCCAATGTTAGTGCCATATTTCATGAAAAGCTTCCAACTTGTTGCTCAAAAATAATACTTAAATCGTTAACCATGCCTTGTTTCCCGTACCAGATCATTGAAAACGAACTTCAAGCTTCACTTTAGAGAAGGCTCAGAAGAAGAATCTAAAACATTTGAATGATAATATTTAAAGTCGTGTAGATTCATTTCAATGCTAATGGTTGTTGGGAACATACGGGAGAAATGCCTCGTGTAGATAGCGGCTCTCTGCTGTTGGGAGATTGGGACAGTCTCCTTGGTAATAAAAGTGAGGTGCTATTGTGCAGACTGTATTTCCACCTGAATATTTCACAATTTTCTTAGGATGTTCAGAATGCTTAGATTTGATATAACACACCGATTAGTGAACATATTCTAATAGTTATTGTAGCTGTCTGAGATTGTTAACGTTCCCTATATGTTTCCTTTGTAACTGTTATTTAATCTTATTTCTCTTTGTGTATTTTGATATTCTTTTGTATTCTTTTAGCATTTTTATAACCTTTGCCTTAGTGGTTTTTTATATTTTAAATTTTGAATTATACCATTTCGTCCAATTATAATTTCCTAGAATTATTCTTTCAGTCAAATTTATTAATATAATATAGCTTTATACTTATTGTGGAATTTATAAACGAAACGGTGCGTACGCCACAAATAAGTCCATATTGAACATATTGAATTCTTAAATCACCAGTAATCATATACAATTGAAGAACACGGTTATAGTTAACGTGCCTATATTATATATATCGTGCCTTGTTTATTCTGGTACATGCCACACCTATATTTATTACAGTTCTTTAAAAGCAGGTGAGCATTTATGTTATATCCTCTTCTATTGAATCGCCTTTAGTCACTTTCCTCCATGCAAAATTATTCTACGTTAATACCGTGTTTGCAGAGGCAAAATGTACGCCACTGCTGGTTCCACTTCTTTCAGGTTAGTGAAGCGTCGTAACTTAAGGAAGTATTTCATGAACCGAGACAAGTAGTAACCAACAGAAAGAAGGGGAGAATTATAAATCGAGTGTGATATCAGTTGGATGCCATTAAGATTCTTAAATTCTTTTTGCGTTTCTTGACCAGGATAGTTTTTCGTTTTGATCTGTTGCAGCAAGACATGCTTTTGAGGCAAAATACATGACTTTGGCGTTGCACAAGATTCTTCTACTCCAACTGCTCCGACTAAAGGACGGCATTGATTGTAGGACCCTTCGAACCGAACTTGAAATGCTTCCATCACACACATAACACGACATGCTAGAAAATTCTCTTTATGACAACTGTTATACAATCCGGCCCTCGTCAACCACTATTTTAGTACATTCATATTTCGCACACCCATGTTCAATTGCAAAGCGACAATCCGTTCCAGGAAACGTACATCAGGGTAACTTTGTAACTGTTGTCAGTACAAAACCTTTCTCCTCTGGGCCTGAGCTGGCGTCAAGACGTGTGGTACAATGCGGCAGATTCTGATGGTATCCCGAGTTTGCTAATATGCCAGACTGCAGTGGATTGGGATATGCCGAGTTGATTTGACAAATGTCGTATAAATTAGAATCGATTATTCTGAGGCAGTATTACTTCGGCTGATTTTCGACATTTTAAAACCTGTACGAAATATCTGAAACCAACGAATTTTTTTGTTGTTGTTTGCATCTTCCCATTTTGCACATCAACTGTTCTCGGTGACTGCTGCAGTATTATAACCGGTTTTGGATTCATTTAATAACAGTTAAGGTATCGGACGATGTTCTACATCCATAATCACTGCCAAAGACTGTCTGAACAGCCAGATGGTGTGATGACCTTCTTATTAAATTGTTTGTTATACCTACAACCAGTCGTTCCAATTTTACACTTTACCTTGTGCTTAAGGTAGATCACGTGGTATACACACATGCTATTTGGGTTATGAAATTACTACAAGACATATTACTCTATTTGTAAAGATAATAATGTATTCTGTACTCTATTTATAAAGATACTATTATATATTTACTCTTCTACAGGTTTTGACAACTTTTGAATTATTACACTCGCCATTACCACCTTTTACATTATTTGGTATATTTATATCATTTCTTGTTTCATTTAAACCGATTATACTTTCAGTGACTGTATCTCAGTGGGTTGGGATATGAAATCTTATACTTACGGACTTTTTTTTTTCAGAATACTTTGGATCATTACATGGTTCAGTTTCCTTGTATGCGGAATTGTATTAACAATGTCCCTTTGGAATGAATACTATAACAACTCTGTAACTTATGAGGTTGAAATGGTTGAAAATCAGAAAGGAAATGTGAACTTCGCCATTGCTGTTTGCAGCAAAGATTTTATGTAAGTGTTGTACATTTACAAAATTATGCATAGATTTACGACTATATGAGAACTACTTACTTTACAAATATATATACATATGTATAATTCGTGGGAAACAATTTTGGATTTTTATATTTTTGACAATTCTGAATTTTAAGAGTGATTGTTTAGTGAAAAACCTTCAAACTTTGAATTTTCGGTAGTAATCTTATATCCATAAATAACTAATGTTTATTTGTGAATGATGTACCCATTCCAAAATTTAAGAGTGGGACGTCAATACCTATGTTGCATGAATGGAAATGGACCCTCTGTACCCAATCATACAAACATGAAAGGTAACAAGGCCTAATCAAAGGAAATAAAATATCCGAAATTTACATTTTAGCAACTTTTTTTACTCATAAAAGGAAACTAAATGCACCACATAAGCTTACAAGGGAAATAACACATATTTCCAATAACACGTTTCTAGTATGTGGAATTTTCAAAATTCAAGGATACTTATCCTTCTCGAAATTCGAAGTATGCCCCGTACCCATTGTCAAAGTTTATAAAAGTGGTCCTTTGCACAGCTTGGTTATAGACTACTTGTCAAGGTTCTCCATTTCTTGCTGACTCATCCACACCAATGTAGGGGCATTCTACTTCCATAAGGAGAATGTTAATTCAGGGAATGACATTTCCGTCATGAAACAGAAAATTAACTACAAAAAAATTGACATGCGTTGTATAGTAAGAAATTATAATTACTGTAGATCAGCTGTTTAGAATTGAAAAATCGTTGAAGTTTCTGAGTGGTTTACACTTTAATCTTTAGATGTAAAACGACGAAGCAACTTTGATTCTGAGTGTTCTCTAAGTTCCTGTAAAAGAAATAAGAGACTGAAATGTGATGTCGGTAGTACAACTTGTTGCAAAATTTTAATGTCCCCAAATAACAGTTTAAATTGTTTTTATTTTTTTTTACATCAGTTAAGATGAGACTCTAGAGCGAAGGTAAACAAGCAATTTTGTTTCAGTCAACATTACAAGAACTATTTTTATTGGAAATAGAGGTTATTATTTTAACACGAAGAAACTAAAATTGTTCCTCAGTTACTAAGTGAATAAATTGAACAGCCGCCTAACAAACGTAGTAGAAGTTACTAGATTTAAAGATCTACATCACTATCAAAATTCACTACTCTTCTGAAGTATCATGTCACATCCATCGGCGATTTTAAATCTGATGAGAGTGAGTTCGAGCTATCAATCTGCATCGAAGTTTCTGTTTGGTCAAGCTGCTACGAACTGCAGACAAGGCAAGATTGGAACACTACTACCGGAAGGCGTTTCAGATATCATCCACGATGCAGGGTTTTCTTCGTCCAAATTTCCTTTCCAATAACTTATAAGCAGAGTATCCCATTCATGAGGTAACATGGATATTGTAGAAGGTATTACATGTATAAAAGTTGCGTGCTCTATATTCTTCAAAATTTGGCGGCTAAATGCAGACTTATGATTTGATAGCTTATTTGTTCAAACCATGCCAATTAAAAATTCCATAACATAGAGAAATGTGAACTTTGTGCGGAATAAGGTGTCAGCAAAGTCATGCGATGATAGATCAAATTGATTTTGGGTGATGAATTTGTCATTTAACTGAATCTAACAATGAATATTAAACATTTGATGAATGTTCCAAGCGTTTACTGATGTCACGATTTGTATTGCATTTCTTTTTTGGGTAATGATGTTTTGGCCGCTTGGTAGCTAAGGGGCCTAAGATAAATTTAGCAGGAGAGAAATTTGAACATCTTATGTGTACTTAACTTTTCATGTGATAACAAAAGTGATAACTATACAGTGTATACTATTATAGTTTACTGTTGGAAAATCTTTTTAAAACGGTACGTATATATATATATATATATATATATATATATATATATATATATATATATATATATATACGAGGGTGAGTCAACTGAAAAACATAAAAGTAGAAATAAAAATCCGCATATGGCGCCAGTGAGCTGTAAGTTGGCATGCCTGTTTACGATAGTATGCAGGATGTCTCGTAGGTGGCAGAAGCCGGCAGATGTACAAACACCGGCGCAACAACAGTTCCAAAATGGCAGCCCCACTAGCCACATGCACCAGTGAGGAGCAGCGTTCTGTGATTCGGTTTTTGCGAAGTGAAGGTGTGAAACCGATTGACATTTTTAGGCGAATTAAGGTTCAGTATGGAGATGTGTGTTTTTCACAGCCACAAATCTATGAATGGTGCCGGAAATTTGCAAATGGTGTTACTTCTGTGGCCGATGCTCAACATCATGCTCGCACACATCAACACGTCGCTGTTTCAGTTCAGGCGTCAGTTGTCGGGCACCC
Source organism: Thermobia domestica (assembly GCF_964235325.1). Taxonomy (NCBI): domain Eukaryota; kingdom Metazoa; phylum Arthropoda; class Insecta; order Zygentoma; family Lepismatidae; genus Thermobia; species Thermobia domestica. Next base: position 134,337,121 of record NC_137460.1, read on the forward strand.
ATCTTGCAGACACTTTATGAAACTGGAGAAAATCATTCACAATATGATGTGCCGATCCATGACTCATGCGTACACATGCTGCAATTTTGTCTATTGTCACAGGGCGGTTTGCCAAAACGATGGCTTCAACGGCTGCAATGGTCTCTGGAGTCACTACGCACCATTCATAGATTTGTGGCTGTGACAAACACGCATCTCCATACTGAACCTTCATTCGTCTAAAAATGTCAATTGGTTTCACACCTTCACTTCGCAAAAACCGAATCACAGAACGCTGCTCCTCGCTGGTGCATGTGGCTAGTTGGGCTGCCATTTTGGAACTGTTGTTGCGCCGGTGTTTGTACATCTGCCGGCTGCTGCCACCTAGGAGACATCCGGCATAATATCGTAAACAGGCATGCCAACTTACAGCTCACTGGCGCCATATGCGGATTTTTATTTCTACTTTTATGGTTTTCAGTTGACTCACCCTCGTATGTATCAATAAGTACTATTTTGTTTACTACATATTTGTAAGATGCATCTGCTGTAGAATGTATGCACATTGAACTTTTTATTAAATGCTAAATCCATAATGAAATCAAGAAACTGGGAAATGTCATTACCCACCACAGGAAGTGAAACTTTATTTTTATAGTAAAAAGTGTTAATTTAATTCCACACAATCGCTACTTACCAGATCATATTTTAGCCAAATGAAGCAAGTATCAAGTTTGTTGACTTTACTTTAAAAAATAAACCGAACGCTACTTTCGTTTCTCAAACAATGGAAAACAAAGGCACACAGTAAAGTAACGTTTGAGGGCTTATTTGAAGTTCCTGCATAGACACGCTCACAAGTACGTTGCCGTGTTTATTCGCGTTATTGGTATAAATAGTCAGGATTTGTGGCTGCAAGGTACAATAATTGTAACAAGCTGAATGGGAAAAAATATGGAACTCGAATATAATCGGTCGAGCTTAGATTGTTGCTATGTTTCGAATTTTTCTCTCAATTTTAGAGATTTCAAATCAACATGTTCTCGCGTTCAGCAAATGCAGGATATTTCAAGATTATGAATGTGCAGGGAAAACATCTGGGAATTTGTTATAGTTGACAATCAATGCGCTCTCAATTAACGTAGACTGCGCTGGGTGAACTATATCAAATGATACAATACTAACCAGATCACGTCCCAACGGCATAAAGATTAAATCCGAAATGTTGACGCATGAACAGTAGAATGTAAAAAAAAAAAAAAAAACTTTTTTTTTCTAAATGTTAAGGTGGGTAGGGCAGGAAATTGTAAATTCGTGCGAGATAAATACCTAATTCTTTTCAGATTTTTAGGAGGTCATGTTGGTGCCATGCATCAACCTTTAAGTTTTGAAATTTATTTCGGTATTCAAAGTGCACAACAATTTCACTATTTCATTACTTGGCTATTTTATAGACTTTTTTCTGATTTTCTTTCCCTTTCAATTCTCTCAAACGCTCTTGCTTTCGTATTTTGGTCGGTTATTAAAGCCAACAGGATATTTTCAGGATTTGTGAGGAATGGGATTTGCTGAGTCATCCTATCAATCAAATCTTTCAAGTAGTGCGGGAGAAATCGGGTCAAATCGGGAATCATATTCCAGAAGTATTGTGCTACGTCAGTTATCAATGGTTCCTTTTTGATCTCAAACCACACCTGTAAGTTCATTTCTATTATATATGTTGGAATAAGCTGAGGCTGTTTAGAGGTTTGGACCGTGCTTACATACCACCGCTGCACTCGTCATACCGTTGTTAACCGGCATACCGTCGTTAGGTGATTGCCGAGCACTTATGAAAATCATCATAGAGGCTGTTTCTTTCGTTTATGGCTATAGTGCACGTGATGGGTACATCAAACAGAAATTTGAATGTGGAGGTCATATTCCGACATTGCTTTTAAAAATGACTATAATGTTTATGGATAAAACTACTAGATATTTTTGGTCTATAAGCTTTAAAATAAGCTTTAAAAATAAGTGAAGCGCTAGACAGTAATAAAGGAACTTAGTAATTAGAAAGCCAAGTCTTTTATTAAGATTTTTGTGTCGAAAAGGGTCGAGTAAAGCTTAAGTCAAAATCAATTGGTAACATCGGAAGGAAAAGTCATTTTCAGCTTACATTTGACAATTTTTGAACAAAAGCGTAACTAACAGCATAGCAAACACCTCTGAGGCACGAATTTGACACGTTTTCACAAACAAAAGAATAATTGACCATAATGAAGAAAAATACATAAAATAGACAAATAATGACATTTTTGTGAAACAGTTGTCCGCGTTGCATACCCAAGTCCCTGTTGAAACTTCGAGGTCAATAGACGCCACCTAAACGACTACCAAAAAATCTGAAAAAGTTTTCGTCACAGATCACAACTTTTCCGGAATACAAACCTTAATAATTGAAAATAAGTTTTTTCTGTATACGCTAATAGACATTTCAACGTTACCTTCTTCGTCTATGCTTCATTAGGTGTAACCTATCCCGAGTGTCCCTACTCAGTTGTTGGCATTGGGCTGAAAGCCTTGCATGGGCTCGAAGGCACAGACATTGTATCATGGGACAGTGAAAACGGGGAGCTTGGACGGATAAATGCCGAATCTGTTTGCAACGCGCCGAGAGAAGAGTTCGAATGTACTGACAATAGCATGAAGTCATGGATTCCGCTGTAAGCTTGGTGCATTGCAGCCGGGTGGAAAGTTGTATTAAGGACTGAGTCGTAGTCAGTTTGGTATCGTTGGGATCAATAGTCACTGTAAGAGGATTTCTGAATGTCACCATATATCTGGACATCGTGGGGAGCACGGACATATGCTCATGACCATGGTTCACGTCATGTCTCGGTTTCTGTTAGCAAAGATAAGTGATTCGATGAGCATTAAATCGAACTTCAGTTAATGCAGTCCAGATTTAAGTCCAGTAGAATATATGTGAAATGTTTCGGAAAGGATTGTATGGAGAAGACAGCTCCCACCATTAAACATGAACCAGCTGTAGGCCGCTGTCGAGAACACATAGTTTGCAATACCTCAGAAGACATCCAGAAACTGGTGGCCTTAGGGACCGAAAATACGTAGGTGTGCATAATTCAGTGACAGGTTAGTATATATACACTGCATTATTAGCATACTTTTTGCAATAAACATAAATTTAAATTTGTTATTCGTGTTTTGAATTTCGTTACATTGACACAGCTATTAGCTAGAAAACGTTGGTAGTCTTTTGAAATACCTAAAATATCTATCATGTCTCAATCTTCTTACTAGCAAACTGACATAAGTAACTTTCATAACCTGTGTTAACCAGCAGACAGTGAAACAAATATTATCCTATTATCTTATATATCTTTCTTTTTAATAGTATGCGATGTGTTTCTTATTGTTATTTTCTCAACGCTTTGTTATCCCCCATGGCAACACGTTCATTATTATAGGAACTTTAATTTCTAGAAAACCAACTTAGAAATAATGTGACACTATTTTTATTTATCATTTGATTTTTCAGAAATATTAGAAATGTACTTTTGCCTTAGAATGAGTTACGGTTTTCTTCAACAATCATAACCCTTTAAACGTGAAAATTAGATGTTTGTAGAAATACTAATCTTTCTTAATTCAGCTTTATTATAATTTTAAACACTGTAAATTATTAATATAACAGAAATGCAAATACGCTTTATAAAATCAACTTTCGTTTCGTCAGATTACAGAAAACATTACATAATTACAATTTTGTTTTGATTTGCCTTTAGACATTTTTCATATTTGTTTAAAAAATATAATAAAACGACCACTCCTGAAGTTTTTTTTTATAAGAAAACGTATTTTGTTTGATAAAAGCATTTCTTTTATTTATTTTTATACAACTCTAATCATGTCACAGTCACACATTCTGATTTAGTTCTGGACTAGAAAGTAATAACAATAAGTTGTGTTTACCTAGGAATAAAGAACTTAAATGATCTATATAGCATAAAAGCGAAATAATTTTTATATCTTTTAAGAATAATCAGTCCACATCGTCTTGTTTAAATAGTGTTTTTTTTTCGTTTTTATTATATGTAGATTGCAACTAGTATCTGCCATTCATTTACCGTTCCAGCAAACATTTAGTTTAAAAATAAGTTACTTAAACAGGCGATATAGTATAATTGTGAGGAACCGAAGAGTTGTTTCATGGTATATCAATGAATAGGTCATGTTGTTGTAATGGTCCATCATGTTGTTTTATTCCATCCTCAGTCGCCGCTAGTCAAAGCATATGTACGCCGCGTGGACTTTGTGGTGAACAAACACCGTGCTCGTGGGTTTTCTCGAGGTTCTTCCGTTTCGTCCCACTTTTTTCATTACACCATTTCACTCACATCTTATCATCACCGTCTCCTTTAGCCTAACCGGCATAAGCGTGGGACGTAAAACATAAAGATTTCATTTAATTTTGTTCAAAGCATTTGCATTAATTAGAAATGTCAAGCAGTCTATCGCAATAGACCTGATGTCATTTGCCAGAGCAATCGAAATCTATGTGGAAAGCATCTACACGTATTTTACAAACAAAAGATTGTTGGTGGCATCTCTAAGCTCAGGTATTCTCCCACGATTAATACATGCTTATTTAGGAGAGAATATTTTTGGTGTTCTCTTGAGTAAGTGTAGTCATAGTGTATATAGATATAGTAATATTCATATAAAATTGGGTTCCAATCTCACATGAAACAATCGAAGGCAGTGTTCTTATCTCTAGGCTTGCTTGCGAGGGAGAAAACCTGGAAGCTGTTCCCATAATAGAACTGATTTTCCATTATTATATCTACGTCAATAAGCCATAGTTAGCTCGTATAGAGATTTGTTTCAGGTGAATACGTCTTAGATGATGTAGGACGCACCAAAATACAGCAGAGAATCTTAGCTGGTATCTAGTGAGTATAACTTGACGTTAACAACTACTTTTTAACGTTGTGCATGTAGAGTGTATACCTTTCCTTCTGAGAACTCTGGATGTCATATTTCAGTACTATATCTATTCCTCAATGGTCACACCTTTCTTGAGGAACGATGCACATCGCTGCTACCTTGTGGAATTCACATTATCTACCATCGAATAATATGTGAAATTTATAGTCTATCGGTACGCTATCGTTACGGTCTTCTAACAAGCAGTGTGGATCTCTTGTGCACATATGTAGAGAAGCGTGACATTTGATGTATACTGCTCCACTGCAATCTTTGCCTCGACTCCAGAGACGAGATCTGTCCTATCAGTATACTTTATGGGTTGGTATAAATAAACCAACCGGCCCGTGTTTGATCTACATTTTTTATGTCTTCACGCAAATAGTACACCTTTAAGGATTGTTCTTCACATATAGCGTCCGACTGTTATAAGGCAAGCTCACACGAAGTCAATGCAAACGTCACCTACCGAATTTCACGACTTGATCTCAACTTTGCAGAGTTCAATGCAAATTCCAAACCCTCTGTTCAACCGGCAGTTTAGTAATTTCCGGCCCTGCGTACATGTATCGTTCAAATGTTACTGAACATGCGTAGGTGTGTGACGAATTAATCCTAATATTCTCTTATCTCATCATGGAGTCATTGACACCTGTCACATCGGCTTCGGGATTCAGACCAACCTCTAACACAGTTACTGTCCTCCCTACCATTGGGGAGAAAACCTGGAATTTGCACATTTTCCAAAATTCCTCCTCGATTGGATTGCCCATGCAATATAATTCCCACATTTACGGTAGACGTACACTGTACACTACAAAAGTAAGTTGCTTGAATTATCAGACATGATCATTTTGGAATCTCCTGAAGGCATTCCAAGCATAAAGATATATCAATTTACGTTGCGGTAACATATAAAGTTTGATGATTATCTATGCCTCAGACATTGTGATACGCGTAGATAGGCATATGGAAATATACTACCGTTCTTTTCCCCGTTATGAATGTTCAAGAAATGTAGAACATTCCCTACTTATTACAATAGAAGCACTTACATTAGAATACATTACAATAAGAGTAAATTAACAGTCCTATTATTGACGGCATTTGCGTAGGCAAACAAGGACATTTGGGATCAAACAAAACGACAGACAAACGAAACGACAGGTTCTGGGAATTCTTTCTGGAGGGGACCTGGAGATCTTTGCTAACTCAGCGCACATTTGTAAGTATCACGAGTGCATTTAGAACGGGATAGTTAAGGAAAAATCATTTTTATATAACCCTCGTACATACATGCGAATTTCTTAGAACCAGTGCTTTGTCGGACGTATTTCCCAGCAGAGCAGAACTGCGAAAATTTGCTCCTTACAAGTGTATGTGTGTGCGTAACGTCCGCAAACGTCTTCAGATAGCAAGAATTGGTCAGGAATTCAGAACTGTGTAGAATTTCCCCCACCTTTGCTGAAGGTCAAGTGTGAGTTCACGAACTATTTTTTGTAATTTGCGCTTTTGATTGTAAATTATTGTTGCTCATTTTAGTGCTTGTGCAATTATATTTATTACACCTTTGATAACGTGAAAAACCATATGTTAGTTCCTGTGAAAGGAGTAGCCTCCTAGAAAACTTAGTCATAAATTGGAAGTTTTGTATAGATTTGTATCAATACGCCTACACATTTTCTCCAAAGAGAACACTGCTTACATTCAAGGGCGCCGATCCTAAGCTCATGTGGGCCCCTATTGTATTTATGAGTATACAATATTTGGCATTTGAATGTAATTTGTCTTAAAATCCTCATATATGTACCTTCTGCATCGGAATGGACCATCCAAATTTACAGAGAAATCGGCGCCCTTGCTTACGTGTGGCGGACAGTGAGAACTTTACGGGGAATAATAACAGTTCCTTGTTGTGACACTTCTCACTCAAACACCTAAGCTATGGATAGATTAGGGATCTAGGAATTTAACGTAAAGGTAACCTAACCAAATGTTATGTTGTAGAGTGGAAAGTAATTTACTAAATGAAGATTTTATGTTTTAAGTTACCAATGAAGCCTAACTTGTCAACGAAAGTAATGGAACGAGGAGTGGAATAATCTAAGCTATAAGTGCTCAATATTCCTGCTGGTAGTAAAAAGAAGAATTCGTTAATTCGTATAGCGTTACGTTCGTGCTTTCGATATCGCGTCTTAATGGCCAAATGTCAAAGATTTTAAAGATTCTTTTCATTTTTCTTTGTTTTTAAAATGTGAAAATTGGATGTGAAAGAATAAGTGAAATTTCAAAATAGTTCAAATCAAAACATGATATGTGAAGGTTATTGTAATTATTGTTCATAGTAATTAGTGTATACCGTGTGTTGTGTTTGTGTTTAATAACATATTATTTTCAGGTAATGTGTCCATATAAATATAGTCACTTAATTTTATATTAAGATTATGGTTTGGTTGCAGAGCAGTGCAAGAGAACTCCGTGGCTTATTTGTTAACTTTAATGCATAGAATAGATTCCAGTGAGCCTTTTTTTCTTCTTTCCCAATTCCTGAGGTTATATGAGAAATTAAGCTGTCGGGAACAAAAGGTTATATGAGACATGATTGTAAAGAGGGAGGCTCACACTACCTTTACGCATCACGAATAACTGCCGTGAGCTTGGGCACCCAAGATTGGAGAAAATTTTATGCTAATAGTAAATCATGTGGAATACCATGACTATTATATTAACGGGACCATACAAATGTTTGGTTCCAATTCTTATTTATCCATTTATGGCAGCATTTTCACGATAATATATTGGTATTGCATCTCTTCTATTTTCATACCTTGACAAAGCCCCTACAGAGATATAAAGTTACGTACGTGTACCATAATATCTGGTGTCCGAACAGGACATGGATGATCTAACCCAGTTATACTAATATCTGTTATATGTGACGTCCGAACTGAGAAACCCGGATAATTAAATTTTCTTCTTCCATTTATTTTTTAGAAAATAATAATCCCTTGCACTGCATCATATTTTATGCTCAATGCAGTTTATGATAATAGGTAAGAATAAGAAGTGCCTTGTACATTTTGTGTTTGTGTGAAACTGAAAATTTAGCAAAATGTTACTTTTTGATCTAATGAACGAGAAATGAAATAGAAGTACAAAACGCTACCCTTATATAAAAATACAAGTTGAGTACCACCTCGTTTACTTTGTGTGAGTTTCATGGTGCATTAAAAACTCATAATGAACCTAATAAGTTAAAAAAATCACCAAACAAGCAATTAGTGGATTAGTTTTTAATTGTAATTGTAAGTATAGAAAGAATCTTGAAAAAGAAGTTGATTTAAGGGTATGTGGGGTAAGGAAGAGTAGCCAGTAACATAAATTAAATGATAGATGTGCGCGCGGTAGAAGCAGGATTTAGGATTTGCTGAAAGAAAATTAAAAAATAAATTGTGATGACAGCACTGTTAAAAGGCAAGTCATTGAGAAAATTGTACACGCACGAGGAAAACTGAATTCTCATTTAGAATTTTCATATCCTGCTACGTTACACAACCAAAATACTATTAAGGTTCGCTGACTGAGATCTACATAAGGCATTCTATAAGTACACTACTACGTTGGAAATATATCAGTGTAGTAAACTTGAAAAAATAAAAACTTATCCATACCTCTGCGAAGAAAAAAAATCGATTAGAATACACAGTTAAGTATTTACAATACGATTGATATAATGAGAGAGCTACAGAGAAATTTTACACAACCTTAGATATACAAAGCACAAATCAATGTTGGCCAAACATTCACTTCATTTAACGGGTTATAGAATTTTGTAAAATCACCGCATGCTTTACATTATTCGTTTGAACGTTACCTTCAGTTTTGTTAGTTAGCAGTTTTATATCTCTACTGAAATTTTATGAAAAAATATCAGGTCGTGGTATTTTGATTTTCCTCTTTGTTGTGTGAGAATATTTTTATCACGAAAACCAATATAGCTTTTATTTTTTCAATGTATTATTATTACTTTTCATTTACATATTAAAGCTAACAAGAATATTTTTTGCTGTTGTGCTACTGGTATTCAGTGTGTTCGGAAAATGAAACAGAAAAGAAAAATGAATAAAAAGGAAAAAGAAAGACAACCGAAGAAATTAAAAACAAGATGCGCATCCTGTCAGTTCAATTTGCGAAAGCCATTCCATCAATACAAAGCATATCATATGTTTCAAATATGACAAAAAGTCATATTTTGTGTGCACATGAGTTTGTGTAATTAAATCACTAATTAATGATACAAGGGTGTATTTATTAGAAGTTTGAACGATATCAAAAGAATACGAATTCTCTCTTGTAATACGCCGTAATATATCATTCACTATCGCTTGTTAAGAAGTCGAAAATTGTAATTTCGTAAAGAAGAATAAACAAAAATGAACTAAACATAATCAAATAGGAATATGGATGAATTATTCGGATCAAATTTTAATTTTAATTTTAATTTTAATTAATCTCCAGTCTTTCTTTCTCTCGGCTAACATGTGCATGATTCTTGCATCTATCTCTAGATGAAGAACTTTGAGCGAAGAGAAGTCATCATGCACTTGCAAGAACAAATTAAATTTAAAAGTATTAAGTACACTTTGAGTAGATTTGAACCCATGACCGCCGGATATCTATCCTAGTGCCTATAACATTTCCACCGTTGTTTCACTATTGCCGAAGTTTCCCTACTTGAGAGTTCTGTCATAAATTAATAGTCTTAGTGACAAGAAACGGAACAAAACTTTGATTTGCAAAAATAACAGAAACAGACAAACATATATTAAACAACAAACAAACAATAGGTAGGCATAAGTAGCGAAGTCTCGGTTAGGACAACGCTTTTAAAGAAATCTTCTGTGTGACACAATATTTCTGAAATCTAAAAGAAGTGTCTTGTGTGGTGAAATAATACATTAGTATATGTCAAAAAGATGTTATTCGCGGTTCTGCATTGTTTTACTCTTCCTGGAATCTATATTATGAACAATCAGTCCATACAATATGCATATACTTCGTAATTTAATTATGTTTAACGAAGATATCAAGTAGCAAATATGAATAAAATAGTTATTTACATTATTCTCAAATTTGCAGTTTAGACAAGCTGTAAAAATAATTTTTAAGAATCAGACAAATCTTCATACTTAGCACTTAACGTTATTTCAAAAAATGTATTACAACTAGTCAGAGATATTATATTCGTTACAGAAGTTTCTCTTTGTATCGTTGGGTGAGTGGAAAACGTACTTGAACAGTGAGATAGTCGTTAGGTGTCTTGAGTTCGAACCTCCGCCGCAGCTATCTTATGAATCCTTTTTCTAATGGTTGTTAAAAGACAATACGAAATAGAAGTCGACAATTAGGACCTTTGAGTTTAGAGCTGCCGCCGTGATCCTTGTGATTCAATACCACGTCGAACAAATGTTTGTTTAGTGGCGGATATAAGTTTCTGACTATTTAATGCGGACTGCATGGAAACTAAATGCAGAGTTTGAGAATAAAGTCTGTCGTATATGTAGTTAGGTGTGGATAAAAAACAAAATTGAGAACCAAATTTTGAAGAACAACTTACGTTATTAATAGATCTATCCGAAGATTATTGACTTACATCATCACAAAAGAAATACGAAAGGCCTTTCGAAACAAAACAAAAAAAACTGTAATCAGAGGCAAAGAAACCTAGTGTGAACACACTAAGGACAAATCTTTTACTGTGTAGTGATCTCGGTTCAGTGGCCAAAGCGCTCTGCCAGTAATCTAAAGGTCTAGATCGGATCCACAGAGGGCAAGTGTTTCTTTTTAATTTAGCAGTTTTTGGCGATTGATCGGCGGTCACATACATTTTTCTATTTTCAGATTTTGAATGCTCCGATGTTTCAATGCTTGAACTAACAAAGCTTTAATTTAAAAAAAAAATCATAATAATAATACATATTATTATTATTATTAGTAGTAGTAGTAGTAGTAGTAGTAATAGTAGTAGTAGTAGTAGTAGTAGTAGTAGTAGTAGTAGTAGTAGTAGTAGTAGTAGTAGTAGTAGTAGTAGTAGTATTAGTATGTCGTGAAAGATTAATAGTTTGGAGCTAATTATCTCTCAGGTCATACCATTACAAGCAGATATATGACATTTTGCAAGAAGAATTCGGTTTGTTTTGTGTTGCCCACGAGAAGAGGAATTTCTCATCTCGATTCTCAAACAAACAAAATCGAGACGAGAAAGATCATTTGACTTTCGAGATAGGACTAGAGTAACTCAAATTATCGTCTTGATTGGGATATGAGAATCGATACGAGACGAAAAGTATAGTCAACATTTCTCGTCTTATCTTCATTCTCGAAGTAGTGTATGCCCATTATGTAAATAACAATTGCAATGTAGACTGAATTTTGAACGCTATTGTGTTACTTTGTATCTGAGATTATCATATTATGTTCTATGTACGTATATTTGTAGCAAAGTTTTTGTAATTACTTATGCACATCCTAAACGTTAGTTTATTATTTTCCTTACTTTTCAGTGATATTTAGTTACTTGTGTTACAGTTATTTTGCTTCAAACGTACAGTAAAATAATTTATTCATGAAATTTCAGTTAAAGGCTTTCGTTTTAAATTTTGGTAGTTGCAGAGGTGTGCTCTGGAGGACCAGACCCCCTCCCCAAAATCCCGATTTTTCTGTAAGTTTTGCCTACTTTAAGGCAACTTTAAAAACGTTTATATTATTATTATTATTATTATTATTATTATTATTATTATTATTATTATTATTATTATTATTATTATTAGTAGTAGTAGTAGTAGTAGTAGTAGTAGTAGTAGTAGTAGTAGTAGTAGTATTGATATTACTGAAATGTTGTGAATTTAATTGTTTACGCTGTTCCAAAGAGATTAAGTGCTTTCTTTATGGCTGTTTTGTTGGTAGCCCGCTCAGCTATGTAGTGTCCTTGCATCTATCCTAGCTCTCACCCTATAATTAGTTTACTTCCGCAGCAATTATGATAGAGGTAGATTGTCACTATTCAAATTATATGCATGTAGCCAAATTCCCTCTATAAAAATTTATTGTGTGAGTATTTTAAGATTCGGAAACATATATTTTTGGATAGTGCACTAATTACATCCTAAGTAAAGCTTTACCCGGCTACGGTATGTCCCACAGTTTTGGAGCTATGAAACGTTAAAGTTCTTTTTTTCACATTTTCAGCAGCCTATAAATCGAAAAGGAAGCTTTTATACACCCAGGTTTGTGGATAATTTTTGTCTTATCTTAGTGTCAGCAATCACCTCTCGAACGTTGGCGGTGTTATTTTGCAACACCCTATATATATTATAAGCAGAAGAGATGATATAAAAACTTTATTATAAATATGTGAACTCATATTCCAGTGTCGATAAAAGTCTGCTTTTGAGGGGAAAAGAGGGCAAGTTCTAAATACGCAGTCAATATGTAAAAATGACATCCTGATTATCTGCCCAATCATCGCGAAAATTGAATGAACTGTTTGAAATGAATATTTGTATACATTTATTACTTGGAAGAAAATGGTTAGCTGACGTCTACTGAAAATTTGACAAACCTTTGATACGATTTAGAGGATGGTCAACTATGCCTAAATATAACATTTCATATGGAAGTGAACACGAGGAAAGAAGTAATAGCGGAATTAAGTTTAGAATTAAAGTCACTGAAAAATAGAATGTGTTACGCGCAAACGACAAAAACATAATTTTTATAAGGTTTGCAGAAGTGATTAACAGATTATTTGTCCCAACCAATCGACCATTTCCTACACGTGTCGGAAGTGTTTAATTGTGCTCTCAATTTATGCTGACTGATTGCGGCTACATTAACATTTGTTTCTTATTAAGCATGGTTACTAAACTTCACATCAACCCCCATAACTACTTCTCATGTGTATTTCCACCTGCTATTTTTTTCATTTAGGCAAAGCTGATAGTTCTCTAAATAGTGTCCAAGTTCGCCAGCGGACTCCAGGTGACCATTTCTTACAAGGAGAAAACAGACTTTGTTAAATAAATTTCGGGTCCATCCTTCACGAGGTAGTAGTGCAAATTAAAAGTACTACTATTTCAAACTGGGACAGCCTAATCGCCCGAAATAGTGGAGAAACACAGTCTTGAAGATTCCTACTCGTTCATATATGATAGGAAGCGTATAGTTATCAAGTGGTGGCCTCGCAAAGCATCTACAATCCCCGTACAAACGGTCCTGGCTTGAATTCCGGCAAGAGTGACCTTTTTCTGCTTTAACCAGTAATGTAGCGATAAAATATTAATTCACCATATGCTTATATTGCATGAAGCAATAAACAAGTTCAAGTCAGTTGTCAAACCTTTTAATGCTCCATATTCACTAGCAATAAATTGTAACCTATTAAGCATTGTATATTGATATCACGAGTTATATTATGGATAGCACAGTCAATGTATAAAAGTTTTTTAGACACTTTGTGTCTACATATGTCAACAGTGTGCAAATTACAATGGGGATGAAGAAGAAATTCTGTTTGGAAATACTGGATGTATGCTATAATAAGCTGCGTCATTTCAGACTTCGCTTAAGGGGGCCAAAAGCACCACCGACATAAGACTCACTTTTTGTACTAGTATATTAGTAGAGAATCAATTAAATTACATTTATTGTTGAAAGCCTTGAGGGGCTAATGCCCCTCCTCCTCTCCCTAAATGACGCTCCTTGTTACAACTGTTACAATTTGCCATGCTATTGTCGTCTGATGCTCAATCCAATCACCCTTGCAGAATGTTGGAATATAAGAGTACATAAATAGAAAGTGTTTAAAAATGTGCGTAGCCGTTTCTAAGCTGTTTCGGCATGCGTATGTGCAAATAAAAAGATATAAGGTATCATGAACATATAGATTAATGACGTTAAGCAAAGATATGATTGAAGGTTATAAGATTACAAGACTGATTACGATTATAAGATAAGTATAATGTAAGAAAATTGATGTTACTAATGATATTTATATGAAGAGAGCATACGGCACGGATTAAGAATAAATTGATTCAATAAGATATATGAAGTAGTGACTTGGAGTAGCTTTCTGTTGTAGTAAGTTAGATACAACCAAGTAATATAGATGCGCAGCCGGTAGGATTCAATCTCTAGGATACCATTCAATCTTTGGTCCGAGAAAATTAAAGCTAACAGATTGTGTTGAAGGATTAAGGGAAAGAAGTAGGTTACACAAAGTCTTCATTGCCAATTTTTCCACCTTTCAACTGTGAAACCGATCGCCTGCAAGCATATCTGGATCGCTTTTAATATTTATGTATAGGCACGCAAATCCCGAATGACAGGAAAGTCTCAACATTGTTTGTTGTTATTGGTTCCGAAGTGTACGAGCAAATCTATAATATGTGTTGGCCAGCTTCAACTTCGGAAAAGTCATATGATGAAATGAAGACAGCTATGAAAACGTATGATGCTGCAACGTGAACGTTATTTTGGGAGAGGCATCATTCCACAGCATGAAGCAGAAGCCTTATCAATCTATTACTAGCTATGTACTAGATCTTAAAAAGCAATCATCTCATTATGGCTACACGTGTTGTTTGGATGAGAATCTTTGAGACCAATTTGTGTTTGGAGTCACTGATGAAGCCATTCGGCGCAAGCTGTTAAACACCAAAGATTTGACTTTCCAGCAAGCTATAGACATTGCTTGAACTATTTAAACTACATAACAACAGTTGAGGATGTATAAACATAAACCAGAGTCTGGCATAAATATGGTGCATCCGACAAACAACCGTTTTTCAAAAGTTAACGATCGACATTTGTCTAGCTCCAGTTCTGCATCTCCCAAATCGTTATCATCTACAAGATCGTCTCCAAAATCACCGGCTAGGTGTAGCTTCTGTAGATTAAAACACAGAAAAGAAGCTTGTCCTGCGTGGGGAAAACAATGTTTAAAATGAGGGCGTAACAATCACTTCGCATTAGCCTGTCAATATGACACTTTTCAAACCTATTAAAATACCATCAGGAAGTCGGAACAGCACGCACTAGTTGAAATGGCGAATCAGCTGAAGTTAGATAACATATTTTGTGATACGAAAGAGAAACACACATTATCCGAGAGTGATCCACACCACGGTATGGCGGACGTATTGTGTTATGGTCAGTGGAACAAAGATAATTTACAGTGCAAGGATGAAGAGCGTGACCGGACCAAATGCACGGATCAACAAGAGGACAGGTTTGGGTTGACAACAGTGGGAACAGAAGGATTACAACAAAGGCGCACGTCTGAGGTATAGGAAGAAGAGATACCGAACTACCCAGATATAGGAATAATTGAGAATAAGCAAACGGATTCTCGCAAAAGAGTGAAACATGTTTGGGCCAACTGGTGAAATAACAAAAAAAGGTCACGAGATCATCGGAAAGGGTTTAATAGAAAGGAGAATAAGTGTGATTGTATGGAAGCCGGGAAGAACGCTTCGTCGTCGGAGGAACTGCAAAAACGTGACGTAGTTCTTGCTCAGCTGATGGAGAAGCAACAGTACATGCAGGCACAAATACATTTTCTGCTGGAGAGATGGCAGGCGAAGCAAAGAAGAAGGAAGTCCAGAAGATGGAAAGGAAACGAAGATTATTCAGATGATTCTTAGATTTCTTAAATTGGATTTATGTTTATGTGATTAGGTTCTGTTGCAAGTTGTTAGATTATGTTACTTGATGTTAGATTAGATTGCAAGATGTAAAGTTTTGCTTCTAAAGAGGGAAGAATGTTGGAAGATAAGAGTAAATAGATATAAAGTGTTTAAAATTGGGCAATTGCCGTTTCTAGGGTATTTGGGCATGAGTTTGTGCAAATAAAAAGATATAAGGTGTAATGAAGATATAGATTAATGATGTTATGCAAAAGATATGATTTATGATTATAACATTACAAGACTGATTACGATTATAAATATAATTTAAGAAGATTGATGTTAATAATGAGATTTATATGAAGAGAGAATACGGCACAGAATAAGAATAAATTGATTCAATGAGATATGTGAAGTAGTAATTTGGAGTAGCCTACTTTTGTACTAAGTTAGATGCAACCAAGTGATATAAAGATTGTGATTAAGTAACCTAACACGATCAATTTGCACACTCTTCACAGATATAGACACAAAGCGTCAAGAACATTTTTACACAATGACTGTGTTAACCATAATATAAACCGTGGTATCAATATACAACGCGGAATAGGTTACATTTTATTGCTTGTTAATATGAAATATTCAAAGCTTTTACAACTGATTTGAACATTTCTATTGTTTATGTACTATAAACATATGATGAATTCATATTTTACTTGTAGTTACAAATGGCTACTTTGTTGGTTAAAGCAAAAAACAAAAAAAATGACTCGAGCAGGAATCGAATCCATTACTCTTTGCATGGGAGCGAGGATCACTCGCTCGCAGTCACTTCACAACTTCTCTAGTCGTGTCATGCAGCGAGCTGTAACCTATAAAACGTCGTCCCCACCTTTTGTGGCTATTGTGCTCCTCCAGTTTGTAATATAAACACTTTAAATGTGCACTACTCATTGGTGAAGGAGGACCTGAAATCTCATTTATCAAAGTCTGCTTTCCTCTTCTTAGTTAACTATTTCCAGGTTTTTCTCATATTACTTCCATACAATACATGTTTTAAGCCAGGAAAGGAATATTAAAAGTATACTACAACACAGCGAGTTTTTGATGAATCTCTCATGATAGGATGATAAAATTCGGCATTTAAACTCCTCGTTAGAAATCAGTGACGACATGAACTATCCTTTTCGGAAATCCCAACTCTACCAAATAAAACAAGGCAACTGCTACAATATCTTTATTCCCCATCTTGAGTTCATGAACTGGTAAAAGCAAGTAAGTATTTTAGCTGTTTAAAATAACCGTAGAAGATAGTTAGGAGTTGGATTCACATGGATCTTTTTCTTCTCACTTCAATTGATATGTTACTTTGTTGGGAAGAGATTTGAAAATTTCGCAAATAATATTTCCATAAATGTATTCTTCACGTTCGAAGAATGAGCATCCCAATTAGTTCCTGTCTGACCTTTAAAGACTGCTCGAACCTATATATTTAAACGAACTGTATATCCTTTTTCTAATTTTTTGAATATATTTAAAAGTCTTTTGAACCCATATTAGGAACCTAGAAACACAATGTTAGGAAGCTAAACATCAAGTTTAATTATTCTATTGGTCACAATAGTTCAGCGAGCTATAAAGTTTTATACACAGATTTGTGATTTTAAAATATTTTGAATTACGTGGAACTTGCTCAATGTATGGTTTGTGGGATACGGACAAAACCTCGCGTGACCAAAACCTCGCCGCCCAAAATCTCGCGTGGCCAGATCCTCGCCGCCCAAAACCTCGCGGGACAAAATCTCGCCTGCAGCTTAATAAAAAATCAGTGTAGTATAACAATATCTGCTGCTTTTCTTATAAGTAAAAAGAAAAAAGGAAGAAAGAGCTTGGTGTGTTGAGAGTAGGAGCGCCGAATTCTACTTTGCCCCGGGCGCCGAATTCTCTAGCTACGACTCTGTATATATATATATATCCCCCTCCCTTTTGTTGTGCCGACAAAGTGAAATTATTAAAGACATCCCAGGCTCGAACCTCATCTATGTTGAAAATTTGATTCAGATCGCTAGAATGGCTAAAGAGGTATAATGTAACAAACATAGTCATTTAATTTATATATATATATATATATATATATATATATATATATATATATATATATATATATATATATATATACATATATATATAGATTTCCAAAGCATGCATTAGAATTTTTCTTGTCATTATTTTAATGTAATTATGTATTATTATTAAATATATACATATAGTAATATATACAACATTCTACATTGAAGAAACAGTCGTGAAGAGGTTTTATCCTGACAACATTTCTTCCCAGGCGACACTACGTCTCGCTTAATTTAGACCAGGCGAGATTCTGTGTCGCGAGATCATTACAACGAGGTTTTGGTGAGGCGAGATTTTGGGTATGGCGATATTTTGGGGCGCGAGGTTTTGGAAGACGAGGTTTTGGCCAGGCGAGGTTTTGGCCCCGCAAGATTTTGGCTCGCGACGTTTTGGGCGGCGAAGTATTGGCCAGGCGAGATTTTGTCCCGCGAGGTTTTGGGCGGTGAGGTTTTGGTCAGGCGAGGTTTCGGCCCGGCGAGATTTTGGGCCGCGAGGTTTTGGGAGGCGAGGTTGTCGCCGCGAGATTCTGACCGCAAGGTTTTGCACCCAAACCATGGCTTGTAGATTCATAGAAACATTTTAGAGTTCCCAAACCAATCATTTTTCTCAAACTAATAGTTCTAAGAGTCATCAGTTGGCGGTGTTCGGAGTGTAACATCCCTTTCAGCACCCAGATTATATGAGACATGGTTGTACAACTTAACTTGGTATCCTAAAGTAAATGAACTGGCATCAGGAATCAATCTCTTGATATGGTTGATTCCATAAACGTTCCATTCTTTTCATTCTCACGTGAGTATTCCCAAATAAAATATGACCTTCCAGAATACATATTGTCTTTCCACTTGGTATGAACACTAGTTTATTAATCATATCCTCATTAAATAGTGAACATGATTTCTTTTTCAACATACTGAAATATCTAATAATAAAAATAAAATATAACAATATTGTTACGTTCCTCTTCTCTTTATGTTTTACACAGACCAGTATTTCATTGATAACGTTGTGTTTTGAAAAGAAGTGTATTCAGTTCAAAGTTAATACAGAGATAAGGCAGGTACTTCAAAGCGGCTCAGTTTATATTTGCTTTGTTATTCAGCACGCCGATGACTCACCAACTTGGTACTTTCATGTCAATTACTTGTATATTTAGTTTCGGATGTAAGCTTATTTTTATATTATATTTATGGAAATAAATCTAGAACACCCTTAACTTGATCTAGCTAGGTAGAATAATATTTGCAGCTTTATATTATTACCTTAGACAAGAGCAAGAAAACATCTAACAGAATAAACCCATATATAAAACAAGTAATGGCTGTTTCTTTGGCGAAAAGTAAAAGTGCACTTAATAAAGTTTCGAAATCAGATCATCTGATTAATACATTAGTACGTTAACCACTATGCCACATGTTCGGGGGATTGCTACCTTGCCATACACTTTAAACATTTAGCGTGTGATTTTTGCTTCTGTCGTCTTACCATATAACAGCTTCTCTGCTTTCTCTGCTTGTCACATTATTCGTGTTATTTGCAATTGCAAACTTAATATGATTGTTGTTTTACCAGAATCCACAGCTTTAAAAGTTTTTAAGGTCAACTACATTAAGCGAACTAATTTTCTCATATCTTCCATCGCTTCAAGGCTCAAAAGATACTATCCTGCGGCAAACATGCATAAACTAGTGTGACAGAGAATACCTACCGTTTTCTTCAAAGCTAGTTAAGCAAAAATTCGAATCCAACATAGCTATTTAGTAGGCAACTTTAATATTCACTCATACGTGACAAAAGTTATACGTGCCAACAAATATTGTTCTCTTTTCTAACAGCTAAGTGCTCTCCGTGAAGTATTCTGAAGTCTTAACGACATCAAACACAGTGGCGCCCGGTGGATTTTGGTTTCGGGTGTTGCGGTTCGAATGATCAGACACACAAAATATAAAGTTGGCTCCAGGCCCGTATTCAAGTGGGGCTAGGGGGAGGGGCCCTCCTAAATTTCTGGTGGATCCCTAAAATTTTCACGACAGACTTGCAAATGGACCATAATAGTCTGATGAACTATAATATGGTTGGATCGGCGTTTCTAACTTCTACCGCCCTCCATCATTTTGGGGCTGGCTATGGGCCATTTCGATGGAAAAGCTAACTAATGGTGACAACTTTTGCGGGGGAGGCATTCAATACCTTGAAAGTGTTAATTATTTCGATGTGGAAAAAAACTTTCTCTTTATGCTGTCGTCATAAGCACAGTTAATAATAATTTCAGAAGCTTTGTAGATTCACTAAATAGTTTTTTTCTAGATTATTCAGAAGAATTCATTCCAGCTAACCCATTCCCTGACAGTGATCCAAATTCCTGTGCAGTGTAGACTAAACACAGTTTGTGGCAAAGATTAATGTTATATATATATATATATATATATATATATATATATATATATATATATATATATATATATAAATTCAACACACGTTATTCACAGTTCATGTATTAAAATTTAAATGAAATTGTGAAAATATATCTAGTTCATACTACATCTTAAGATGTCCTCTGAATTTAAACCTGATTTTTTTTAATTCTCTCCTGAATGCCCTTTGCCTGTTTTGGGTAAGCTTTAATTGGAAGGTTTTCATAGTTGAAAGCTGCGTATTTTATGTTAGTTGTTTACAGAAGACATGGTATACAATTCATTCACAATTTGTACGTTATTTACAGAATTAGAGCACACACAATACAATTAACTCTAATAACTAAAAACCAAAACAGCTGATAATAAAAACAGCTGATAGGAAAGAGATGCCTGAATATGAATTGCAAATGTCACATATGCATACATCTACACACACACACACAGACACACACACGTGAGGAAAACTAAAATACATTCCAAATCACTCATCTTCGTTAAGCAAGCCACGATGAACATAAAATACTTCCATTTGAGGCGAAACAACTCCTATCAATGGTATATCTTCTGGAAAGCAAAGTTTGAAACCTACCAGACGTAGTATTAGTATTAACAGAAGCCAAAAGACAAAGAGCGTTAAAACGAAAGCATTGTGAGTTCTACACCCAGAAATATTAACGGGGAGGGGTACAATACGTCTATGCAATTACTGTCACCTATATTCTTAGCAAAAAAATGATAGAATTATTATTTTTAAGAACAGAAAGAGTACATGATGAGGAGTAGCATAAAATATTTAGCCTACTTTAATCATATCTGTTAAATAAGTATATTTCGTTAAAAACGTCTAGAAATGTTAGTCGAGTTTTGAAATTTTTGGGAGGTCCGTACACGGTAGACCTCCCCCTTTGTAGCTGCGGCCCTGAGCATTGATAACTAGTCCCAAATTGAATGTGGCGTTTCCTATCATACAGTTTTATGTGGAAAGTTTTCAAGAATATAAAAAACACTTATTGTATAAAGGAAATATATATGTATTGTACAGACCGCAGCAAAAATCTGCAACACGAGCAGGTAAGCTTATTGTAAAGCGACGAAGTCTTTTGTTCCAAAATAAATATGCAGGAGAGGACGCTGAGGTTTGTTCTGGCGTGATTCGTTCCACTTAGACGTTACGTTGATTCATTGCACTGATACGCGTAGTTTCACAATAATCTTACATGCTCATATTGCAGGTTTTTCTCTGCAAAATGTACCTTTTCCAATTTATTAATGGGCAAGTAACATTTTCTAAGACCCTTAAAATTGTAAGTTGTGCAACAACGCATTCTGAATGAGAGCAGGGGAAGGAATGAAAAAAAGAAAAAATACTTATGAGCACAGCTCACAGTTTGCTGTTTGAAATTCTCAGTTTCTCTTTTGTTACTTCCAATAACGATACTTCCAGCTCAAAACAGTACCTTAGCACTAATGCACAACTAAAGGGGCGTCTTCTAGTTGTTGCGGTAGCCATGCGTGTTAAGTAGTCTACTTTTTGTGTTGATGCAATTCTTTTTAACCTGGTTCGAATCCCCTCGATGCATTTATTTTTTATTTCGTAATTTTTCAGTCAATCTTGCTGTTCATTTTATAGTATATGTATTACACAGAGGCGATGGAAAACTTCAAATTTATCCGAAAACAAGGTGTACAGGTGTAGAACCATTTCTATACATCCCAATGTGAGTCTCCCTTAGTGCAAATAACTTCTTCCATCGGACCATAAAATTTTCCTAAACTGTAAATAAATTCCGAGATCTAGTGTTCAGGAAATCAGTATCAGATCTAATACCTCCTTCATCACAGCAGAACGCAATTCATATTATTATTATTATTATTATTATTATTATTATTATTATTATTATTATTATTATTATTATTATTATTATTATTATTATTATACAAGTGTTTGGCGTGGGAGATCCGAGTTCGATTTTCTGCTTGAGTTTATATGTTTAGAGGTATATGTTAAACTGTACGTTCACTTCTCATATAGTCTTCCTGTTGAAAAGGGCGCTAAAATCAAAATTAAACATACTACAATTATTATTATTATACGCATCTTTGACACGGAATATCTAGGTTCGAATCCCGGCGAGGGACTCATGTAGCTCGGGGAATACGTTAAGTTGTAGGTTTACTTCTTATATAGCCTCGCAGCTGAAAGTTGCGCTAAAGTAAAAGCCAAATAAGACTATATTATTATTATTATTATTATTATTATTATTATTATTATTATTATTATTACTCGTATACGCATCTTAGGTGCAGGAGACCCGGGTTTGATTCTCGGCGAGAGTTCATATGGTTTGGGGCCTACGTTAAGCTGTAGGTTTATTTCTCATATAGCCTCGCTGCTGAGAGAGGCACTAAACTCAAAATTAAATATATATCATTATTGTTATAAGCATTTTTGGTATGGGAGACCCAGGTACGATTCCCGTTGGGTGCTCATGTGGTTCGAGGCCTACGTTAAGCTGTACGTCTCATATAGCAGCACTGCTAAAATGTTCGAAAGTTGTATTTAGTTTCTCTTTAAGATGGACTCAAGGCCTTTTTATCATTGTATTTTTTATAATTATTTTACTAACTTAGCTCTAATGAAGCACTTGTCAGAAATATATCTGCGCTACAGGAACAATTCAAGAGGGAGTAATCCTGAATTGCTGTAAAGTAAGAAGTCAGTGAAGGAAGAAGAAAGACGACACTTATATTATTGTTGCTGCGATGATATATTAGTTGTGCATTGGCATGACAAAGGTGTCGTAACAGAAGTAACAAATAACGAGACTATGACAATCGGCCAAGTTCTTTGGTGGTTGCAAGAAAAAAGACAAAAATCACGGTAAAACAACCAGTTGTAATATCCCAGTACAAGAAGGATATAGGACGTATCGACCAAATGGATCAGAACGTTTCCATATGTCGTACAATAATAAGATGAAGGAAATGGTGGTGGCAAATATTTGCTGATTTTGTGGACGCAACGGTTTCAAATGCATGGATTCTGGCGAGAAAAGTCAATTCAAACCTATGCACTAAATCCCTTTTGGCATTTAGGTGGTACATAGCATTATCCCTCTTACAAAAATTTGGTACAGCTTCACATTAGGAAAGAAGTTTCCAGTCACCATTGTTGACGTTCGCTACGATAGAATGAATCATTGGCCACAAGAAACAGAAAAAAGTGCGGCAGTGTGCAAATGAAATTTCCACAAAAAAAAGCAAAGTTTACGTACTCAAAGTGTAAAATCGGACTACATCCAAAGTGCTTCCTGGAACATCACGTGAAGAAGTAACCGATTACCTAAACCATCGAAGTCAAGTCTAGAAGTTAAAACTTTTTGTCTATAACGCTTTGATTGAATTACAATGCCAGTTGTATAGTTTGTATCATTGTAAACCAAGAATATTTACTGTGTTATTCAAGAGTAAACTATACAAAATTATTGAGGTTATCATGAGTATGTTTCTAAAACATGTTATATAGTAATTTTGTAGTAATTGTAGCATTGACACTGAACCAACCTTCTAATGTTCATGATAAAAATGGATTACATTGATTTTCATATCTAAGTAAAATACATTACAAAAAAAGACGACAAAGAATTTACTTAAAAGTGTTCATGGCGCATGACATTCAATATATTGGACACCTCCTTCTCCCGCTTATACTGAACGTACAATGATTATTACTTCTGATTTGCATAATTTGGGCATATAATTGCCAAGTTCAATCAAGAAAATATTTTAGAACTTGTTTATAAACTCTATGCACTAATGGGTTGAAAGAAAAATGATGATATAGAAATATAATTTGACAGAAACGTCAAATATCTTGCCTAGAGTTCAATCTGTTGGTTAAGTTACTTTTAAAATGTATCACATTACTTTGGCATCAACTTTTCCTTATATACAGTATACGACATAAGTTATACTAGGGAATAGTTGTTACTAATAAAACTCCTAGTCGGTTAAGAAGTAGCGCGCTATTTGTAGCGAAGCTACAATAGCTAGCTACATATTTTGCAGCTCTAGTTGTAGCGGCGCTACAAGTCTAAACCTGCTGCTTGTACCTGTAGCTGAGCTACATATTTTTATAGTGTGTAGTTAATTTTGCACTAAAGCTACAAATAAATCTTCTCCAGGACGCAAAAATACTTTGTAACTCCAACATTTCCTCACAGCTTTTTAGTAATTTTTTATATGACGATAGGGAGAAAATATTATTGTTTTCTGATTTCTGTCTCCAATATTACAAGAACATTTTCTGAAATAATTTGCGTACTGACGATGGGTCAAAACGATAGTAATGGCTTAAAATAGACCTGCATGCCATTCTAGCAGCGAAAACATATACATTTTGGGGTGAGGGGTAATATATATTATTTATCGCCTTTGTCTGTTGGTTTTCTGAATGCTCAAAAACTCTTCAAGTTAAAGATATGATTTAGGGTACTCGTGTTATAACCAAAGAAGGGGCAAGACAAACCATGGCCCTACTCACCTGAACCGGTGAAAGCTACTAAACACTGCTTAAATCGATTAATTCTTCACTATAGCTATGCAAAAAGTTTATCGAGTTAGATATAGTGGTGTCAACCCGACTCGGCTCGAGCCCTGTGCCACCGGCTCAGCCTGAATTCCGGCTCGGTTCAACTAAGCCAACAACATAAGTCGGGTCGAATGTAATGAGCCATTTGTTCAGTTCGGCTCGGCACAGATGAGCCATTCGCTAAAACCGATTCTCGGTTGAGATGAGCCATCAACTCGGTTTGTCTTAGCTCAGGTAATATATTGGTTCGTCCCAGCTCGGTCGGAATGAACCATCGGCGCGAGCCAGCACTGTTGGATGAGCTACTGGCTCAGCTCACTTCTCACTTCGACTCGGTGGTGACTGGGCCGGGAGCCGAGCTGCTCTACCTGTTGATAACACTTATACTTTGAACCTGAAAAACACCGATTTGAAACCAGGAGAGAGCAACTCATCTCCATTCCCAAAATACTTATGAGAGATTGTTGGGGGTAAGATGATGGCCAATGTTTCATGAAACTGAGGGGATCCTTGTGAGATAAACTCTAGCAAATGGTGATACTAATGAGAGCTATTAAGACGTTTAGGTGAAAAAATGTGAGATCTTCGTGAAAACCTATCTAAAATGGTTTTGATACACCAAGATAACATATACTCCATAGGTATAACCAGCGCCGTAACTTGCATTTTTGGGGACGATGCATGCATTAAGATGCGTATTAGGGCCCCATAGAGAATTTTTTTTCTAATCCTTAGCCCCCCTGTTTCCATCTTTATCTTAGTTTTTATGGAACCCCGAAGCCTGTGGGCCCTGCAGCACGGCTATGTCTGCGCGACCATTACCTGCGCTCCTGACGCCGTTTCATAAATGACCAATTAATTAAGGGGTCAATATTAACAAATCTCAAAACCATAATAATTCATATTGTTTCTAGGGCACCTAATAGTAGATATTTTTTACTGAAATGGGCAATAGTCTCGTTTTTGTTTTATTTACCTTTTGTTTGCTGTCTTGATTATGTAATGTAGTGAACCTCTTTTATGCTTCATTTATAACTTCATCTTCATATCGTATATGAAGTACAAAAGGTTTGTCTTAAAATGGGCCCCCATCAAACGGCGGTAAGCTTTCTTGGGGAGGCAGATGCCAAATATTCCCCTCAAGTTATGGCCCTGGGAGTAACAACAAACTGGGAGGAAATAAAATGTGTCATCAAATTCAGTACCCTCAAAAATTTTCCTATTCCCTACATAATAATAATAATAATAATAATAATAATAATAATAATAATAATAATAATAATAATAATAATAATAATAATAATAATAATAATAATAATATACTTGATTTTGAGCTTAGAGTGGTTTTCAGCAGTAAGATTATATGAGAAATGAACCTACAGCTTATCGTAAGCCCCGAAACAAATGAATTACCGCCGGGAACCGAACTCGGGTCTCCCACATCAAAGACGCGTATAATAACAATATGTTTGATTTTGAGTTTAGCGCTCCTTTCAGCATAAGCTCCATCTGTCGCACTGTAGAAACCAGGTCGTTGTATGCACGCTGCAACGCAATATAAATTAGCGAATCTATGGTTGATAGTTTTTCGCTTTTTAAAATGGATTAACGGTACGGACAGTTACGGAAGTAAAAAATATGTTATTTAAAGTATATATGGGAGTATTACAAAGTATTTTTCTGTTCTTTACTACTTCTACTACTACTACTACTACTACTACTACTACCACTACTACTGCTAATATTGTTTTCTTGAGATACTTTGGTCATTGCGCAATGCTGTACAAGCATATGTCAAAACTTAAAAACATCCATGTGTGGAACAAGAGTGTGACATACGACACTCACAGCGAGCGATCTACACACCAGCATACAGGGATATAATTTCTGCCTGGAAGGAAAATTATGAACAAACGTTTGTTCGACGTAGTATTAAAGCATAAGGATTCAGTGGTCAGCTCCAAATGGAAAGGATTGAAGTTTTCAATTTATTTATGGTGGTTCCGAATTCGCCCCCGCCCCATCACATGCTTACTCTCATAACGATCTGAAAATTAAAATCTGTCGGCGGTTCCTCCCTCTATTTGATTTCGGGCTTGGAACCACTCCTGACATGTTTGGTGACAGAAAAGCGTGCTATTATGTTATGGGAAATATTTTCCTGACCTTGTTTCAATGCCACAACAAACAAGGTGATTTTGACATTGAAGTCTTTTTGCTGGAGTGATTTATTAGTGTTGCAGGTATTATAAAATTATTATATTTTATTACTTACTCAATCGTACAGCAAATGTGTGCCATAACCTAATTCCGCATATACTTCATATCACTGAAATATTACATACAGCAGTTTACACAGAAATTCGAGTCATCATTTTGTACAGATGCCTTAGTATATTGTGCTTAATTTAGGTTCTCCATATTATTGGCACAACTACGCCATAGTTACAGCACAGTTGTGTGCTTTTAATATTTAAAATTTTAGGAAGATTACAAAACGCAGATCTTCAAGTACTGAAGAATCACGTTTCTTACTGGATTGTACCTTACGTTAATCATCAAGACGCCTAATGGAAATATCTCCTCCATTACAGAGGTTGTTGAGTCTACATTTGGCCAATTTCGACTTAGTTAAAATTTTAGAAGAATCCGTAAGTGCTCGATGTGTTTCCCTTGCTTCTTAACAATAGCCCGACAGCGTAATTTTCAATGTAATAGTATTCTCTAAAGAACTGGGAGGGGATTCTTGTCCTATTCCCTTTGCACAGCTTTCCAAAGTCCTTCCACAGTTGTCAGACGCAGTTTTCCCAAAGACCGCTTCATCAATACAAATCGACAATAGTCCATATTACTTGCATCTGGAGATTTAACAGGTAACCTCCTTGAAATTTATGACCTGTATACCACTTGCCTCCTTCATCTCCCTGTAGACTGCGAGGGACGATTTGAGGTATGTGCTGAGGCCTTGTCCATGTGAATGCCCACCAGATTGGCGTCATTTCTGTACATTGTTGGAATCTCATGCTCGTAGATCGGCCGCATGATCTGCTCCTGATCGGCCGCATGATCTACTGCGAATTTATTTTTCAGTTCTTCGCCACCCTACGAATCCTCAGTTTACCTTGGCAACAGTAGCGAGTAACGAACCTGAATCCTTTTGGGAAGGATTGTTTAGAGACACATACCCACATTATGAAGTTCTTCGCGCCTTTCTCTTGGTACATGATGGCTCTCGTTTCGCCGCAGTCGGAAAGGTAAATCCATGCCACATCGAGCGTTACGACGTACATCCATCTTTGTTTTACCAGATTCCGTTTCTACAGCTTCCTTTTGGGGGGCATCCATGAGAAGGTGGCCGCGGGCTTTCATGACATTTTCCAGCTTGAGTTAATGGTGTAAGTCCGACTCACAGTCCCCAAAGACACATCAAGACGATTAGCCATACATCTTTGTGTTGGCGGATTTTCTTGCATTGCCATTTTGCGAAGTTTAATCTGCATGGTGGAGGTGGCCTTGGTTCATTCCCGCTTCCTAGGCAACTTCGCTGGTGATACAAATGGTGGAGCTTCGTGGTGCCCTTGTACTTTTTAATAACATTTTTTATTACACTTAAACTGATGTTGCAACCATTCTTCTTGCACTGTTTTCTAATCACAGAAACAATAAAGTGGGCGTCATAAAGACCAGCAACATAGCCTTCCCAAAACAAGCTTAGCTTGGTCGGTATATTGGTCACAGAGCCAAAACCCACACACTTGGAAACAAATTTTACACAACACTCACAGCAATGGCCCTGTTTCGTGCATTAACCATCATTTGTTATCGCATAAACAAGTTTCTAATTTAAGGAAAAATGACCAAAGAGGAATTGAGTCCTAATTGAACTTGGGTCTTTGTTCCAGAAAAGTCTTCAATTAGCACAATCAGTATGTAGTTCAGAAAAGAGTGCATGACTTGCACAAATGCTCTGCTCACAGTGAGCACACCTGACAAAGGCAATCGAGTTACACATGACACATCTGTCGTTAACAATTCCGTCAAAGCAGTAGTCGTAAGGAGCGATCCATTTAATTTTGTGCTGGTTAATGATAAAGCAAAAATGGTTATACCGTTGGAGTTATGGTAAAATTTGCTATTAATAAGGTATCACTGTTATGCGTTTCGTTTAAAACTTTTGTCTGCTTCAAAATGGCGGATTTGAACATGGCCGCCATCAAGGCAACTCTTACCATAGACCTAATATTTATCCACCTGCTTTTTATTTAATTATTATCACTAAAACAAAATTTACAAGGTGGCGTAAAGGACTAATACATATGCTGCAACAATATTTAATTTCCCTGTAACTCTTTACCAATTGCGCGTAACTCAAAATTAACGTGACCATTGCTCTTCTGATTAAATTTGCGCCTTAAATCATGTATCACATGACCCTATTCCTATTTTAAAAACTTAACCTTAATTCAAAATGGCGGATTTCAAGATGGCCGCCATAAGGTATATCCTTACTATATGACTTCCCCCTAGTCCTAATATATACCCATATATTTGTTATTCACCTTTTGTCGTTACAAGAGGTCTTACAGAGCTTTTACCTCCAACTGTATGAAGACTATTTTGTACTTCCATGTGATGTTCTGGTAGCTGTATCTCCTAAACCCCTGGAGCTTCGCACCTACAACTTCACTGAAATACTGACCACATTTAGTACTACTTTCTCATATGTGTCTCAGTCAGCAACTCGATTCACCCAAACGTAAGGTTTACTTGTCAGTCTCTGTAATTTCAAAACAGTGGAATAATAGTCTTGGAGAATCGAACATTAATCCTGATTCATTTAAATTCATTTAAAAATTCATTAAAAATTCCACCATTAAATTTTTAATTCCTAATATACTATACTCTTTCATTAAACTCAAAAAAAGAGTTTAATAAGAATGCTGGAGGAAATTGACAGTAATCTGGAAATGTTTCCATCAATTTAAACTCAAGCAAATCAAATTATACGTTAACCAATCTGCAAACTGAAAAGGAAACTACAATAATTGGAAATATTGGAAAAATAGCATTATTATCAAATGTCGAGAATACGGCTTAACTCTCCGCAGTACTTTAAAATTGAGAAAACTAATTCTTAATTAAACGTAAATGTGAAAAAGAATCGAAAATTGCATAAGCAATTCAACCAGGTTTGAGGAACAAATTTCACGACCAAACAAACACCAATTAAACGAGGCACAATGACTACTCGAAGAAAAATTTGAAAATTTCACTCACCTCTTTGTTAATTAAGTTTCGGAATTTACCTTCTATTATCTTAACCTCTCCTCGTTTGGTAATTTGGAATATGTCTGAGCTCTTTTGGATACTGAACAAAATCGAATTGGTCGGAATTTGCCAGTATTCATATATTATGGAAATTCTTCAAAAATTTTCTGAGCGCCTTCATTCCCAAACAAAATAAATTAGAACGGATGGAATTATATGCATTTTTTTCAAACCAAACAAGCTGATGCCCAATAGGAATCAATTTTCAAGTGATCAAAATGGGCTTTCACTAGATACAAAAGACCCTTCACTTCACTGTGTTTAAATAGCACAAAATCGTTGCACAGAATGAAAATATAGTGAGACAAGAATGTAATCACACGAACCACAAACTGTGCAAGCAATTCACAGCACTTTATACCACTTTGAAAGTAAGCTCTCACACGCGGTATAACTTTCATAGCTAAGTAGCCTCACTGAAAACAACAGAAAATTGCCCGTTTGACACGCTACTAAGTTAGCTATTGTGAATTGCATAAAGACGGAATATAACATTCCTTATTCACTGATCACTTTCGTTATATTTTACTGGCAATCCACCAAATGGATTTTGTTGATCCACGTCGCACACTCAATCTCTACACTAACGAACAATACGATGGACCAGCATTCTCCACAACAGATTAACCCTCTCGGACGGAAAGGATAACCTTCATGGTTGACGAATGAACAACAAGTCAAGAAGGTGAGAATCCTTACTTGGCTTGTTGAGTCGGCGAAGCCATCACGCCGCCCCCTTCGCAATAGCTATTCATTCTTCCAGCAGACTTTCTAACTGCATATAACTAATTATTCTACATACTTTTTTACCTTTTTTACTTTTTTTTAAAAAAAAGAGCAACAAATTGGACCAAATATTGTATTATAACTAAATTCATAGTGACTCTTACATAACTTTTGACTAAATTATTATAATTTACATTAATTTTCTTCCAATCTAATTTGTATTTTACTTGTGACGCGTCCTTTTTCGTAGGCCTCATTCCAGACGAACATGGAGCGTTAGATTCTCCGGCCTTTTTGTAAAAAAATTTGATCCCAGAATTTTTCCTAATGGAATATCCAAAAATATAAGAAAACAGTGATTAGCACACAAATCAATATTTATAAATAAATATATTTACAAGAATTAATAAAAATGAGCCAAAATACGACTATACATTATGTACAAAATATAAAATTAACTTTATACACTACCAAAATTTCGAAAGCTTTTAGATAATCACGGCCGTGATTATATTAATAAAATATGTATATACAATTTATTCATATTACTTATTCTAACAATTTTTTTCTTTTTTATCATATACGAATTTTCCATTTCTTCTTCAAGCCTTTCATTCAAAAACTTTAGTTTCTATGAATTCGATAAATCTTTAACTCGGAGACGTGGCTCCGTTTGTAGGAATCAGGAGTGTCGTTCTCCTCCGATAATAAGACTGTATTTGGTGTCAAGAACCTCCTGACTATAAATTGGCCTTGCCATTTATCACTTAATGATTTAGCAACATTATCCTTTAACGGGGATTTAACATGAGATCGAATCAAGACCTTATCGTCTATTTGGAACACTACTTCTCGTCTTCTCTACATCATTAATCTTTTCCTTCTGACCCAGCTCTTCTCCATATTCTTCATGGCTTCTAACCACAAAGTTTTTGTTAACTTAGCAGCAATATCGGAATCAAAGATGTCCCATCCATTTTCCAGTGGGGTGTAAGAGGGACGTCCGAAGAATATTTCGATTGGGCACATCTTGAGGCCGATATGCTCACTTATGTTTAATGTATATTGGAGATATGTATCAGAGATGACCACGGATGTTGCTCATCCGAGAAGTACGCTCTAATAGAAGATTTTAGCGTTTTTATAAAACGTTCACCAGCGTTTCCTTCACGGTGATAAGGACTAAGAGTGATGTGTTTTATTATCAAGCCGAACAAGAATTTCTTAAAAAATTCTGATATAAAACTGAAGCATTGTCGGTTGAAATAGCTTCCGGGAATTCTAGTCGGCTGAAGATATCTGACATCTTGTCCACAAGATCTTAATTTCACTAGCACGACAGAATGGGCTAGCATTGTCAACCCCGGTTAGGATATATTTGAATCCTCTGGAATTAGGCTAAAAACCGATAATATCAAAATACCAGTGAGATCCGATTCGTTTACTGTACTCTGATATAAGCAAAACCATCTTCTTTTTATTTTCCTCTTTAGAAGGCTGGCACCTATGGCAATAACGTACGTATTCAATCACTTCTTCTTTCATATTTCCCGACGTAAAACGTTTCATTAATTTCTTAAGAGTCCGATAAGAACCAGCATGACCTCCAAATGAGCTTATCTTCATGATAATACTCTATCAGGACTCTTCGCAATGCTTTAGGGATTATGATCTTAAAAGGATTATGAACTTAATTTGTTCTTTTCATTAATATCTTTTTGTTTAAAACATATCCCGGAATATTGCCGCCATTTTCTAATTTATATATAATCGATTTCAATTAAGGGTCTTCTCTTTGAAAATCTTCAATGGGTTCTTGTATCAGAGGTAATTTCCATCTGTGCGCAAGACGCAAGTTGCTATCAAAAGCCGCTAAACCCAAAGGACCATCAACTATATTAAACTCAAAAGGTTCATAAACTCTTGTTAAAGTGTCAGCTATAACATTGTCTGATGACCTAACATTTTTAATTTTAAAAGAAAACTGACACAATGTTTCTACAAGAGGACCGTACTTTAGTAGTCGCTTCGAATTGCTTGATATCCATGTAAGGGCCTTATTATCAGTCAGGACATCTAACTCTCCGACCAAATAATGCTTCAATCGGGACATAGCTTTGACAAGACTTATGAATTCAATTTCATATATACTTCTATGCTTGTCTGCTTCTGACAGTTTCTTGCTGAACAAACAAACGGGTTGAATCTGCCCGTTACTATTTTCTTGAGACAGACAAGCAGCTATGCTCTTTTCTGATCCATCTACTTGTAAAATAAATCGTTTATTAAAATCTGGGGTCTTCAAACAACGTTTTCGCCTTATATCTCTTTTAATTTGTCTAGAATCCTTTGATGATCTGGACTCCAGACCAATTTATTCTTAAGGGATTCATTAATTCCTGGAACTCAGGAGCAAATTTAGCGTAATACCTGAACAACCCCAAGATCTTCATGAGACCTCTCCTGTTTCGTGGAGGTGGTATATTTTATACCTGATACCCTAGTCGGTTTGATTTCCATTTGATCCCCAGATATAATGTATCCTAGTAATTAATCTTAGATTGAAAGAACAAACGCTTATCCGGAGATATTGTTACATTAAACTATCTAAATCTTTCAAATACCTTTATAATAGTAGCTTCATGTTCTTTCTTCGTATTAGAAAATATTAGAACATCGTCAAAATAAGACCTTACTCCTTCCCCCTCCAAATCACCGAGTATTTTGTGCATCACGCGATTCAAAATATTACTACCTGTTTTAATTCCAACTGGGACTCTAGTAAATTGTAAAAGACCTTTCGGAGTAACAGTTGTCGTGATGTCACGTGAGCTATGATCTAAAACAATTTGGAAATATGCTTTCTTGAGATCGATTTTCGTATAGAATTGCTTACCTGACAAACCAGCCAAACATTCTTCGATGTTCGGAGACGGAAAGGGATCATTGAAAATCAACTCATTTGCTTTAACGGTTACCAACTATTATATAACTGTTATCTTTATTCTTAACAAGGAAGCAACTACTGGCATAGTTCGAGTGGTCAACATCAATAAGAATTCCCTGCCTAACCAATTCTGAAACTTGTTCATCAAAATCCTTTTCTTTATTTTTATGAACCGGGAAGGGATTTTGCTTAAAAGGCTTGTTCTCCGATAAGTAAAATTTGCCTACACAACCCTTAATACATCCGACTCTATTTGTTATTACATCGGAATATTGTTCCCTAATCGAACCTGTAAATGAATTTATTTCAGGATTTCGAAAACTCCATGATTCTCTATTTGAGTTTTCCACCTGTATGTTTTCTCGCTTTTTCACCTGTTGGAATCAGTTATTATTATTGACCGAGTCTCGATGAATATCCTCCGATATAGACTTTTTATTTTTCTTTAATAACGCGTGGAATTTTTCAGATTGTTCGACGTCTACGTCAGAAGACTTTGAAGAACTGAATGGGAAAATGTTCTCAACCTGTGAATCAACTGAGGGAACTAGAACTACGATCTTATTTTCCTTTTGAATCACAGCACTAGGATCACACTCAGTCTGTTTTTTATTTTAACTATTCTCTTTTGTTTTTCTTTTCGTCTTCTTCTTCCTTGACTTCTTATTACAACCTTTCTGTTGTTTCACAATAGGATTCACATTTGAATGGTTTAACTCTGGTTCAGACCGATGACTAGTGTCGCCCAACAAATTATCCTTCGAATTGTTCATCTCATCTATGTTACCCACATTCGTAGAAACCATTGCTAAATCTACAGAAGATCTACGCTGCAGATAATCTTTGCCACTATCCAACTACTCATGGTGTTATACCAGAGATTTCAGGACAAATGTGTTCTTTATTCCACTTCCGAATCTGATTGTCCACATTACTATAGTCTCTCGACAAATTTCCTTCAATTAAATTCCGCAATCCAAGAAGCTGCGAAGCATCAGGAACACTTATGGTCATAAGATGATTTTCTAAGGAATAAGAATCAGCCCTAATAAAAACAGAAGCTATCCCAGATGATTTCGAATGTAAGTTCTTACTTCGAAATTTATCACTAGTCCATCGTCGCTGACCGACAAATTCACCAGACCTAAATCCTTTACGAAGTGAATCTATAAAAACCCTGCGATAATTCAATCGCACACGCTTCTTTCCATCGCACAACACTAAAAGATTTTTATCATAGTCCACTAACGCTGACGTTGAACGTAGATATGGCATACCAAGTAAACAGTCACAAGGCAGTTTATCAGTAACTCGAAATATCATGGACTGGAGAAATCCGGATAAATTTATAACCAGCGTCACCTCTTCATCTGTAACAAAGTTCAGACCCGATGGCGCATTCATAGTTCTTTCTTCCACTTTGCGAACATGTTTTTCCACTTTACAACGTTTCACTAAATCTCTATTCACTAAATTGAAACTGGAGCGTCCAACGACACAGATATTGGTTAAAATATCATTTATTTTTCCAACGACAAACGTTGCCACTATTCCTTCCATTTCCGATGGGACACTATTATTTTTTTATTAACTGGAGGAACAAATCGATTCCTTTTATTATTCTCAGAAAATCGTGAAGTAACCGAAACCCTAGAAATATTCTTCATATGACCCGATTTTACATTCGTAATCTGGGTATTCGGATTACTATTAGATTGTTCGTTCTTTATTATTGAAGAACCAATGTTTGAACAAGAGATTTTTTCTTTACTTTCGTTACTCGTCATTAATTTAATATATTCTAAATGCTCCCTCTTATAGAGACACATACTGTTCAGATATCTAACAATTCTTGTCTACTAGCTGGACAATAATAATTCAACATCCGAAATTTTGATTCGGATTCATACCGTTCAAAATGATTCCTACTAACTGACTTCCATTTAATCCAAGTTGTAAAATATTCATAGATATCATAATAGATTTTACATAATCGTTAATAAGTTCAAATACCCTGGTTTTCTATAAACTCTATCACTGACTTGTGAATGTAAAACTGTAGGCGTAATATATCTTGTCACAATAATATTTCTAAAATAAGCCCAGTCAAAACTATTGTTTAAAGCTGATGTTACTTCCTTCTAGATTAAACCATCCCATTTGGGAAGAAGTATTGAAAGAACCATAATAAATGAATAACTAGGATCCATTAATATTTCTTCTAATTTAAATAACATTTCAAATGTTTGGATACTCGCATTTTCATTTATGTTCTTAAAACCTGATAATTTATTTTCTAGATAGGTTAAGGATTTCTGATGAGTATATTTAATCATCAGCTTATGTTCTAAATTAGGATTTAAATGCACATTATCTTGTCTATTCACAGGAAAGCTAAAAACCCTATCATCTTCTAATACATTATGATTCTTAAAATCCGGATTACAATCAAGAATTCTTTGACTAGGATTATGCAAACCTACTTTCGGAGTTGAACTTATTACATTTGAAACTCTTTTATAGTAATTTCCCAAGTTAAGATATATATTATGAATTGCATCTCGTTCACCAGAGTTACTATTCGAAGAAGCACTCGGAACGTTCCTACGCAATGGCGGTTCAGAAAAAGTCACTCTCGGATCATTTCTTATTACATGACAACTTGGTGGATTGGCCATTTGACTAGCTCTATCGGAATCAACTAATTCACTAACGATTGATTTACTAAATTATTTACAGGAGCATTAAAATATCTAACATTAAAACTGTTTGCAATGGGAGTTGTAAGTTCCATACTTATTCGACCAAAACTTGAGCTCCGATCTGTCCTGACTGTTAAAACTTCAGTTTCTGACTGTTAAAAAATGCGCATTAGCCATATCAATACTTGTATAATCTTGTCAAGCATCCATAATTTTATCAAAATTTAAATATACAATGTTATAAAAAACAAAACAGTATAAGAATATAAGACTATAAATAGACATATACTAAGGCTACTATTTACTACTCTACCAAAGTAATGCAATGGAAGTCAACACGACCAAAGCAATAAAACTGGAAGGAAAATAGAAATCTTAATATTGCAATAATTTTTAAAGTATATACAAATTTCTAAAGACCGGAAAAATAATAGTTTTTTTCATATTTATATATTCCAAGAGAAAAATATTTTATATCTCAATTGATTTCAATTCATTGAGTCACTATTAACATCAGAAAATAAATCTATATTTAATTCTGTATTCAAATCACCAAAAAAAATTTTTGGTGGAGCTACAATGTTGGAGGAAACTATCTGAATTCCAAATTAATTTAATGCAAATATTATTTTCAACTATAGTTCCAATATACAAAAGGAAGTTAGAAAGACTGATAACTGTTAATTAAATATAAACAATTAGCAGCAATAATACTTAACTGATATTTTATTACTATGGAAGTGTTGTTCATCTCTGTAACACCCCTTCACCTAGTATCTCAAGACAACCTCCAGATTGAGAATTATTATTATTCGCAATAATAATAATAATAATAATAATAATAATAATAATAATAATAATAATAATAATAATAATAATAATAATAATAATAATAATAATAATAATAGTCAATCCGGATACAATCAAATGACACCTAGTAGATGGGACTGGGACCGGAAGGTATAGTCGTTCATCGCTTCGCTCATCCGCGCAGAAATCAAATGTACTTTCCAATATTTCGAATGACAAAGTGATATAAACACATACAGAAAATAAATAGATATATATATATTAAATAAAAAACACCAATACTTCAATTTTAAATAACAATTTATTAAATGTAACGTAACTGGGGTTCTGTATTAACAATATTTCGTTAGAATAATGTAAATACACTAAAAATGCAAAATTACAATATATCAAATTATTCACTTCCAATACTCATCTGTCTTCTTTAGCCTAATTTGCTGGAATGTTAAACTATTTTTTTTATTTTCGAAGGAAAACGTCTTAGATTTCATGCTTCTTTACAGACAAAAATACGTAGTTTCTGAAAATGGACTTTTTGTACCGTATATTTATACGAAGAAATAATAAAAAATGCATAATTTCGGAGGAGAGAGGTGTTTCTGCACCCTAAAAAAAATAAAGCGGAAAATATTTGCGGTAGCGATACTTTCTATTCAGAGAAACTTGGCGAGCAGCATTTAAGATTTCAATAAAGTCATATAAAAATTTGAAGCCCAAAAGATCGAAGAAAGATTTTCCATTCTAAAATAATACATAGTTTATATAGTTAAATAATTTTGTTTAACTGTGTGCATGCAATTGTCTTGCTTTTTTTCTTCTTTTCGGACTAACGCCATCTTTAATGGCTTACAGCACATACTATATATTCGATTTATCTCGTGTTCAATAACATGAGTGTAGAGGTTTTGTATATAAATAGTGCATAAACGTACATTGATAGCGGTTGTTTGCAAAAAAGGAAATAGCTTATATATTAAGTCAATATTAGATAAATAATTTAATCAATAATATACAAATAGAGCTTAAAAAACTTTCCTCTTCACATTTCCTGAATATTTTTGGATAAGAGTCAAGAATGCTAGGGGAGGGGAACACTCCCAGATAGCACAGAAAATTTCTTAAAAATGTTTAAAAATTTGCAAAGGCAAACTGAAAAGTTTGCAAAAACTTGCCTTTACAAAGGAGAAAATGTGCCGAAAGTTCAATGCAAATAACGAGGTTGACGCTGGCTGTTTGCAGCAAAGTTGCCTCAGAAAATGAAAACATCTGCCAATACAAACGAAATGTTTGCAACTGCACAGCAAGAAAGTTTACCAGGACTTTCGTGCAAATATTTTGCGCAAATTTTCTTTGACAAAATTTCCGAAAATGAGCTGATAAATTTGGTGAAAATATTAAATTGTTTGCAGCAACATTGCAGAAAGTGTTTTCACGATCGCAAGATCATGTTTGCTGCAAATGTATCAGGTAATGTTTGCTGCAAATTTATAAAGTGAAACCTAACTTTATGAAACATCAAAAATTTTATAATGTGGATCCGTCTTTTCTTAGTGGGAAGCATTAAACATCTTTAGCTACTTGCCAAAAATAAGAAACTTACGAACGATAAACGCACAGACAAAGGATATCGCAATTTATCTAGTTACTCAACGATCATATCTCTCACACACATTCAGAAAATAACGTCAAGCTGCCTGGGTAAATAAAACCATCTGAAAAGAGACCAGTGAGTTTATTCTGGGGTCCTCTGGTGCATTGTTTTTTTTCGATTCTCACTTCAAGCTTGTTTTGTCACAGTTGATGTAGGCAGTGAATTCTGGGTACGATGCGCGTGCACTCGGTAATATCATCACATATTTGCTTTCAGCAAGTTTTTCGAAACAAGTTTTTTTTAAAGAGTAGCAAACTGTTTACGACGGCAAACATTCAACGCTATATTTTCAAAAAAGATGCAAGTTAATTTCAGTGGTGAATTTATTTTACAAATCAGAGAAAATTTGCAGATCATATTGAAAGTTTTTTTAATAAATATTAAGAAATTTTGCCTTCGCAAACTTTCAGATTGTTTGCTCCACTAAACGAAGTAAAAATTTGCCGCAAGTATTCCTGCAATCTGGGCTTGCGCGTACCTACATACCTTTGATATTGCAACATTGCACCGTTGCTTGTACAGACTACGTGCCGCTACTGCCAAATAGTCAATAAAACTTGTATTTCTTAACGCTATGACCGAGTTTGGCAGATCATGGAATTGTTAACTGTTGAAGAAAGGTTTGTATTTTAGTTGGTACCTGTACTATACTCTCGCCCTATATTATATACAGATGGTGATCAGAAAAATGGAAACACCTGTAGTTGGAAACACGTCAGATGTATGGGTGGCAGTGGTGTCGCCGGCGCCCGTAGCACCGGACCGCTGGTGGTGGTGTGTTAGGTCGGTCTCCATACTACGTCAGGCGCATTGCAACAGCAGTGTCCAGTGGCTGCAGCAGACGGAGGTAGTGTAAAATGAGAGACCTCTCAGAGTTTCAAAGAGGGCAAATTGTTGGTGCGCGGTAATGTGGAGTGAGTGTGACGGAAGTGGCTACTGTGTTAGGTGTGTCCCGTCGGACAGTGTCGAAGGTAATGACGGCCTACACAACACACGGGAAAACCACATCGGGGAAGCGGAACAGTGGGCGGAAGAAAATCATGAGTGACAAGTCTCGCCGGGTATTAAAGCGCATTATCACACAGAACCGTCGTGCCACTGCGGTGCAAGTGACGGAGGAACTCAATCAGCACCTACCTCACCGTGTTTCGACAATCACAGTCCGCCGCGAATTACATGACATGAACTTACGGGGTCGTGTTGCACGGGCCAAACCGCTCATCAGGGATCATAACGCTTTCGCACGCCGCAAATGGTGCCACGACCATGCAACTTGGACCGTTCAGGACTGGAAACGTGTGATATGTCGGATGAGTCATCCTTCGCCCTATTCCCAACCACGGGCCGTGTTTATGTGTGGAGAACGCCTAAAGAAGCTTATGATCTGCAGTGTCTCCGCCCAACTGTGAAACATGGCTGCTGCTCGGTGATGCTGTGGGCCGCCATATCATGGTTTTCATTCTCATTCCTCACAACATCTGTACATGTCCCTTTACAGACACAAGTGAAAGACACATTGATAAAAAAAAGCCAAGGGGTATCATAAATGGGAGACTATTTTCGATTATTTTTTTCAATAACTTGCACCGTTTGCAAGATTTGAGCCTACTTCCGGTTGGAGTTTCTAATTCATGTATGACCAGTGTTTTCTTTCTTCTTGCATGCAGTATGTAATATGCAATATGTAATAATAGCAGTAATACATCATACACAATTAATTATAATTTCAGTTATATATGGTGTTCATTGGGCAAAACACTCCAAAAATAAAGGTTCATCTTAAACTGGAGAAATGGTTATGCTTGCCTTTCCATTATTATTTGGTCATGAAACAAACGCCTGAGACATATACAACCCCTATATACAACTATATGGTGTTGGAATGTATAATGCGTAGGATGTGCTTTAGTTTTTTTTATAATTTCAACCCTTCCAATGTACCCGTAAAAATGTAATAAACAAATAGTGTCCATGTTTGTTAAATATTCAATTAGAACTGGACAATCTACATGAAATTTGTAATCGATCAGTGAAAACGTCATCTTCCTAGAGCCTGCAGTTTCCGAGATCTCATTGTCGAAAGGATTGACCACAAACAGATAACCGTCAACAACATCTGTCTATTAAAATGCTACAATAGCAATTAAAAGTGTTTTTTTAGTGCTCGCCATAGGCTATCTCCCTTTTTGAGGGCTACACCCTGTCTTAGGTGGGAGAAGTGAAGGTATTATGGTAAAGAAGTAAGGAATGGGTGGGCTAAGAGTAATTTATTTATTTATTTATTTATTTATTTATTTATTTGTTTTTTATTTATTTATTTATTTATTACTAGAACTAGGACATTATGATCTTTTCGATCATAATCATACTTGGATGGTGGGTGTAGTTTTAATAATATAAGAGCAGTAACATAATAACGAGTATAGTTGAATACAACATAAATATAAATATTGTAATTATAGAAATATATATATAAGTGAGGAAACAAAGCAAAACATGTGAACAATAGAAGTGTGAAAGTTAAGGTGAGATATATTATATAAATAGATGAAAAGAAACGTTACTTTACATATATATGATTGTTATTAATAAGAAAATAAATAAGAAAATAATCAAACAGTATATTATAAGCAAAGAACATTAATGATCATAACAAAGGATTAGGTATAGCATGCACGATACGTATGATATAGTAATGGGAGTGAATGATGTAGTAAGGTGCATACACAGGACAACACGTGGTGATATTAGTTAGACAAATGAGCTTACCTTCAGCCTAGAGGATGCTCTATTCAATGATGAAAACGAATGAGGCCCATGTTAGTAAATAATGGTAATCACTCTGCTGGAAATGATTACTATTATTACTATCGCTTTTATTATTATTATTATTATTATTATTATTATTATTATTATTATTATTATTATTATTATTATTATTATTATTATTATTATTATAGCACGTTCTGCATCGCTTTATGTAAATGCAAGGGCAAATTTTTACTTGACAGCTATAAGTTATGAATATTTTCATATAATGTAACATTGGCTAAAATGCCATACTTCGTTACTCGTAGGGATGGGCTAGGGTACCGACGCAATACAGTACTGTTTTTCAAAGAGCTGTCCTGCGTGTTGCGAAGATGCCTAGGAAATCGAGAAATATCCTTCTTCTTTAAAATGTCCTGCAAAATGTCCAGAGTTAATTTATTTCCAGTATCTTAATGTTAAATTCTTTATTCACAATATTTTGAATCAAACATACTCTTTTCCTGAATGATGAACCGCTGTGTTTTTTAACACTCCTCAAAAGACTAGGGATGGAGAATAATCAACAAACCATTTTTTACAATTCATCGCTTTTAGTGAGAAGGGCTTGTTGAGATATCGGTAAAGTAGGAAAGATTTATTTTTGAACTTATGACAGTGATGCTAACCAAGTTAAATAGAAGTTCCCTTGTGACGGTCTAAATTTTCTCCCATTTCTTAAAATAATACCACGCTTCGAAAGTTATTATTTTTTTTTTTTAGCCCAACACGAACTTTGACTGTACGTTCCTAAAATAAACCAATTTGTTATTCATCAAAGCATTTGGAGTTGTGTTTAATTCATTTAACACTTTTGTTCAGTGCTTCTCTTTAACAAAAATGTTTATTAACTTAAGGTTAACATTAAATGAAACAATGATATGCGTATTGCCGACGCAGTAAGATATCATATACCATTATACTTGTGTCCTACTTTTCGATTATTAGAATGTGGTCATCCTACGATGGACACGAGCGAGTACGAGCGAGTATTCTTTGAAACTCGATTCGACTAAAAACAGACATCATTGAACTCGATTCGAAAAATTTCCTCCAACTCGACTTGAATTCGGGTCGAGTGGAGCCAAATCTGGTGTGTAGTTTCGAGTATTCTCTTTAAGTATCTTGCATAAACGATATAGGTTATCAATGATACTAGTACTACTAATAGTACAGCTTTTATTATTATTATTATAATTATTATTATTAATAAATAATAATTATAATTATAATTATAACAACACTGTGTTTAAACATGAAAGATACGCGGTCTGTATTTGAATACTAAAAAACTAGTTGATTGCCAACCTCGGTAGTCGTGAAGTCTAGGAGTCAAGGATATTGTTCACGAGCTTCTGAACTTGGGTTGAGGGTTTAGGTTGAGTATTCGGGCTCGAGCCAAACATTGTTAAAAGTTATAGGGCACTGGCCAAATATCTTCAAAACTGTTCGGCCCGGGTTTACAATTGTCAACAACTTGAGCAGCTCGGCTCACAGCTCACTCACTATCGACCCGAACCGAGAAGTGAGCCGACCCAACAGCTCACCGAACGGAGTCAGCTAGAGACTTCGGCTCAGATTAGCCGCACCGAGCAGATGGCTCATTCCAACCAAGCCAGCTCGAGCCGATGGTTCACCCCAAGCGTGCCGGCTCTAGCCATCGGCTCAGTTACTACTTCCCAACTGAGCTTGTTATTAAAAAATCTCTTGTGTTCTCGATATCGAGACGAGAAGACATGCGAACAGTGTTTTCTCTCCTGAGCAACATTAAAAGTATTCCATATTACTGATTAGCTTATATTTCTCATGGCTTTCGCTTTCCAGTGTAATCAGGCCATGATTTCAAAACGAGTTAAAACGTAATAATAATAATAATAATAATAATAATAATAATAATAATAATAATAATAATAATAATAATAATAATAATAATAATAATAATAATAAATATAATTATTCCATATATATAGAAATGCTTTTGACCAAGCACACAAGAAATTACATTTTGTCCGTTTAGCACTATCATTGTTTTGTCACTCACAATTATTAATATTCATGTAGTAAATATGTTATAATTCTTATATTTTAAAATCAATTGACAGGGCTCTGATTGCTTTTATGAGAAATAAATCTTTAGTTTTATAGATCCTACGATGTGGCGATGATCGTGCGTCGTTTCGGTCCTATGGCGTTTCGGTCCTGGGCCGTGTCGATCCTGTGCCGTTTCGATCCTATGCCGTGTCGGCTCCATGCCGTTTCGATCGTACGTATTCTATGCATATAACTTGCACAGGCATAGAATCGACAGGAGTTTATAATTTGTAGGAGCAAAGATTAAACAGATAATAAAAATATTATTTTTTTAGGCACGTGATTGAAAGTTAAACTATTTCAGAGCAGCGGCGTAAGACCAAAACGTCACAGGACCGAAACGGCATAGGACCGAAACGGCACAGGATCGACACGGCACAAAACCGAAACAGCTTTCTGAGCTGAATTGTCGGTCGTATGCCGTGTCGATCCTGTGAAGTGTCGGTCCTTTGCCGCATCCCCTACACAACGCACTTCAAATTTGAAACAGAAGTAAACCGTTTAGTATGTTTAACACTTGTTTGTTATACATCTATCTTC
Source organism: Thermobia domestica (assembly GCF_964235325.1). Taxonomy (NCBI): domain Eukaryota; kingdom Metazoa; phylum Arthropoda; class Insecta; order Zygentoma; family Lepismatidae; genus Thermobia; species Thermobia domestica. Next base: position 134,381,515 of record NC_137460.1, read on the forward strand.
GCGGATACCTTGTATGCAGTCAATTGGCTATCCGAATGCAACAAGAAGACAAGAACAAAATTTAGTTGTTGTCTGTTTGGTGGGCTGTTAATAGTATGCTCTTTAATGGGCTCCCAAACTTCGTCAAATACTTTCATCCGCCGCGTTATTGCACGATCCATCAAAGTTGCGTCGACACGCGCTTCACGAGTCACTGAAAGCATTTTTGTGCAATCAGCCAAGGTGAAACTTCAATATTGTTTCACTACATTGTCCCAATTTCCAAAACACTTTGTGGAAGAACTTTAACATTCTTTCTCTACTGCGCGCCATTGCTGCATTTGACTGAATAACAAAATACCACTAGCTACACTTTCTAAGAAGTACTGAATTCTGGTACCTCTGAGAGACCCCCGTCTGACTTGGAAGCATTGTTTCTCCTAATTTTATCCCAATTATATAAGGGCAAATAACGTTCGTAAACTGCATTCTTTCTACCTTTATAGATGGTGTGTTTCTATACCACACTTGTATTTAACGAAAGATGGACTGTGCCTTTATATGCCACATTGTCTATAAAGGATACATAAATATTACTTGTCACAGATATGTGAACTGTAAATGAAATGAAAGTTTTAAAGATGAATAAAAATGCATCTTGTTTCCCATTTTTACCTAATTCCACTTAATTTTAGTAACCATAACCCATACAAATTGTGTTGCTTATTATAACCAATATGAACTCTGAATGATTTATCATTGTTTCACACATTATATATATATATATATATATATATATATATATATATATATATATATATATATTATTTTTAATAATACTTTCTGATGTTTCCATTTCATTCTATTTCTTTTACGCCTCTGCAGTAACTGTGAAAGAGTGTTTTCAAACTGTTCTTTTAATGGAATTCGTGAGGATTGCTGCAAACATATAAAGAAAGTCCCATCTGATGAGCCATTTTGTTACATGTTAAATTCAAAACAGGCAGAGTAAGTAAATGCATAATTTCATATTTTGTAATTTACTAAGTATTGAATAAGGAAATATCAACAGTTATTATGAGGTTTAACAACAAGAGATTACGTATAAGCACATTCAAATCGGTTCTATAATAAAATCGAATGTTTTCAAGGTAAAGAAAATACATACACATACATATATATACAATACATAGCCTAACATAGGAAAATTAATCAAACTTTTGACCATTATTAATACCATGCTCCCATACCAGATTGTATAATATCACATATATTGTATGTCTTTTTACGTTTATTGCAACGAATTCAACCAGAACAGAGCCAGGAGGCATCATTCCTTGTGGTATGAAATTGAAACGAACTTTTGGCAGCAGTAAACCAGACACATTCAAATAGACAGTAGAAATTAATATATTTTTATGGTAGCTAACAGTTAATACATGCACATCAATCAAAACCGAATTTCTAGCAAAAAATAGATAAATAAATTTCGCAAACCGTTTGGAGCAAACCATGTAATTCATTATTTATTGGCAGCAGATGTATTTCTATTTAGTTGAAACCATCGAAGAAAATGAATGTCACGGATAACATAGATAAACGTGAGAGTTCTTATAGTAATAGCTTAGTTTAAAATTTCCTCTGAGACAGAGTTCGAGCTTTAATATTTCTTTAGTGCTATTACTTATTAATTATTGCTTCCATATGTCGTTAATACAACATGCTGAGATCTTTACATTAATTAGTGTGTAGAATGAATGCCAAAGGAAAACCTTTTCACGTGTTGGTCTTTAAATTTTATATATTTTCTTTAGATCAGAACCTATCTTATTTGAAAGAAAAGTGTTGTAGTTTTGTATGATACACGTTTGTTCTAAGAGAAGCTATGTATATTTAGGACTTTTCCAGACAATATATTTGATACTCAAAAAATGACTTTAATGAACATACGCTGAATACAATAGGTAACTGTGTGAAGAAGCTTATTTATTTCGTCACATATGATAATTTCGAGCTTGTGGAGCCCCCGAAGTAACAAGTGTCAATATGTTGGATAGAGGAGTGAAGAAAAGAGAGAAATCCAACGTTTTATGGGCCTATACCCAGAAACACAGGAGGTACAAAGGAAAGAAAGATCTAGAATCGTGTGAAGATAGCAATGCAAAAGATACATGGACACAGAAAAAAACTTCAAAGTGATTAAAGTAATCAAAATAGCATTTACACAACAGTATAGGAGCAAACATTGTACCCACCGATATGCTCAATAACATCATAGGTAAAGCAGTGTTGCCAACGGAGCACAAAATTAATTTTGTTAAATGGCACGAAATACAAATTATAACATCTAGAAAATCTAATTATGAATAATACCATACCTGTAAAGTCTTGATGTACAGTGTTGCCAACATTTGAAGATAGGCCTATATGAATTCCTATATGACGTTTTGTGTGTTGTGTCTCTAATTTTCCACTTGGTTAAAACAGCTTCAACACTGTGCTTCGTCCTTTATTTTCATACTTCAATGAATATATTCTTGTTTGTGGTCTCATAGTTTGGTTTTAACTAGTTTGAATCCTGTACTGTATGTAGCCTTCCACATCCAAGATTCATATAGGAATTCATACAGCCTATCCTCAAACTTTGGCAACACTGTACATCAAGACGTCACAATTATCATTCTACTCGTAATAAGATTTCCTAGATGTTATAATTTGTTTTCCGTGCCATTTAACAAAACTTCATGTTGTGCTCCGTTGGCAACACCGCATTACATATGGTGTTATTCAGCATATCTGTGGGTACAATGTTTGCTTACTATACTGTTGTGTAAATGTCATTTTGATTACTTTAATATCTTTGAAGTTATTTCTCTGTCAGTGCATCTTCTGCTTTGCTATCTTCACATGATTCTAGATCCATGTTTCTGGGGTCGGCCCGTAACATTTTGGATTTCTTACATTTCGTCACTTCTCTATCGATTGTGCATTGTTTTATTGGGCAATGTTGCTATCACTATAAGATGTTTACTTGTTAGAGACGATCATTGGCTCTGCTCGATATTCATGTCATCTGCCTTAGTTATCCTCGCTCTGTCACGGGCCATTTAGATACAATTGCGCAATGTAACAGCGCACTAACCATTTGGCTACTTTGAAAGTCAAATAGGTATCTCCTTTTGCTTGATCACCGTCTCTCTATTACAGACCTCGTTTCTGTTCCAATACGGTAGACTACTATAGGAAATCACTCTCATATAGCACTAACAAAATTGAGAAGCTACATACGTATATAGATTTAGTACTGTCATTTTCTCATTCCTTTTATGTGTTGCAAACTGTCGAAGTTTCTTTACTTTGATACATAACTATATCTGGTTAAAACGTTTTCTTTTGAACTTTTCAATACTAACGGGATTATAATAAGTAGAAATTTATACAGCCTATAGCATGTGCTACCTTTCGTGCAAGTAGCTGTATAAGGATCAGTACTAAAATGGGCACTAAACTCCAAATCAAACATTTTTTTTCGTATGTGTTTAGTAGAATTATACGATTTGTTTCTCAGATAATGGTTGCGATACACATGATTTAGGTTGACCCTTATAGCAAACCGAAAATGAGTTACACTGTTTAAATTAATAGTTAGACCTTAAATCTGATATCAATTATAGTGTTCATGCGAACTTTTGATATACCGAATATTTTTCAAAGATTACTTTCTTAACAGATCGAATAAATTGTTACTTTATTTTAAATTGATCAAATACTAGACTTAGTTTTCATAATTTTGGCAAGCGAATACACGGGTTTCCAGAGGTATAGAAAACAGACGGCCCCATGACTACAATGAATTATATAAATTTGTAATGTGTACGTCCATATAGATGTTATCTTGAACTTTGAAAAACTAAAATCTCAATATCGAAAATCTGACCATCGAAATTACAAGTTTTGTTCATTTTAAAATTCCTAAAAGAAATTGGTCTTAAAACTACAATATGTGGTTTGTCGTACAAGAAATATAACTAGAAAGTTTTCCAGAAATGATAAAATATAGCTGCGGAGGTACAACTATCTGTCACTTTCATATCTTTATTGCCCATGGAGAGTGTGCTGAAATTTCAACAGGTCCTTTCTACCAATTCATATTTGTGGAAATGTTGTATCGAGATAGCACCTTACATTACAATAGAAGATGGGTAGCAGCCGTATCCTGCTGGAAGTAACAAGTGATTACATTTTCGACACAAATTGTACAGCGGTGGACACTTCTAAATGGTACAGCCATATGGAGATTTACGGCTAAGATGTACCATTTAGAAGTGTCCACTGCTGTACGTTTAGAAGTGTGTAACATCTTCATGTATTCGTCATTAAACATATAAAAAAATCATATCTACATTACCCTATTGTTTAAGGTTATACTTTCACATTGGTCATGCTTTGCCAAACAAAGGCATACTCACGCAAATTCTTATACGTTCTGAACCGAAATAATAAAAGTTGTAGCCAGCAAATTTGTTTTAAATCTCTGAAGAATACGCTACTACATTGGTACTTCGAGGTCGCCAGTCCCTTTTAATAATTTACGCATAAAGGTAAAAGATTTCGTTTATGCAAACATGAACTGCTCTGTGAGTTTCTATTACGAATGAATATATTTTTTTTTCGACAGTTAGTTAACAGAACTAAATAAAATATAAATAAATCAGACTTTTTGTCGAACAAAGACTTGGACTTAAAGGAATTCAAAACATTTGCACATATCATACAAAAAACATACCGTAGCACGAAATAAGAATAAAACATAGCATTACTAAGTTTGAATGATAAATCGACACTATCTCAGTTTAATAGAGCAAAACGAGTAATTCGTTTCAGTAGTATAGTTGTTACTTTAGTGCTAATCAGACACATGGTAGACAGAACTGGTACTGTACTATCTGTACACTGTGGTCATGCTACCGTGGGATTCGTACCCGCTCCTGGCTCCAAAGGAAAATAACACACATTTCGTTATTTTAGTTTTATAGCTACGAATACTTAGATATTACTCACATAAATCAAGATACACTTAATATTTCTGACTTAGTATATACTCTATTATAAGTATTTGGAATAAGAAGAGCAGTTAGATTGAATACGTCTTTATCTTACGTTGATCTAATTCGTTATATCTTCGGTATCTAGATAAACAAGTACTTAGTTGCATTATCATTTCCATAGTGATTGGAGTCAATATAAACTCATTCTCATAACAACAGGTAAATAACAGCAATAAACCTAAATACTTGGTTAAACATCAGATAAATTATTATTGATCAGAAAAATCTAGCTATATTTTCCCTTTCATCTTCTTCCTGGCTTAAACGATACTTAAAACATTAGGATGGATATACACGAACATTATACAAACCTTATCGTTGCAATGAGGAAGAAAGTACATCTTAAAACGCCTAGAATACAACACTGAAGATGAAACGCGAAACAAAACCTAAACGGGACAAGATGTAAATGGCACATGGACTAAATAGCATAAGATCTAAATGACATAAGACCTAAAACACATTGGCTGAACAAGACCTAAGCGGCATAATACCTAAAAAGCCCAAGACTTAAATTTAGGTCTAGTGCTTATACTTTTAGGTCTTATGCTGTTTAGGTTTTGTTCACGTTACCTCACCGAAGATACTAGCAGACTATTACCAAATATAAGATTTCCCTCCATTAGTAGATATAACGAAATAGTGAATAGACATCAATTCGTCACCGTGGATCTGAGAATAAAGAAATCACAACTTCTATGCAAAGAATGGGTAGTTCACTTTGCTAGAGAGGTATGAAAGGTAGTTGATTTAATGAATATGGAGATCCAGTGTGTACATATTACACACAGCATGATATTTGATGTTATTTGTATGAAAAGTGTCAAAATATAATTAATTGTTAATTAACACGTTATTTCGAACTCGAAACATTAACTTCTTATATTTGCTTCTATTGCGCTACTAGGCATGGCTTAAGTAGTGTAATTTTATATTTTGCCTCTTACTTAACTTACATTATGACTGATTTAAATAGCTTTTAAAAGTTCTTTTTAAAATTTGACAACAGTTATTGTGCGAACACGGGGAAGTGAATGTCATTAAAACGTCTACCAGTCATGTCATAATATTTCTATTTTTGCTAGTATAGGAAAAAAACTCGAAAACAAACCATGTCCTGGTTGGTTAACAATAAAGTAAAAGGCCATCCATTGGAACAGATGAACCCCATCACAGTCGTTTGATGAGCTGATTGAAAGATTTGGCGCATCAAACTGCCAAAGCTTGATATGAAGTGCAAAATGTCGCGGAAGCTAGTGCAAGTTGCAGTCTGAAACTCCAGACACCAATACATTTCAAAAGTTTGACTTGAAAGAAATGACACCCTACCTGAAAACTAACAGAATCGATATTTATAAAGTCTTGTTTTAACTTTACGAAAGTGAATATTATGAAATCTTCAACAAAATTCTCCAAAATTATGAAACGTAGATATATTATCACATCCAAACCCTGAAACAAGATAATGTCCATAGATTATTTCACAAAGGGTCTTCTGCACGAAAATATTTCAGATTATGTCATATACAGGCAAAATTATGCTAACAATTATCTAAGCCATTTAAGATGTAATACATATGGAAGCCCTGTCAAAGGACATTATAATAAATTCTGATCATTAATGTAATTCCCTCACATAATAGAATACACAGATTGGACCAATACGTTCATAAATGCGGCCTCTTATTCAGGGCGAGAATGTTCGCCTTACACTACTGAATTGACAAGTCAGAAGATTCAGCGCCTGACAAGTTGCACTGACCGCATCAGATTCTAACGCGTGTCAATAGTTAGAAGCATCTGCTTTCTCAGGAGCACCTGTTAGGACTTTGATTTTGCCGATACCATAAAACAGGAAACCAGCTGTAGGTTCATCTACAAAACTCACAATTTTACAATTATGAGATAATGTATGTTGTCAGATTATGTATGTTTGAGATTATTTATGTGCACAAGTGTGTTGATCGCCAGGGCTATAAAGTGGGAAAAATATCGTGCTCTGGAGATTAAAGTTCTAGTAACGTAGATATGGTAATTATATACCGATAGATCAACCATCGCGATGGCTTAATGGTAGAGCCTTCACATCTTGTGTATGGAGTCCCTGTTTCGATCCCAATTAGCGCCATGTGGATTTTGTGATGAACAAACATCGTATGCAGAGGTTTTTGAAGGGTTCTTCCGTTTCCTCCCAGTTTCGTAATCCCACCACTTCATTCATTTCTCATAATCACGTTACATTAGCTTACGCGGCATATGCATGGGAGTAAATCTGAGAGATTTCATTTCATTTCAACTCATACTTTTTCACTTAGAATGAATTGCAAGGATTACCATTCATCCTAACTCCTCACAAAGATGTTTGCATTCAAAGTAAAATATGTAAATATGAACATGTCACAGTGACTGCTTTATCCAGTAAAAGAAGCAAACCTTTCTCTACAATAATATGATACTCTCTATAATGATATGCTTATCCCACGGAGGAAAGAATCATAAAGGAAAATGAATTGTGGTACATTAAACACATTTTAACCTTATAAACTGATTTGTATCTGTAATTATAATAAGAGTTCTCATTACCCTTTCTATTTTTCACTTTTTCTTAAAATGTGTTTTTACGCATTTGATAATCATTGAAACTGTACTAGTGTGAACCACTTAACAAATTACGCAGTTTCTCTGAAATAACTAGTAGAAGCATCTATACCCAACACTTTAAATTTAATTATTTTTACCATTTAAATAAGTTAATCGTTATTTTAGTAGCCTTCAGTAATTGAGATTTTCGAAGAAAAATTGCAAGTTCTTTCAAGTCGAGCTAATTTTGATGGATTGAGAAAGGGTAGCCAGAAACCTTCATTTCATGTCAGCAAATCACATCCTAATTAATTTTACGGATTTACAAAATTGACAACATTTGTAAATGTAGTAACTATTTAGTGATCTTTACATTCCATAAAGCATAATCCAGAATGAAAGTTAGTTTAACGAAACACTACTTGGTAAATCCATATTTTGCAAATCTTGTTTCTAGTAACTATGCAGCAGTTTGGTTTTCCACAGATCGGAAGGTTTTTCTTCACTTACAGTAATGAAGAAAAATGAGTATAAAGTGAAATTTGCAATATTTGAACAAAAATGCCAGCAGAGCCTTGATCAAGTTACTTGTAACGTAACTTTTATGAAAATATTAACATACAGTCGTGAAAATATTTTATTCATTATTGCGTCACATCAAATGGAGAAACTCATCATTAAATTGAAAATCAATGTTGTAAGATTCAAGGTGACTATGTTTGTGACTCTTAATCTCTTGTACCATGAGGAACATTGAACATAGTTGATGTTTTGGGCTGGGATAAATTTTATCGTTTCACTTTTTACCTAGGAACGTAGTGGAGAAACAGGAGGAGAAAAGGTACATAAAATATCAATATACAGGGTGTGTCAGTGTGTTACCTGACATAGGGCAACTGTTATTATCAGAGTTACAACCAAATGTAAGAAGGAAAATCGTATGCAAGTATGATGTTTTCAATCTAAATAGAAGGATTTTTTTTTTTAAATCGGACGAGCCGTTTGGGCTGTACACTCTTTATGGATTTAACGCTAAATGAAAAAGCCGTTGTCATTTGCGTGGATCCACAACATAAAATGAATGGTGCACTTTTGAAATAAGGGTTGGCCATAGACAAGTTAAAGACAGTTACTTCATTCAATTGTGTTGTGGGTCCTGCTAAATGGCAACGTTCCATTTTCATTTAACATTGGGCGAATAAAGAGTGAATAGCCCAAACAACTCGCCCGACTTAGAAACTTTCTTCACTTTAGACTGAAAACATCATATTTGAAGACGGTTTGCCCTCTTACATTTTGTTGTAACTCTGATAATAACAGAGTTACCCTATATCAGGAGTTTTCACACACCCTGTATATAGAAATTAAAGATTGCTGAAAAATGAAATGTTTATGACTTACTAACTCTTCAACCATCCGACCAATCTCAATCAAATTTCCAACATAGATGAGGTTCGAATATATAATGCTACGTATCATATTACCTTGACGGTGCAGTTTAGGGGACAAGGGGGCACATGGACATTTAAGAATGGTCGAAAATGACTAATATTCTTGTCAAATCCATAGTTTTCGGGGTCACTGAGGTGAACATTGACAAATTCGGATGCCATGCGCCGTAACACGGGGAAGGAGGAGATATATAAACTTATCGAACATGCCGATACTAGTTCCGAATCCATAGTTTTCAGAGTCGTTGTGATTTACCGTGACACTCCCGGTGGTTTAAAGTAACATTTATCCATATATCATGGGGAAGAAATATAAAAATGATCGAAAATGGCCTACATCAGATACCACTTTGATAATAGTAAAAAGTGAGTGATTATCGGAACATATTACTATTTTCTCTTAATGGAACTCACCGAAGTGGTTAATTGATGCTAGTTGTAAATACAATTGTTTTCCACTAACCTTTCTGCTAATGTAAAGTTCCCTTTAATTTGAAAAATTACTTAAAAACAATGTAAGAAATTTTTATTAACATTTTTTATTAACAAGGGACATTTTATTATTTATTATTAATTTTATTATTTATTATTTTTTATTTATTTCAGGTCGTCGGAATATAAGAATGTGTTTACTAGAGAAAACATCGCAGAATCCAAGGCTTATGTAACTGCAACTCAATCTCATATAAAGGTAAGTTTCCAGACTGGCTGTCGCGTTTTCTAAATTTTAATGGAATGAGCAAATATTGATACACCTATATAGATTAATAACTAAGCATTAGTCTAGTTAATAATAATAATAAGAATTTTTAAATTAAAATTCGCGCCATGGAGTAAATGACATGTTGGGGAGAAGGAAGTCACTTTCAAAAATTGAAAGCTGGTATTGTTTTAGCCTTTATACATGTTAGATGAGCTTCGGAATTGTCTTATACCCGTATATTAATAAATATTTCTGCTAATTAAATACAATGCTGGTCTCAGCAACTAGACACTAGGGAACATATGTTGGATACATATCTTCTTCCTCACCTCAGCAAGGTTGGTGGGCAATATTAACATTTGAAAAGTTTTCTCTCACTTGGGAAAGATGGTTTATACTTTGATAAGGTCTCTTCTTTGTAATTGCATGTAGATATTTTATCCTTGTTCTTCCTCTTGCTGGTTTTCCTTCTCTCTTTGCCCCTATCAGCACTATGATCCAATATAAGTGCCGAAAAAGATGGCCAAGCATGCTGTTTCTTCTTTTCTACCATTATCTACATGACCTGTGGTCCTTCGTTAGCTTCATTCAGTACGTTCTTCATTCCTTATCCTTTCGGTCCATGATATACGCAGCATTTTGCGGCAACATCACATTTCAAATGTTTCTAACTAGGATTTCTCAATGTTCATGTCTCTGATACCTAAAGCTCCCTGCTCAATACCACGGTCTTAAGAAATCGTTTTCAAACGTCCAATGACACTTTTCTTGATATTTGCAGTTTTCTATTCCTATTGAATCCTTGTTCAGCTTGCGCTTTTCTGGAACTTACGTCTGTTTCTCTTTTTCCGTCTGAGGATATTAGACTTTATAAAGTAGGAAAACGTCTTAACGTTTTTTATTTCCTCTCCCTCCAGCCGTACGTTTCCCCCTTTCTGTCCTGCTCTCGCGCATTTTATCACTTTGGTCCTCTTCTTCTTACATTCTATTTACAGGTTTTCTTCCAGGCGGTCGTTCAAGTTTCATAGTGCTTTTTGCAAGTACTTTTTGTTCTCCTACCTCAGAGCTATGTCATCAGCAAATGTTATTGTAACAAAAGAAACACTGAGCAAAACTTCAACACACATTATATATTAAACTGTAATGTTTTACACTTTTCGGTATTTAACATATCCTTTATCAGACACTATATAGACAGTATAGCTATGATGTTTATATAGTGTCTGATGGAGAATATGTTAGAAACGCGAAATTATGAAACAATATAATTTAAAATACAGTGTGTGTTGAAGCTCAGGTGAGTTGTTTGTTTGTTACAATATCCAATCCAAAGCCTTGAATAGTGTTGTTAAACTTTATTGTGCTGGAGACTTGCCCATTTACTCTTGCCTTTCTCGTTTTTATTAAAGAATTCTTTCATAGCCCCTTCTGTATAAACGTTGAACAGGAGAGGTGAAAGTCCTTCCCTTACTCCTTTATTTATTCTTGTTTTCTTCTGATTTCTTCCTATAATAGATGTCCAATTCCTGTAAAATTAGTTTATTATTCTCTTGTCTCTGTACTTGATAAGGTATGTAACCAAATAACTAATTCTGAAACATTATAAACAGAAATAGAAATACTTATATTAATAAATGACACATCTCACTATAATATTTGAAATAAGAAAAATACAACACTAACACTACACTGGTAACTTTCAGGAAACTTTCATAAATGATAACGTTGGGTCTACGGGATCCATTCAAGTTTTTACGCACTGAAATAAATTGAAGAAGAATATTTTATTAAATTATCTTTAGTTACTTTTAACGAAAGGACACAGTAATTTATTTTGAATTCCAAATTCAAAATTAATATATGTCTTTTATTGTTATGAAAGTATTTAACGAAAATTTTTCATTCAGCTTTTAGTTACTTTGGTTTGGTTTAAACACAGTATTCAACACGTAAAACAATATTCCAGACATGATAGAAAATCTGAAAAGTGTTGGGTAATGACGATATTACTTGAAACTGAAGGAAAATATGTCTTTTAACTTTCCTTCAATTTTTCTTTCCACTAATTTCTATCGAATTTATGAAAAACTGCAGCCACTCTTATTGGCATCTTTACATGTATTGATCATAACATTCACCACATAGCATTCTTGCGTGACCCAGGAAAATCCACTTACCACAATTTTGGCAAAAGTACCTGGTTTTCCTGTCTTTACACATGTAACAACGTCTTCGTTTCAATTCTCGCTGCATAGGAGCATGCTCTTCAAGGGTTAATCCACATAACCTTGCAACTGATTTTCGAAGATCAGTAGAATTGCGTTTATTTTGTGCTCTCTACATCAACTGGCCCTGTATCAATTCTTTAGACAATTGCCTGATGTATTTTCTCCGTGGTAGAGTGTTTCCTCTGTTTACTGAATAAATGACGTGTCCATTGATTGCAGCAACATTTAGAATATAGTAAAATATAGACATGGGCCACCGCCTGCTGTTCCTCCCGACATCATATTCTCTGCACATTTGGTCTACTATATCCTCTCCAGCCTTAGTGTTATTATAAAATGGTACAATATCAGGCTTCTTCTGCTCTCCAGTTGTCGGATCCAGCTTGTCGCCATGATGCATACTGGAAATTAACACCACACTTCGAATCTTCTTGGGTGCGTATGATACAATTGTACAGTCCTCTTGAAAACCAAACACGCTACTGTACTCATCTCTATTCTCAGAATTCACAAACGCGGAAGGAAGCTCTTTCTTGTTTTTTTTTTCGAATGGTGCCTACAATAGTTATCTTATGGTCCTTTACCATTGATTTCACTAACTTAACGCTCGTGAACCAATTGTCAAACATGACATTACGAGAAGAGTCATAAATCGGTTGACACAGCCTCAGGTTTATTGTCTATCTCAAATGGACCTTCTGGTTGCTTCCCTATATAAACCTCCATTTTTGCCGAATAATACAACCGTGAATGAACAAGACTGAAGATTTTGGTCCCGTATTTAGCTGCTCCCGTATTGGGCATGTACACACGGAACCCACATCTGCCTCGAGATGCCACAAATGTCTCATCTAACGTAGCAAACATTCCAATTGCAAAACTGTCCTTGCAGTTGTTTATAAACAGATCAAAAACGTCACGAATAGCTGCCAATTTGTCCACACGTCTCCTTTCTTGAAGTGTATCAAGATCATCAAATCTCAGCGCATGAAAAAGAAAACGGAACCTTTGTAAGCACATCGTGGCCCAAAAGATTTCCACTCCTGTACCGTCTCTCTCCCACAACTTTTCAATATTCTGTCGTCCAGCGTGCAACATACCTGCCAAGTACAATAGATCAATTAGAGCTTTTATTTCACAGGCGCTTGTAGGATGGGTAAATCGTTGGTCTGAATAATGAACTGTGAGTTTTTCAATATACTTGTTAGTGTTGATCACTATAATATCGAGCATATCTTCTGTTATAAACAATGTTGCTAGCGGTGTCTGAGCATTCTTCGCTTTTTGTCTCACAATCGGTATACGAGCAGTCACGATGTTACTAGAACGAGTACGAATATTCACATTTCTCTTTTCCTTCCTCCATTTCGTGTCTTTGTCTCTACCTACAAACTATTTGTCGCACACAGTTTCATCAGAATCAGAACTTCCATCACTGTTTTCTCCTTCATCACTAGTGTAATGATCACTAGGCAAACAAAAGTCAGGATCACGATATTCATTATCTTCTACGCAAGATACATCACTTAGTTCTGCTCTAACATGCCCCTTATTTTTTGAACATGTGCCTCATAGCTTTCGGCCATGCTTCACTTGAATATATACAAAAACTATGCGGCAAGAACTTAAAAAATATGCAAATCAACACACGGAAATATGAAGTTTTCTCTTCTAAGATCGCTAGTAAATATTATTGAATCGTGCTAGTAAAAATAACGTAACTAGTAACGTTGGGTCTGTCTGACCCACTCTATGAAAAAGCACGCGGCACACAACAATGACCAAGCGAAAACTAAAACAGGCTACGTATTATTAAACTACAACTTAGAAGGGGAAGGTAGGGGAGAATGTAGCAGCTCGAGTGTTGCCAACAAAAGTTATATTATTTTTTCGAAAGGCGTGGATCTCACAGGCCCAAGGTTATCAGTGTAGTGCTAATAAGGAGGAAAGTATCAACAACAAAATTGGCAGGTAGAGACAAATTACAAATTATTAAACGTACCAGTCTGTGCGAAATGTGACAACCTGGCAACATAGAAACAGATCAGACTAAGATTAAGAGCCTGAGGAACAATCATGGGTAGTCACAACGTTTGTAACATGGTGAGCTATCGGGAATATGAACCCTTAGATTTCCTCTTTGAGTGTGGAAAACTATGTATTTTTTTAAACGATGGCATTGCACAGTAACTGACGTTGGTGTAGGTCTCAAGTGTTCATTGTGCAATCATCTACCTGTCGTGTTCAACCGGCGAGAGATGGTGGAACACTAGCTCAAAGAAGCAGAGTAACATTCTTTCCTGCCAGAAGGGTAATACTCACAAAATAAAGACACGCATTATCCTGCTAGAATATAATGCACAATTGGAGCTGCACTAATGGGAGTACAATGGGATCCAATTTCTCATCACAGTATACTTGACTGGCGAAATGTTCGTCAATGTGTAGGATGTACCACCGACTACGGAATCCAAGAGCACCCCACATGATATCACTTAGTGTTAGAACGACTTGGCAATGTAAAATGTCGCGTTACCCAGCCTTGTGCCACGGTAGCGCTAGATATGGATGAAGATATTATTATGCTGCAAACTGAAGTGAGATTCGTTTCAAAAGTTGATCCCTGGCGATTTATCACTATGCACGAGGCGTTTTCGAAACGATTGTATTCGCCTGTATGCAAGTTATTTTGTCAGCGCAAGATGCAACAATGTTCACTGTGCAATTTCGCCCCATTTATAATCGACTTAAAAATTATTCGTAGTATTAATGTGTCCAATGTGTGCTCTAGTACTTTAAGATGTAATTGTTCAATTATATATATATATATATATATATATATATATATATATATATATATATATATATATATATATAATATATATATATATAATATATATATATATAATATATATATATATATATACAAAAACTGGCGCTTCGCTTCACAATGCTTTTCTGGAGCAATCGACAAAATATCGTCTGCACTCTGGTTTCATAGTTGCGAATGACAAACCCACTCACGATACGTTTTTATTCGCTGCTACCAAAGTTTGAAGCCTGGCGAAAGAACAGGTGTCCTTCAACGATTAGCCACTTCTTTAATATATGTACAGTGGGACACATAAATTATTGATGTATAGAATCCGTGAGATAGGAAACACAACGACCGCCTGCTACAAGATTAATTAAGCCTGGTAGTAACTAGCATAGGAGCGTGAAGTTACCCACAGGTGTTAAAATCACAAATCGTGAAGAGTGTTTTGTGCAGAATTGGAGCGAAACGCTGACTGACGAAATTACAAAATGGAGTCTTTGGATACTTGTACTCACAGTAATTCTTGTTATTATGATACACACTTAAAATTAAACACACTCGAAAAATAGGGAAATACCTCCAGAAATTCGTATCTTACACAACAGTGCACATGGCATGACAAAGACGAAAATAAACCAATTTGGCACGTGTAACACTACTACTGGAATATAATACATATGGAACATAAAACGACATGATAAATAAGAAGAAACGTCTTAAAACTCTGTTTAACACTGTGTAGTAGGATTAACAAAATAAAACACACAAGCATGTCAGGAACCTGTACAAGAGCGCTTGCCAAACAAAGTGAGTACTCATCAAAAAAATGAATACAGAGAAAGTGAGCCTCCTCGAAGCCTTGGGGCAAGAGCGCTTGCTTTCGCTCGCGTGGTCGCAGTTTTCACTCTTCCTGGGAGCCCACGTCCTTAGATTTATTTGTTGATTAGCTACATGTCGATATCAACATACACATTCGGCACATTTCAATATCGATCATGTGATCCCACTAGTGACATTCATTTAGTTTATCCAGTTTCTTGGTGAGTCCACTTGCACAATTTCAACTTTGTCTCAGTTGTTGCATCAGTATTGGTATGATAGGGGGCGCTGCGGCTCAGTCGTAGAGCGTTCACCTCCGGTGCTTGGGGTCCTTCTTTCGATCCCAGCTCGCGTCGTTTGAACTTTGTGGTGGACAAACACCGTCCACGTGTTTTTTCCCGGGGATCTCCCGATTCTTCCCACTTTCTTCATTCCATTCATTTCATTCATCTCTCATCATCACCGTCTCCTTTAGCCTAACCGGCATAAACGTGGGACGTAAAACTGAAAGATTTCATTTCATTTCTCATTGGTATACAACCTTGCGCATCATATTGCATGGGTTTGAAGGAATCTTATTGGTGAATTGAATAATAACACACGAATGTTTCAGAATTTCTAAATTCGGGACACGTTTGGGAAAATATGCAACAAGTTTCAGTACAAAGGACAGTTTTAAAGGTGCCTGAACTTGGCCCCCACCTGGAGCACAAACGATAAGATTATGATGATGATAATATATGACGAATGATAATATAGCGTCATTCGTCAGTGCATCGCTTGTGCTTGCTTGTGCATCAAAACCCGTCGTTTGAACTTTAATACTTCCCGACTTATAAGTCAAAAACTTAAAACAAAGTAGGAACCTGGATACGAATTTTCGATATTTTTTTGGAAATAAAATGCTTGCATTTCTCCCGCATGTGAAGCACAAACGATGCGACTAGTGTAGTTGGTTAGAGCGTCGTTTCTGCCCGTCTCAACACGAAATCCCATCGTTTATGCGTTATTGGTTCCGGAGATTTGAACGAAAATCTGGTAGGGAGCCAGCGTGAACTCCTCGCCCCAACGTTAAGTAAAAACGACGAAACTAGAGTCGTTCGTTAGTCAATCGTTTGTGCTCGTTAATGCATCAAACCCCATCGTTTGTGCTTCAATAGTTGCTGACTTATCAGCCAAAAACTTAAAACAGACTTGGAACCTAGAGACACTTTTTTACATTTTCTTTTAAAATATAATGTTTGCATTTTCTCCCGCATTTAAAGCACAAACGATGGGACCAGATCCATTGGTTAGTGCATCGTCTGTGCTCGTTTGTGCACGAAACTACATCACTTGTGTGTTATTAGTTCCGGAGATTTCAACGAGAAACTAGTAGGGAGCCAGTGTGAACTTGGCCCCCGACCTCTAGTAAAAACGACGAAACTATTTTCGTACGTTAATGAATCGTTTGTGCTCATTTGTGCATCAAACCTCATTGTTTCTGATTCAACTGTTCCTGATGTATAAGCCAAATACTGAAAATATAGTTGGTAACTCGATTCACATTTTCGAAATTTCTTTCGATATAAAATGCTTGCTTTTCTCAAGCATGTGAACCACAAAAAATGGGACTAATACCATTGGTTAGTGCATCGTCTTTGCTCGTTTGTGCAGAAACCCCATCGTTTGTACGTTATTAGTTCCGAAGATTTCAGCGAAAACCTTTCAGGGGGCCAGCGTGAACTTGGCCCTACAGACTATAAATAAAAACAACGAAACTCGTGTCGTTGACTAGTGCATCGGTTGTGATGCTTCGTGAATCAAAGCCATTTGTTTGTGCTTCCAAGCTCACGCTCGCTCCCCAACTTCAAGCAGAAATGATGAATGTAGTGCATTTCGTTAATGCATCGTTTGTGCTTCATTAGTTCCTGACTTATATCCCAGAAACTGAAAACAGAATAGCTCTCTTTCGTTTTCTCTCTTGAAATATAATGTTTGTATTGCTGCCAGATATGAAGCATAAATGATGGGGTTAGTGCCATTTGCTAGTGCATCGTTTGTGCTCATTTTGCAAGAAACCCCATCGTTTGCTCATTATTAGTTCAGTTATGAGCAAAGAATTGGTACGATTCCAACGTCAAATTGTGCGCCCAACCTCAGGTAAAAACAACCTCAGGTTTATGCATCGTTTGTGCTTAATTTCTTCCGGAGTTATAAAGCAAAAAATGGAAGGGCGTGGGGGCAAGTTAACGCTTCAAGTACAAATAATGAATGTTATGCCGTTCGTTAGTACATCGCTTGTGCAATTTTCTGCTCGAAACCCAGTCACTTTTGTTTCTATAGTTCTCGACTAATAAACCGAAAAGTAAAATAGTGTTGAAAACTGGATAAAAATATCGCTGTTTCTTTCGAATAAAATGCTTGCATTTCTCCCACATATGAAGCCCAAATGATGTGATTAGAACCATTGATTAGTTCATTATTCTGTTCATTTGTGAAAGAAAAACCATACTTTGTGCGATATTACTTTCAGAGATAAGAGAGGAAAGTTTTGTAGGAGGCCAATTTGATCTTGTCCGCCCAATCTCAAGTGAAAACAACGAGAATATAGCCATTGGTTAGTCCTTTTCTTGTACTCGTTTGTACTAGAAACCACATCGTTTGTGCTGTATTCATTCTGGAGATATAACCGAGAAACTGGTAAGGGGGCCTAAGTTCACGCTGGATCAGCGCCTACCAGTTTTTCGCTCATGTCTCCGGAACTAATAACGCACAGACGATGGGGTTTCGCGCAGAAACAAGCAGAACAGTGTACGAACCATTCCCATTAGTCGCATCGTTTGTGCTTCACATGTAGGGGAATGCAAAGATTTTGTTTCCAAAGAAATTTCGAAAAATTGTATCCAAGTTCCAAGTTTTTTTCAGTTTTTGGCTCGTAAGTCAGGAACTAATGAAGCAAAAACGATGCATTAACGAAAGACACTACATTCATCATTTGTGCTTGAAGTTGGGGAGCCAGTATGAACTTCACTCCATACCAGGTTTTTGTTTATACGGCCGAAACAAATAACGCACAAACGATGGCGTCTCTTGCACGAACGATGCACTATCGAAGATCAATATTTTTCTCGTTTTCACTTGAGGTCGAGCGGACTTCAAGTTGGCCCCTGCCATTTTTTTTTGCTCATAACAAAAACTAATAAGGAACAAATGATGGGGTTTCGTGCACAAATGAGTACAAACGAAGCACTAACCAATGGCACTAATCCCATCATTCATGCTTAAATTGTGGGAAGAATATAAACATTTTCTTCAAGTAAAAAAGCGAGAAACTGTATGCAGTCTCCAATTCTGTTTTCAGATTTTAGCTTATAACTAAGGAACTATTTAAGCACAAACGATAGGTTGTGATGCACAAACGATGCACTAAACAATGACAGAGAAACAAACACGATCCATTCACTAACTGCACTTTATTCATCGTTTGTGCTTCACATGTGGGAGAAATGCAATCATTTTATTTCGAAAGATATTTCGAATATTTGTATTAAGTTCACAAGTCTGTTTTCAGTTTTTGTCTTATACGTCAGGACCTATTGAAGCAGAAACTTTGGGGTTTGATGCACAACCGAGCAAATACGATTCACTAACGACAGACACTAGTTCCGTCGTTTTACTTCAGGTCGGGGTGGGGCAAGTTCTTGTTGGCTCCCTAATTGTTTTCCGCTCAATTCTTTGAAACTAATTACGCACAAATGATCGGGTTTCGTGCACAAATGAGCACAAACGATACACTAACCAATGGCACTAATTGCATCATTTGTGATTCACATGTGGGAGTAATGCAAACATTTTATTTTAAAAGAAAATATGAAAAATTTTATCCAGGTTCCAAATTTGTTTTAAGTTTTGACTTATAAGTCGGGAACTATTGAAGCACAAACGATGGAGTTTAATGTACAAACGAGCACAAACGATGACCTAACGAATGACACTACATTCGTTATTTGTGCTTGAAGTCGGGAGGCCAGCGTGAACTAAATTTTCTGTATATCTCTTTAACTAATAAAGCACAAACCATGTGGTCTCATTCACAGACGGGCACTAGCGATGCACTAACGAATGTCACTATTTTCATAGTTTGTACTTGAAGTGGAGGGGCCAGCATGAACGTGGCCCTCCTACCAGTTTCTCGCTTATATCTCCGGAACTAATAAAGCACAAACGATGGGGTTTTGTTCACAAACGAGCACAAACAAAGCACTAACCAACGACACTAACCTTATCGTTTGTGCTCCATGTCGGGGGCCAAGTTCACGCACCTCACGTTTAAAGTTATAGTACATATTATGAGGATAAGGTTTAGGTACCTGTATATTTTGTACCACTATATATTTTAAATGCACTATTTGTTGCTATACCTCTAAATACCATTAGTAGTTATCAAAATATCAAACTATTTTGTTCAATCGTTTTTATGCAAAAATTGCATAAATTGTTGAGGGGAGAGAGAAGTGAGGGATGATAAGAGAGAAACTGAGATATGCAGTGACATTCGATTACTATGAGTGTATAATTGGTTACATACCAAACACTTAGAATGTAACAAACTATATAACGGAGATATCAATTAGATCATGGAGAAATTTTTTAAGCTCCCTATGGTAATACAACGGTCTCAAATAGCTAACGGTCAAAGGGAACCTAAACAATATTTCATAAAGCTGTAAAAGCAAAACGAAAGTTTTATTGAAACAAGTTTTTATTATAGATTAATATATTTCTGTGGCTTGTTCCTAAAATGTCCAACGTCACCTTTGGACTAAAATGAGATACTCTTCAGTTTTAATGTCTATAATTGGATGTTGTCTTGTGCAAGGACAGCAAATATCATCACGAAATAATTTGGAATATATATCATTGATATTAACATTTGCTTGTCTTGCACATGAAAATATCCATTTATAGCTGTTAGAATTTGACTGACATCTCGCTTTTGCCAAAAGGTGACATTGGCCCTTTTACACCCAATTTACAGATTTGTCCCCTTCTCCTTTGAGGTGAGGGACAAGATTTGTGTCCTTTAATAACCAACCCATAACTGTCCAAATTAATTTTTTCCCCTGATTTTATAATATTTTCAGTTACGTTTGCTCCATATGATTGTAGTAAATGTGAAAATAAAGAATTTTTCGTTGTTATTGTTGTAATTTGTTCGCTATGAGCCGTGTCCATATGGACACGCTGGGCAGTTATGGGAACATTTTTAGCAGATTTTCACCTGATCTTAAAAATTTGCTGTGATACTTATTTTAATATGTGATTGAGAACTTGTGCTCATACATTCACACACACAAATGCTCATGTACGTTTGCATGTTTGCAAACACACACACACACACACACAAATATATATATATATATATATATATATATATATATATATATATATATATATATATATATATATATATATATAGAAAACGTCAACATATTAACCTTTGAAGAAAAGTGTACTTTTGTATGAGTACAAATGAACGACAAATTGACAACAAAAGATACAATATACTGTATTTCCCAAACCCATTGTTTTGTTTCCATCGCTCACAACAATGTATTCCACATAAGCGAACTTGTCTCTGACAATGTTTTTTCTCTATTTGGATATATGAAAACTTTCAAAGCTTTCGACGCACATCCAACATTACACTTTTCGCAGAATGTGAACTGTTGATGACTTATTCTTCCAAACATCACCAGCGCACTTTCTTTTCTTTTCTATGTTTTGTATCATATTGTTCATACTATCAAAGCGGATATTATTGAAAACTTGAGAACAAGAGGCAGTGAAATGAACGCTTGGGATTCCAGCTCTTTTTGGAACAGACTCATATTTGGGGCAAAGCCATTCAGATTATCTGCAGTTTCCCCAGCGTCTTCATCTGCAAAATCCTCATCACTTTGCATGGCAGGATCAGGTGGAGAGATGAGAAGTGAATAAGCCACTGGAGCATCTTTATGCTCCTGTCTGAAGAGTATATCTAATGCCCCTTTACACGGTTACTTCTGGAGATAGACAGTTATGCAATCCACTGAAAGAAAATATTTACATATGTAGGATATATATAGTTTAGTTTCAAAACAGTAGTAAAAGAGAATGACTACTAAAACACTGGAAAGTCTTAAATATTTTATGTCATATCTACTACATTTTGCAATGTAATTGCTCTACTAGTTCAAACAACAAACTAGTAATGCATTACTTATTTTTCTATCAAAACACATATTTATAAATTACTTGTGAAGTGCGTCCAGGGACGTCTACGAGGGTTCTAGCTCGGTCTGTATGTGAAATGTCTTGAACGTTTAATACCGGTACCTAAAATTAGGCCTACATTTTTAGCAATTTTAGCAATTTTGAAAATTGAAGTGACCTATGGGGAACCTGTTCCGGAACCTAAACTCCCCAAAAATATACATGTTTCCATAATTATGAGGACGATTCTTCTTACTCACTTAATTGTAATAATTAGAAAAAAATTAAAATACGTAGGGTTGTTAATTGTTGTAATAATATATTGTTTTGATTCGTTAACTGCAGATGCTTATGTGAACATTGGTTGCAATAATTTAACTAGACCCAAATTTTACTTTCTAAATTGCACGGATTACGCTCCTATTTGTATACTCTATATACAAGACGGCAAACTAAATTTACAGTTCCTTCATGTTGCACTTAGTACAAAAATATTATGAATCAAGAAATTAACACTTTATGCATAGTGTACAACGGTACAACTTTTTGATAATCTAACATGGAGTGCGTCATATAACATACAACCTCCACTTAGTTTCGTTCATAACTAGACTAAATTGACACCATTACTGCCCAGCGTGTCCATATGGAACGCATCAATTTCTTTACCTCCTGAGTACACAGGATTATGACAAGGGATTTACAATAATATAACATGCTAGACTACAATGTTGGTGAATAACATAAACAGTTACGGCCCAATAATCAATTGCAATAATTACATAATAAATACATACCTGGGAGCTACATTCATACTATTCCAGTGTAATGCAACGCCGCAAAAAGTATTCAGGTAGACTAGTTTCAACCGCTTTCTATCTAGGCGATGCACTATGCAAACAAAAGACACATATGTTTAAACACTATTACAGAGTAGCCAGGTCACAAAATTCCACACATAAAATCTCCCAGGCATAAGAAGTTATCCCTATTTGCGTGTCCATATGTACACGCTGGGAAGTTATGGGTTCTATAAAGATGTAATGATTGTATTTGATAAAGAAATAACTGACGTTTTCAAAGAAAATTCATATTATTGAGTGCTATAGACTGATAACGTGAAAACGCATTTGCCTTATATTTTACATTATAACACCAAGAAGTTTGTTTATTACAAATAATATTATTTGAACATATGATATAATTTTTATACTTTATTAATTCATTCAACCCTTAAATATTTTATTTTTTCTATTGTATCACTCAATATAAGAATCATAAACATGTTCACAGGCTTTCCAGATGCTACTTTATCAATCATCAAATCACCGACACTAATCACCATGGACAAAGTAAAAACATTGGTATTGAAAATTGTTAGAAATAATATTGTTGTTACTATTATACATAATGACGAATTTGAGTATTAAGTATATTTTAAAGTTTTTAATATATTGAATTAAATATAAACGAAATTGGTGTAATTATTAAAATACTTAAGGGCTTAGTTATTAACATTATAATCGACAGGTTTGTGAACTTTCTCCTATTTGTTTTGAACATGAAAAGGATGTATGGATTCACTGATTATTATTGTCACACATACATTGTTTGATAACTTTGGTATCAGGTATTCTGTTATTAAAATAGAGGTACTGTACCACCGCTGAACGGGAGAAAGGAGAAAGTTGAAAAAGGAACACATAAAGTTCTCTCTGGCTGTGGTTTTATTAATACAATTTATGTCTTCCAAACTGTATCTCGAGGATTGGCAGTTCTAATACTATGGGCAACAGAGGAATGTAAATGGAAATAAAACACAGTTGTAAGTGTAATATAAGTTGAAAAATCAAGAAAGAGAACAAACGGAGTTCTTTTTATTTCCATCGCGTGGCTGCAGGAACAAGCCAAGAAATGTCAGAAATATATCTTGGCTGAATCTGGAGCTAATTACGTCAAAGTGACGTGGTAACAAAGTGGGAGAATGGAGGGAAAAGTGAAAAAGAAAACATGGTATATGTATATATATATATATCCCACCTTCCCTAGTTAGTACCTATTACGCATGCGTCTGTAAAAGAATCATGATAATCGTTATTGGAGCAAGTTGGTTGGAAATGACTGCCTACATTAGTTAATTAATGGATTTTCTGGACCTGACAACTACATATTCAGCGTTGGAAAAAGAAGAAGTGGTTCATTTCCATTCAACTGGAATGGATAAAGAAGAAGTGTATGATGGAGGCGTGAGACCTAGAACATGGCGGATGTTACTTAAATATTTATTCACATTACCATAAGACCGACTTGAACTTACGTTAGTCATTTTTCGTCACCGTTCTTGGAATTGTAAGAAACTCGGTCTTGCTAGTTTCACCATTTTTCTTCTTATACTCGGTAATGATGAAACATACTAAAGTAATATTATTTAGGCAGTAAACATGCGAACTAGGGTTTTATATAGTCTAGCGGAACTGTTAGTTCAGATCTTTTTCATTTCAATAATTACGAGTTT
Source organism: Thermobia domestica (assembly GCF_964235325.1). Lineage (NCBI taxonomy): Eukaryota > Metazoa > Arthropoda > Insecta > Zygentoma > Lepismatidae > Thermobia > Thermobia domestica. The sequence goes on from NC_137460.1 coordinate 134,405,953, forward strand.
CTTTTCATTATGAAGTCTGTACGTGACTTGTAACATATACCTTTCTCTGTAACTTCTGTAATATTTTTGTAACTTCATTTCTCTTTCCTTGTTTTTTAATAAACCACTTTATCACTAAATCGCTTTATGACTCCCAGTCAGGATATATCCTATGCTCTGTGGTCTAAAGTAAAAGGTTTTAAGATTAAATAACTATACCAGAAGCGTATTGGTATAAAGCTTATATACCAGTAGGCCGTACTTCTGCCGTCGATAGCCCCTGAAGAGTAGTTGGGTCGTGGTCAACATCCTGGGTAGAAAAGTGAATGGCTTTAGTTGGAGTCTAGTATGATCTTACACATATTGTAGTATTCATTTTTTCCTTCGAAAGTGACACACATCAGTTGGGCAATTCAATTGTATGGGTGCATTTACACTTCCAATTTTCACATCCTTCAACGTTGGACTGCCAACTTTGCAATAAATTTGGCTGGGTTCTGAATTAGGTAAGTAGATTCTATTAGTGCTCTAGTTTGTTCAAAAAGATGTCAGTGTAAGAACTACAAAATGTAGAATAAAGTCCATGCCTCTGCAACGAATACAAACTCAGGAGTACAGAGCGACTAAAATCATGGAACAACTACTAAGTTATTTCATTTAACCTTAGATACCAAGGAAAAATCAATATTGCACAAAACTTTATTTTGTTTCATGTCCTACAATATTTTATATAATTTTTACATGATTTAACCATTATAGACGATAACCAATTTCTTAGATGCGTAATGGGTCATTGTTCCTCTTCCCAATCTTTGACTATAGTAATTAAAATGCTACTAGACGGCTTACCTAAACGCATTACCAATTTCGCAGATGACATCGTCATCGGTTCTTATACGTGGGAACAACAACTTTCAGATTTGGAGCTTTTATTTCAAAAATTAAGGAAACACAACTTCCGAGCCAACCCCAAGAAGACGCACCTGTTATATACAAAACTCCCAGTACTAGGATTCCTTGTATCTGGAGAGAAGATAAGCATCTCACCAAAAATCGCAATAAAGATCAAGAATTTTAAAAAGCCAACGACCAAACGCATACTTAAGAGCTTTATTGGCCTATGCTCTTATTTACGAAGTCATATCAAGGACTTCACGACCAAGATAGAACCTTTCCAGCAACTTCTTACTAAAAATGCCCAATTTAAAAATGGACAGAAAAACATGACGAATTATTTGAAAAGTTGAAAGAAGACATTTTGAATGCCCCTTCTCTCTATCATTTCGACGAAAAGCTAGAGATAAGGCTGTACACGGATGCATCCTCTCACCAGATCGGAGGTCTATTAGCTTGTTTTGATCCCAAAACTAACGAAGAAAGAATCGTTTCCTATTGTAGCAGGCGTCTCAGAAAAACTGAGATCAAGAGCTCAGTGTGGCAAAAAGAACTGTACGCTATTATATATGCTTTACGCAAATTTAGATATTTCTTACTCAATCGTAAATTTAAATTGTTTACAGACGCAAAAGGTCTAACCTCTTTGCGTACTCACCCGGACAGAGTAGGAAAATACACTCGCTATCGACTTTTCTTAGCTGACTATAATTTCGATATCTGTCACATCGAAGGAAAGAAACATCCGGCTGATATCATCAGCCGCTTAGAGCAGAATATCAGTGATATTTCAGAACCCATGGACCCACATCAGGCAATCGAAAATCTACATGCATACAGATCCAATTCTCTAGAGGAACCCATTCTCCAAATAGAATACTCAGGATCTTTGAAGAACTTACGAGAAGAACAAAGTAAGGATGACACATACGCTGATATTATAACAGTTTTAGAAGGGGGAGAACCGGCAAAAAGTTCCACCACGAGGGCAGTCAAATATTTTCGATTAAAAGACAACATATTGTATCGTACACAAAAACATCCAGAACTTGGGCTACATCTTTTGTGCATCCCGAAAAGCTTGGCAGGACATTGGTTCTAGTCTATTCATAAAGACCCGTCAGCTCCCCATTTTGGGTTTTCTAAGACATATAAGACTGTCCTTAACAAATATTACATGCCAAACATGAAATCATACTTGGCATTCAGAATCAAGAACTGTAGGGAGTGCCAACTCTTGAAAAAACTACCCAAAAAACGACAGGGAGAACTCGTGCATCACCCGATAGGCCATATAGGAGAACGATGGATGTTTGACGGCTTAGGTCCCTATCCGCACGAAGAAGGGAAACCAAAATATGTTTTAGTCGCCATCGAAACAAGTACACGCTATATAGTGACAAACGCTGTTAATGGGATTACAGCAGATACAATTGAACAATTCTTATTGGAAGAAATAATTCTGAAATTCGGCGCCTTTCGTTTCCTTCATCTGGACAGACATCCTGTGCACAGAGCGAAGAAACTTCAAAAACTGGCACAGATATATAACTTTGAATTTAAGTTCTGCCCTGCTTTCAATCATCAAGACATAGGATTAGTCGAAGTTATGAACAAAACACTACAGAATTCCTTAAAATTTTTCGTCCAACAAAATCACGAAACATGGCCAAAATTATTGCCTCATATTACTTTTGGTTTAAATAGTTTCGCTCAATTAGGAACGAAGAAATCCAGCTTCTTTCTCATGTTTGGATATGAACCCAGGACCATCAGCGATTGCAAACTTCAGATTACCCCTCAGCTACAGCTTGAATGAGACCAACTCGTAAAACTTCGAGAAAAGACACGGCATAACTTACTGAAGGCTCACGAACAACAAAAGAAGTACTTTGATAGAAGACATAAGCAACAAACTTTTCACACTGGAGATAAAGTACTCATTTACTTTCCCTTTCGAAGAATTGGAGAGTCATCACAATGGACCGATAGATACTGCGGACCGGCTACAATAATTTCAAAACTAAACAATAATCTCTATCGAGTTCGCATGCCCCATAATTTCAGGGACAGAGAACAGAATATTTCCATTGACAGGATTAAGCCATTTCATGCCGCCGAAGAATACATATACAACGATAATGATGACGTACGCACCAGCTAGGAAGAAGAAAAGTGAAGATAAGAAGAGAGAAAACCAAGATCATCATTCCCTCAGCAGATATAAACAAGCAACATGCGAAGCGCACTCTTCATGTTTCAGCGGCAAAAGAAAAAAAAGACGGATATGGTTATCGTCTATAATGGTTATCGTTTGTATATAACAAAATATGCAATCCGATATGGTTATTTAAATTCATATAAATGAGTACTCACCCTCAATAAACAGAAAACCTGATTTTCCGTTTGCCTTCTGCATTCACTACTTTTTCGTAATGAATCGTGGCGGTCTGGTTACGACTTAAAACCTCTTTATAAGTCCTCACCACGTTTTTAACCTGCCGCCACAAATTCTCTTCGTTTACGCTCTTTAAAAAAATTATATGCTTTTAATATTTTATGTTTTCCCCCCTTATATCGTTTTCTTCTAAATATTTTTTTTTTTTTTTGATTTTGCACAATAACTCAATATTCACGATTACATGAACCATTCTCGCCGATCTTCAATTCATAAGTAATTGATAACTCCAATATTTCTTTCTATTGTAGGGACTGCAAGATCGACAGGAGAATCATGAAATCAGCATTTATTTTCTTGCTGGCATACACAATACTTTCAACCGCACGAGCTAATGAACTTATCTTTAAACAGTATGGACTGTCACTAGTAAAATTTAAGCCTATTATTAATTACGAAGCTACGGAGTTCTTACCATATCGCCTGCACCTTGATTTTTCAGCAGTGAAATTTAAAAACGAATCTTGTATCGGCTATGAATACCTTATTAAAATACTTCATGAAAAAGAAAAACAATACATTAACAAGATTAAAGATATTATCCCATGTGACTTTCAAACACGATGTTCCACAAGACCTAAACGCTTTATATTTAACTTATTACTTGGATTAGCAAATTTCGGCCTTAGTGGTTTTAGCCTGTACGAAGTTCATAAATTAAAATCAGCAATTCATCAAATTCAGTCGCAGAACCAATATTTAAATGATCAAATTCAGGAAATTAAACGAAGTAACTACGAACTTACGCATTTAGTCATCAATTTATCAGTAGCTGTTGAAAAAATTATATCTCAAGTACACCATGAAATGCTCGAACTTGTGTGTACAACCACTACAAATGAACGATTTCTAATTACTTTACTACATTTTCAAATTATAGAGCAACATTTTGATTCCCTTATACAGGGCTTACTGCAAAATACCGTCAATGATGTTCTAATAAAGCCAGATCTCGCCCGCAAAATGATTGCTAATAACCAAAATCTACGGGGCTCACTAGTAGAACGCGACCTAGGTCTGTTCTATCAATGTTCAAAGGCTTACCTTATCGCCTTTGACTCCTCATTGGCAAACTTGGATATCATTATCCAGACTCCCATTATACATAATAAGGATCATTATATGCTCTATATAATTTACAATAATGGATTTTTAACGGATACTGCCCATATCCACCTTAAATTGCCAAGTTACGCTATATGGACTACCGAAGGAATCTATGAATTAGATCTCTCTATATGTCAACCTCACCCGATGTACTCTATCTGCAAGACACAGTCTCAAGCCCGTTCCTAGGGAACAGATTGCCTCTACAACTTAGTATTCCGAAATTCGACGGCTAATTGCCACTTGATTCCAACTCTTTCCAAAAATGAGGAATTCTACTTATACTCACCTATGGGTCTCCATCTGACGACTAGGACATCTGTAAAAGTTACCAGGCATAGGAACCATATAATCGCTGCAAATGGCGTTAATACATCTTCTACATACTTCTTTCAGTATGAGGATTTCGAAAGAGTACTTACTGACACCCTGAATTTGCCTTCACATCATACGGCCAATTTTACACTTGAATTTCGGCACCTGCCTGCTCAGAACGATATCAATTTTACCCTGAATCTTCAAAATTTCCAACGAACCATAACATCTATGCATTCCCTCTTACAACATGAAAAGAACTTTCTCCCAGACCATTTCTCGGATTTTCATCTTGCGCCAACTTTCCCCTCGACACTAATAATCATCGCGGCCTTAATTGTTTTATTACTAATTGCAATTGGATGTTTTCTTTATTATTTGTACAAGTGCGTGGTTACGAACAATCGCTAAACTCACAACCTCCTTCTTTTGCAGTATGTTTCATCTTCTTCCACTCATTATCACGGCCGCAATAGTTCTTCTATTTTTCGCTTTCCTATATATTCTATACCGCCGCCTTAGGATACGGCCAGACTTAACATCCCCTCCTCGCATCGAGATCTCACATCCACTACCGATGGCCTCGTCCCAGTCGGTGCCAGAGACAGTGTTACCATCACCACAATCTGCTACGGCCCTCACTATAAGCGACCTAGTATATGTATACTAACTGTAATCACCAGAGCTTCGACAGCCTCTCCTTTGAGGGAAATGACGTGACATACGGATCCTGCTTAGATTAAGAGGACAAACTGTCAGTGCTCAACTTCAACTTTAAAACTTATGTGATAATATCTCAAACAGTGATATCAGTGACCAGTGCTTTTTAACTTTGATTTTGTGTTTCAGTGTTATAGTGTTTTCCAGTGTATACTGTGCCCAATGCAGACTCCAGATGCTGGCACAAACACAAAAAATAATCCAGTGGCTTATTTTTTTTCTACGCCCCGGGGGTGTAAGGATCCCCACGTTGCCGTACCAGGTAATAACCACGTGTGAACTACATGTATTGATAATAAACACAAACAAACAGACGACGTTCCCGAAGAGGAGTCGATCACCATCGCCAACAGTCAGAAGGACGAGTACCCACGATGGAAGCCGACAAGACAGAATAAAAAGGACCTGCACACCTCGACTAACATCAATCTTCCCGGATTGATCACAACACCTAAAACCCCTCTCACGACGCTTGGTCACCGAGAGGTACCTATCCTTATACCCACGACGCTTGGTCACCGGGTTCCTTTCCTCTTTCTCACGACGCACGGTCACCGAGAGAGAGATACCTAATCTACACCCCTCTCACGACGCTTGGTCACCGAGAGTACCTCACCTCAAAGCCCACGACGCTTGGTCACCGGGCTCCCATCTAATCTTACCTGATATTAGTGGAATTTCATATTATTTGTGTACATAAAACTTTTGTAATAAAAGGGTGAAGGGAAAAGTCTAAATCCCGAGTACATTTATTGCTCTACCCGAGAAATCTTTACAATATTTTTCTAACACCTTGCAAACCATTAATACAATAACGGAAACATTCTTGTTAGCTTTAATGTGTAAATGTCATAATGGTAATACAGGGTTTTAAAAAGAATGTAAAATAAATTGGTTTTCTGCATGGAAAATATTTCACAAAACAAACGGTGGATCTAAATCAACCCCCACAACATCATTTCCTACCCTAAAGTTTCAGTAGATATATTTATTAAAACTGAAAGCGCAGAAAACTGCAGAGAAAGTTGAAACTAATAATGTAAAGATTTACGTATAAAATTAAGTACGATGTGAAGCAAAATTAAAGTTTGCAAAGCGTTACTCTTTCCTAGATATGTCTGAGGTTAAGTAAGATTATTTTGTAACTGCCTCTTTATGTCAATTAGTCTGTACACACTAAAGGATCTTTTATTCCTGATTGTTTATTCGTTGCAGAGGCGTGATTTTTATCCTACATTTTGTAGCTAGCTACACTGTCATACTTTGAACAAACTAAAGTACTTGTAGAGTCTCCTCACCTAGTTCTGAACTCAGTTAACAGCAGTGCAAACTAAAATGGCTAACGTTGGATGATGTAAAAATTGGAAGTGTGAATGCACTTTTGTTCCTTGTTTCAAAAATTGAAAATCGCGTAATATAATTTGCCTAAACTCAAATAATGAATATAATTCAAAAATGAGAAAGAACCTTCACACCTTGTATTTCTATCAACGCAATTTAAATGTTCGAGTCGTTTTATTTTCTAAATATTCCTCTCAATACTATAGGAATTAACTTTTAACAAGATACCTTAAATTTGTAGATGCAAATAAATCTTGAACGCATTCATCACTTTTCTTCACTTAGTTTGTCATTCCTCTCAGCTAAGGGCGGAACGGAGGCTCAGCGGTAGAGCGTTCATCTTTGGTGCTTGGGGTCCCTGGTTCGATCCTAGCTCTCGCCGTGTGGACTTTGTGGTGGACAAACACCGTCTCGTGGGTTTTCTCGGGGTTCTCTCGTTTCCTCCCACTTTCTTCTATTCACCATCATCACCGTCTCCTTTAGCCTAACCGGCATAACCGTGGGATATAAAACAAAGATATTATTTCATTCTTTCCCTCTCAGGTGACCTACTTGAATAAAAATTCGTGTGTGTTTCAGGGGAGAATGCCGTCATTAGCTCAGTGAGTTGGAAACTCAAATCGAAATACCTTGCACTTCTTGTGAACAAAGTGACTTAGTTAGCTTCTAGGGGCTGTCGACGTCAGAGGTACGGCGTACTGGTATATAAGTGTTATACCAATACGCTTCTGGTATAGTTATTTAATCTTAAAACCTTTTACTTTAGACCACAGAGCATAGGATATATCCTGACTGGGAGTCATAAAGCGATTTAGTGATAAAGTGGTTTATTAAAAAACAAAGAAAGAGAAATGAAGTTACAAAAATGTTACAGAAGTTACAGAGTAAGGTATAGGTTACAAGTCACGTACAGACTTCATAATGAAAAGAAACTCGTAATTATTGAAATGAAAAAGATCTGAACTAACAGTTCCGCTAGATTATATGAAACCCTAGTTCGTAGTGTTTACTGCCTAAATAATATTACTTTAGTATATTTCATCATTACCGAGGATAAGAAGAAAAAAAAGGTGAAACTAGCAAGACCGAGTTTGTTTCAATTCCAAGAACGGTGACGACGAATGACTAACGTAAGTTCAAGTCGGTCTTATGGTAATGTGAATAAATATTTAAGTAACATCCGCCAAGTTCTAGGTCTCACGCCTCCATCATACACTTTTTCTATTCCATTCCAGTTGAGTGGAAATGAACCACTTCTTCTATTTCCAACGCTGAATACGTAGTTGTCAGGTCCAGCAAATCCATTAATTAACTAATGTAGGCAGTCATTTCCAACCAACTTGCTCCAATAACGATTATCATGATTCTTTTACAGAGGCATGCGTAATAGATACTAACTAGGGAAGGTGGGATATATATATATATATATATATATATATATATATATATATATATATATATACCATGTTTTCTTTTTCACTTTTCCCTCCATTCTCCCACTTTGTTACCACGTCACTTTGACGTAATTAGCTCCAGATTCAGCCAAGATATATTACTGACATTTCTTGGCTTGTTCCTGCAGCCACGCGATGGAAATAAAAAGAACTCCGTTTGTTCTCTTTCTTGATTTTTCAACTTATATTACACTTACAACTGTGTTTTATTTCCATTTACATTCGTCTGTTGCCCATAGTATTAGAACTGCCAATCCTCGAGATACAGTTTGGAAGACATAAATTGTATTAATAAAACCACAGCCAGAGAGAACTTTATATATTCGTTTTCCAACTTTCTCCTTTCTCCCGTTCAGCTTTGGTACAGTACCTCTATTTTAATAACAGAATACCTGATACCAAAGTTATCAAACAATGTATGTGTGACAATAATAATCAGTGATTATTATTTAGTTTATTGATAGAGATTATTGTTTAGTTTTGAAATTATTGTAGCCGGTCCGCAGTATCTATCGGTCCATTGTGATGACTCTCCAATTCTTCGAAAGGGAAAGTAAATGAGTACTTTATCTCCAGTGTGAAAAGTTTGTTGCTTATGTCTTCTATCAAAGTACTTCTTTTGTTGTTCGTGAGCCTTCAGTAAGTTATGCCGTGTCTTTTCTCGAAGTTTTACGAGTTGGTCTCATTCAAGCTGTAGCTGAGGGGTAATCTGAAGTTTGCAATCGCTGATGGTCCTGGGTTCATATCCAAACATGAGAAAGAAGCTGGATTTCTTCGTTCCTAATTGAGCGAAACTATTTAAACCAAAAGTAATATGAGGCAATAATTTTGGCCATGTTTCGTGATTTTGTTGGACGAAAAATTTTAAGGAATTCTGTAGTGTTTTGTTCATAACTTCGACTAATCCTATGTCTTGATGATTGAAAGCAGGGCAGAACTTAAATTCAAAGTTATATATCTGTGCCAGTTTTTGAAGTTTCTTCGCTCTGTGCACAGGATGTCTGTCCAGATGAAGGAAACGAAAGGCGCCGAATTTCAGAATTATTTCTTCCAATAAGAATTGTTCAATTGTATCTGCTGTAATCCCATTAACAGCGTTTGTCACTATATAGCGTGTACTTGTTTCGATGGCGACTAAAACATATTTTGGTTTCCCTTCTTCGTGCGGATAGGGACCTAAGCCGTCAAACATCCATCGTTCTCCTATATGGCCTATCGGGTGATGCACGAGTTCTCCCTGTCGTTTTTTGGGTAGTTTTTTCAAGAGTTGGCACTCCCTACAGTTCTTGATTCTGAATGCCAAGTATGATTTCATGTTTGGCATGTAATATTTGTTAAGGACAGTCTTATATGTCTTAGAAAACCCAAAATGGGGAGCTGACGGGTCTTTATGAATAGACTAGAACCAATGTCCTGCCAAGCTTTTCGGGATGCACAAAAGATGTAGCCCAAGTTCTGGATGTTTTTGTGTACGATACAATATGTTGTCTTTTAATCGAAAATATTTGACTGCCCTCGTGGTGGAACTTTTTGCCGGTTCTCCCCCTTCTAAAACTGTTATAATATCAGCGTATGTGTCATCCTTACTTTGTTCTTCTCGTAAGTTCTTCAAAGATCCTGAGTATTCTATTTGGAGAATGGGTTCCTCTAGAGAATTGGATCTGTATGCATGTAGATTTTCGATTGCCTGATGTGGGTCCATGGGTTCTGAAATATCACTGATATTCTGCTCTAAGCGGCTGATGATATCAGCCGGATGTTTCTTTCCTTCGATGTGACAGATATCGAAATTATAGTCAGCTAAGAAAAGTCGATAGCGAGTGTATTTTCCTACTCTGTCCGGGTGAGTACGCAAAGAGGTTAGACCTTTTGCGTCTGTAAACAATTTAAATTTACGATTGAGTAAGAAATATCTAAATTTGCGTAAAGCATATATAATAGCGTACAGTTCTTTTTGCCACACTGAGCTCTTGATCTCAGTTTTTCTGAGACGTCTGCTACAATAGGAAACGATTCTTTCTTCGTTAGTTTTGGGATCAAAACAAGCTAATAGACCTCCGATCTGGTGAGAGGATGCATCCGTGTACAGCCTTATCTCTAGCTTTTCGTCGAAATGATAGAGAGAAGGGGCATTCAAAATGTCTTCTTTCAACTTTTCAAATAATTCGTCATGTTTTTCTGTCCATTTTTAAATTGGGCATTTTTAGTAAGAAGTTGCTGGAAAGGTTCTATCTTGGTCGTGAAGTCCTTGATATGACTTCGTAAATAAGAGCATAGGCCAATAAAGCTCTTAAGTATGCGTTTGGTCGTTGGCTTTTTAAAATTCTTGATCTTTATTGCGATTTTTGGTGAGATGCTTATCTTCTCTCCAGATACAAGGAATCCTAGTACTGGGAGTTTTGTATATAACAGGTGCGTCTTCTTGGGGTTGGCTCGGAAGTTGTGTTTCCTTAATTTTTGAAATAAAAGCTCCAAATCTGAAAGTTGTTGTTCCCACGTATAAGAACCGATGACGATGTCATCTGCGAAATTGGTAATGCGTTTAGGTAAGCCGTCTAGTAGCATTTTAATTACTATAGTCAAAGATTGGGAAGAGGAACAATGACCCATTACGCATCTAAGAAATTGGTTATCGTCTATAATGGTTAAATCATGTAAAAATTATATAAAATATTGTAGGACATGAAACAAAATAAAGTTTTGTGCAATATTGATTTTTCCTTGGTATCTAAGGTTAAATGAAATAACTTAGTAGTTGTTCCATGATTTTAGTCGCTCTGTACTCCTGAGTTTGTATTCGTTGCAGAGGCATGGACTTTATTCTACATTTTGTAGTTCTTACACTGACATCTTTTTGAACAAACTAGAGCACTAATAGAATCTACTTACCTAATTCAGAACCCAGCCAAATTTATTGCAAAGTTGGCAGTCCAACGTTGAAGGATGTGAAAATTGGAAGTGTAAATGCACCCATACAATTGAATTGCCCAACTGATGTGTGTCACTTTCGAAGGAAAAAATGAATACTACAATATGTGTAAGATCATACTAGACTCCAACTAAAGCCATTCACTTTTCTACCCAGGATGTTGACCACGACCCAACTACTCTTCAGGGGCTATCGACGGCAGAAGTACGGCCTACTGGTATATAAGCTTTATACCAATACGCTTCTGGTATAGTTATTTAATCTTAAAACCTTTTACTTTAGACCACAGAGCATAGGATATATCCTGACTGGGAGTCATAAAGCGATTTAGTGATAAAGTGGTTTATTAAAAAACAAGGAAAGAGAAATGAAGTTACAAAAATATTACAGAAGTTACAGAGAAAGGTATATGTTACAAGTCACGTACAGACTTCATAATGAAAAGAAACTCGTAATTATTGAAATGAAAAAGATCTGAACTAACAGTTCCGCTAGACTATATAAAACCCTAGTTCGCATGTTTACTGCCTAAATAATATTACTTTAGTATGTTTCATCATTACCGAGTATAAGAAGAAAAATGGTGAAACTAGCAAGACCGAGTTTCTTACAATTCCAAGAACGGTGACGAAAAATGACTAACGTAAGTTCAAGTCGGTCTTATGGTAATGTGAATAAATATTTAAGTAACATCCGCCATGTTCTAGGTCTCACGCCTCCATCATACACTTCTTCTTTATCCATTCCAGTTGAATGGAAATGAACCACTTCTTCTTTTTCCAACGCTGAATATGTAGTTGTCAGGTCCAGAAAATCCATTAATTAACTAATGTAGGCAGTCATTTCCAACCAACTTGCTCCAATAACGATTATCATGATTCTTTTACAGACGCATGCGTAATAGGTACTAACTAGGGAAGGTGGGATATATATATATATACATATACCATGTTTTCTTTTTCACTTTTCCCTCCATTCTCCCACTTTGTTACCACGTCACTTTGACGTAATTAGCTCCAGATTCAGCCAAGATATATTTCTGACATTTCTTGGCTTGTTCCTGCAGCCACGCGATGGAAATAAAAAGAACTCCGTTTGTTCTCTTTCTTGATTTTTCAACTTATATTACACTTACAACTGTGTTTTATTTCCATTTACATTCCTCTGTTGCCCATGGTATTAGAACTGCCAATCCTCGAGATACAGTTTGGAAGACATAAATTGTATTAATAAAACCACAGCCAGAGAGAACTTTATGTGTTCCTTTTTCAACTTTCTCCTTTCTCCCGTTCAGCGGTGGTACAGTACCTCTATTTTAATAACAGAATACCTGATACCAAAGTTATCAAACAATGTATGTGTGACAATAATAATCAGTGAATCCATACATCCTTTTCATGTTCAAAACAAATAGGAGAAAGTTCACAAACCTGTCGATTATAATGTTAATAACTAAGCCCTTAAGTATATTAATAACTTCACCAATTTCGTTTATATTCAATTCAATATATTAAAAGCTTTAAAATATACTTAATTCTTAAATTCGTCATTATGTATAATATTGACAACAATATTATTTTCAATACCAATGTTTTTACTTTGTCCATGATGATTAGTGTCGGTGATTTGATGCAATCGCTCCGTGATTGATAGAGTAGAATCTAGAAGGCCTGTGAACAAGTTTATGATTCTTATATTGAATGATACAATAGAAAAATACTAATATATTTAAGTGTAGAATGAATTAGTAAAGTATAAAAATTATATCATATATTCAAATAATATTATTTGTAGTAAACAAACTTTTTGGTGTTACAATGTAAAATATAAGGCAACAGCGTTTTCACGTTATCAGTCTATAGCACTCAATAATATGAATTTTCTTTGAAAACGTCAGTTATTTCTTTATCAAATACAATCATTACATCTTTATTGAACCCTTAACTTCCCAGCGTGTACATATGGACACGCAAATAGGAATAACTTCTTATGCCTGGGAGATTTTATGTGTGGAATTTTGTGACCTGGCTACTCTGTAATAGTGTCTAAACATATGTGTCTTTTGTTTGCATAGTGCATCGTCTAGATAGAAAAAAGTTGAAAATAGTCTACCTGAATACTTTTGGCGGCGTTCCATTACACTGGAATAGTATGAGTGTAGCTCTCAGGTATGTATTAATTATGTAATTATTACAATTGATTATCAGGCCGTAACTGTTTATGTTATTCACCAACATTGTAGTCTAGCATGTTATATTGTTGGAAATTCCTTGTTCATAATCCTGTGTATTCAGCAGGTAAACAAATTGGTGCGTTCAATATTGACACGCTGGGCAGTAGTGATGTCAATTTAGTCTAGTTATGAACGAAACTAAGTGGAGGTTGTACCTTATACGACTCACTCCATGTTAGATTATCAAAAAGTTGTACCCTTGTACACTATGCATAAAGTGTTAATTTCTCGATTCATAATACTTTTGCACTAATTGCAAGATGAAGGAACTGTAAATTTAGTTTGCCATCTAATATATATTATACAAATAGGAGCGTAATCCGTGCAATTTAGAAAGTAAAATTTGGATCTAGTTAAATTATTGCAACCAATGTTCACATAAGTATCTGCAGTTAACGAATCTAAATAATATATTATTACAACAATTAACAACTCTACGTATTTAACTTTTTTGTAATTATTGCAATTAAGTGAGTAAGAAGTGCGTCCTCATAATTATGGAAACATGTATATTTTTGGGGAGTTTAGGTTCCGGAACAGGTTCCCCATAGGTCACTTCAATTTTCAAAATTGCTAAAATTGCTAAAAATGTAGGCCTAATTTTAGGTATTAGGACGTTGAAGACATTTCACATACAGACCGAGCTAGAAACCTCGCAGACGTCCCTGGATGCACTTCACAAGTAATTTATAAATATGTGTCTTGATGGAAAAATACGTAATGCATTACTAGTTTGTTGTTTGAATTAGTAGAGCAATTACATTGCATAATGCAGTAGAAATGTCATAAAATATTTAAGACTTTCCAGTGTTTTAGTAGTCATTCTTTTTTACTACTGTTTTGAAACTAAACTATATATATCCTACATATGTAAATATTTTCTTTCAGTGGATTGCATAACTGTCTATCTCCAGAAGTAACCGTGTAAAGGGCCATTAGATATACTCTTCAGACAGGAGCATAAAGATGCTCCAGTGGCTTATTCACTTCTCATCTCTCCACCTGTTCCTGCCATGCAAAGTGATGAGGATTTTGCAGATGAAGACGATGGGGAAACTGCAGACAATCTGAATGGCTTTGCCCCAAATATGAGTCTGTTCCAAAAAGAGCTGGAATCCCAAGCGTTCATTTCACTGCCTCTTGTTCTCAAGTTTCCAATAATATCCGCTTTGATAGTATGAACAATATGATACAAAACATTGAAAAGAAAAGAAAGTGTCATCAACAGTTCGCATTCTGCGGAAAGTGTAATGTTGGATGTGCGTCGAAAGCTTTGAAAGTTTTCATATATCCAAATAGCGAAAAGACATTGTCAGAGACAAGTGCGTTGATGTGAAACACATTGTTATGAGCGACGCACACAAAGCAGTGGGTTTAGGAAATACAGTATATTGTATCTATTGTTGTCAATTTGTCATTCATTTGTACTCATACAAAAATACACTTTTCTTCAAAGATTAATATATTGATGTTGTCTATCTGTATATATATATATATATGGATGTGTGTGTGTGTGTATGCAAACACGCAAACATACATGAGCATTTGTGTATGTGTGAATGTATGAGCACAAGTTCTCAATCACATATTAAAATAAGTATCACAACAAATTTTTAAGATCAGATGAAGAACTGCTAAAAATGCTCCCATAACTGCCCAGCGTGTCCATATGGACACGGCACACAGCAAACGAATTACAACAATAACAACGAAAGATTCTTTATTTTCACATTTACTACAATCATATGGAGCAAACGTAACTGAAAATATTATAAAATCAGGGAAAAAAATTAATTTGGACAGTTATGGGTTGGTTATTAAAGGAGACAAATCTTGTCCCTCACCTCAAAGGAGAAGGGGACAAATCTGTAAATTGGGTGTAAAAGGGCCAATGTCACCTTTTGGCAAAAGCGAGATGTCAGTCAAATTCTAACAGCTATAAATGGATATTTTCATGTGCAAGACAAGCAAATGTTAATATCAATGATATATATTCCAAATTATTTCGTGATGATATTTGCTGTCCTTGCACAAGACAACATCCAATTATAGACATTAAAACTGAAGAGTATCTCATTTTTGTCCAAAGGTGACGTTGGACATTTTAGAAACAAGCCACAGAAATATATGAGTCTATCACAAAAACTTATTTCAATAATACTTTCGTTTTGCTTTTACAGCTTTATGAAATATTGTTTAGGTTGCCTTTGACCGTTAGCTATTTAAGACCGTTGTATTACCATAGGGAGCTTAAAAAATTGCTCCATGATCTAATTGATATCTCCTTTATATAGTTTGTTACATTCTAAGTGTTTCATATGCAACTAATTATACACTCATAGTAATCGAATGTCACTGCATATCTCAGTTTCTCTCTTATCATCCCTCACTTCTCTCTCTCCTCAACAATTTATGCAATTTTTGCATAAAAACGATTGAACAAAATAGTTTGATATTTTTATAACTACTAATAATATTTAGAGCTATAGCAACTAATAGTGCATTTAAAATATACAGACTGTTCCATAATTCGTGTTATTTTCTACAGCGCTGGGAGAAGATGAAGTTTATACACTATTAATATAAAATTTGGCATTCTTATTGATAAATATCTGAATTTTTCGAATTTCTAAAGAAAATAAGAGAAAATTGCTGTTTAGCCCCCCTTTTAGAGGTGTAAACACGAAAGTTAATTTTCCTTATGGGAGATTCAATGTTAAATTTTAGAAGCAGTTTCTCCAATAATTATTCTTAAAGATTTTGAAGCAAATGAGTTGTATTTGTTACAAAATGCAAAAACACTCATTCACAAAGCTAGTAAATCCGTCTCAAACATTATTTTGCGAAGGTCCCCCCTTTGGGGGACAAGGGGCGTAAAAAGGTGGTGGATGATATGTTACCAAAATCCCAAAATTTATTTTCGGAATGCCAGTAAGCATGAGATTAATCACAAATGTCACATAATTAATGCTCCAATGTCCTTACATGTAAGAGTGACTGATAATGGGGCTACAGCCCCCTTTCAAAAATTAAAAAAAAAAATCATCATAAATATCCTTAGTAGGGATATACGAGAAGAAGGTATTTTTGTTAATTAATGTGAAATTTGGCGTCATTGTATCAAATGAGTATGCGTTTTTCAAATCTGGAATGTTATTTTGATAACGCACCGCCTTAGGGGAGCACAGGGGGCGAAGCACAAAATGATGGATCTTTATAAAAATTCAAAATTTTGTTCCGGAAATGCCAGTGAGCGTCAGATTTTTCACCACTGTCACAGAATTAATATTCTAATGCTCCTTGCTTGTGCCAGTGACTTATATGGGGCTATAGCCCCCTCTCAAAAAAATCACCATAAATATCCTTAGTAGTAACATACGAAAAGAAGGTACTTCTTGTGAATTAATGTGTAATTTGGCGTCGTTGTAGCACAAAGATATGAGTTCTTCACATCTGAAATGTTACTTTAGTAACAACTGCCTTAGGGGGGCACAGGGGGCGAAGCATCAGATGATAGACCTTTATAAAAATTCCAATTTTTTTCCCGGAAATGCCAGTGAGGGTCAGATTAATCACAAATGTCACAGAATTAATATTCCAATGCTCCTTGCATGTGTCGGTGACTGATATGGGGCTACAGCCTCCCTTCCAAAAATCATATTAAAAATTCACCATAAATATCCTTAGCAGGAACATACCGGAAGAAACTATTTTTTTAAAAATCAGTTAAGTTAAATTTGGTGTTATTGTGCTAAAAAGGTATGTGTCTTTTAATATGAAATGTTACTTTTGTACCGCACCGCCTTAGGGGACACAGGGGGCGAAACATAAAATGATGGATGTTTATAAAAATTCCAAATTTTTTTCTGGAAATGCCAGTGAGAATCAGATTAATCATAAATTTCGCAGAATTAATATTCCGATGTTTTTTGCATGTGCCAGTGATTGATATGGGGGCTACACCCGCCTTCCAAAAAATCACATAAAAAATTAGCCATAAATATTTTAGCAGGAACATCCGAGAAACCATTATTTCTTGTCAAATTAATGTCAAATAATTTGTTATCTTAGTAAAAAGGTACGCGTTTTTGAAATATAGAATGTTATTTTGGTGACACCGGATTAGGAGGGCACAGGGCGCGCAGCATAAGCATTTGAATCTTTATTTTAAAAATCCAAATTTTATTCTGGAAGTGTGAATGAGTATCAGATTAATCACAAATGACACAGAATTAAGATTCCGATGCTCCTTGCATGTGCCAGTGATTGATGTGGGGCTACAGCCCCCTTCCACAAATCACGATAAATATCCTTAACAGGTACACACCGGAAGAAGCTATTTTTTAAATCAAGTAATGGGAAATTTGGCGCTGGCGTTTTTTTAATTGGGTATAATTTTGATAACGCACCATCTTTAGCGGCAAAGGGGGCGAAGCATAAGATTGTGGATCTTTATGAAAATTTCAAATTTTATTATGAAAATGCTAATGAGCGTGAGATTAGTGACAAATGTCACAGAATTAATATTCTGATGCTCTTTGCATGTTCCAGTGACTTATATGGGCTACATCCCCCTTCCAAAAATCACAAAAATTCACAATAAATATGTCATAATTAATATGTAAGTATTATGTCATTATTGCAAAACAAAAAAATATACTATAAACCTGGAAATTACTGTAAATGAATAACTTCTGTCAGTGTAACTGATTATGCATATAGCTTTGTTGTTATGGTGTCACTGGAATATAATCAAAGAATTTTATATTTTTAAAAATCAATTAGGACTCCTTTTATAGCAGAAAATCTCACACACAAATCACCTACGTATTTTCTACACACTTAAGCAGAACCATCTCGAAATAGAACACAAAATGACAATGGAAAACGTAGCAGGAAAAAAAAACTTAATGAAAAGTAAGATCTCAAAAATTAAAAGTGAGCTTTAAGTTTCAATATTGTTTGCTTTATTCGTAAAAAAAAAAGCATGTATTTTCATTACTTTTTACACAATAACCGTATTATCCAACTTTCCATATAACAACTTACTCGTATGTACTGCAGACGTAATATACACGGGGACACGGGTGTAATAGAAACAAATGTTTCCCGAGGAATAAGAATCAGTTGCTGGAAATTATTCTTTGTTGAAAACAACTCTTTTTTGGCTCTACTATCACTAATTGTTTAAAAAGATCATTAACCTAAGTGTAAAACCCATAAAATCAACTTACTTCTGTTCGGCATGCGCTCATAAAGGAGCAAGACATAAATTAATGCGATTTACTAAAGAAACTGTGAACGCCTTCTCCAACATATCTGGAGTGATCATCTCTATACTGTGGACAACCCTCTGTTTCAAGTCCTCTACACTGTTACATGATTTTTGGTAGACAATTTGGTTTAGGAATCCCCACAAGAAAAAAATCGCATGGTGTAAGATCCGGACTTCTTGGTGGTCATTCCACACTTGATTCATAGAAATAATCCGTTCCCCAAATTTCTCCCTCAAAAGATTTATAGTCGTATTTGAGCGATGCACTGGCGCTCCATCTTGCATAAACCATAATACATCACTTTGACCTAAATTTAAACGATCAAATTCAGCAAATACTTTTTTTCTTAGTAGCTTTTAGTATGATGACGTTGTTACATTTTCATCAAAAAAGAAATGTCCTATCACCTCAGACGCAGTTATACCACACCAAACCATTATTCCTCGTTTGTCCATTGACAGTTCTGATCTCACGTTCGGCTGTATCGATGACCAATATCTTGCATGTGATGAGGACACAGAACCATTTAAGAAGAATTTTGCTTCATCGGAAAACATCACTTGAAATAAGAACATAGGGTTTTAATTTAACTTCTCCATAAACCAGTTACAGAAATAAACACGATCACCATAATCACTTGCACACAATTCAGAAACCATTCGGACCTTGTATGGTTTTACCTTCAAGTTTCCTAAAATTCTTTGTAGCGTAGTTTTCTTAATATTTAAGCCTAAGCTTCGACGAGCAAGGAATTTCCGCGGTGAACTAGTAACAGATAACAACACTTGTCTTTTTGTTTCTTCTGTAGATACACTTGGAGATCTTCCTGCACTTTTTCTAGATGCAAGGTGGGCAGTGTGAAAACAATTGCTGCGGGACTATTAGTACAAACGGTGAATTTGCATATCGTGTACTTTTAATTCGAGTTCTTTAACTATACGGGATCTTGTTGCTCTTGCAGATTTTTCTGATAAAATGTATCATTCAATTACATTAGCACGCTGATCCTGAGTTAAAGACTGCATGATCGAAGGACACTACAGTATGAATGCACTCTTAAAGTATACTGGAAACGATAAGTAATTATCAAATGATTAAGCCAGTCTATCCCGAAGATTCATCTACTATGTAATGTCCATTTCCGAAGAAGTCAATCTAACCCAGGTGTTGATTACAGACACGAAATACTATTGAACTGTCAACACGTTAACTCCTAAATCGTTGGTGATTGCGATAAGAAAAGGTCTGAAACTGTTGTCAGCACACATGAACAAGAAGTTGAGTCAGGAATTAGAGGGTGTTTTATAAACAAAAGTTTGTTGACATTGCTTAAAATCAGCTTACAGCCAACAAATGATTCGGACGTGTTCCATTGCTTCTTAAAACACACATCTCTTAGCATACATTCTGAATAGGCCAGAAAGAAGCATGGAAGATAATAAAACAAAGTGGTGTGGTTCTTTAAATGATTTTGGAACCGGGAAGGGGGAATTGAATTACTAAAGTGGTCGCTGACACATGGAGGTAGCTTCTAAGCACTAATTTTGGTATATTTCCAAATATTTTGACGCTCACGGGAAATAACGAAAAGTTTGAATTTTTCTTACTGCCTATCTTCCCAATTTGGAGGTTTGGCGTATAAAACTAGAAACGCATGTACCATCATAGATGAAAGGGGAGGAAGAAGAGGAATGGTATCGTATTTTCTACCTAAAACTGCTAATTTACAGCAAAATTCGTATAAATATAGAGCAAACTGCTTTCCGCATTTTACATTGAAACTCCAGTTAGACCAATCAAATTTTGAGTTGACGCCACTGAAAGAGATCAACACATGACCATTATCATATTGTCGCTTTAGCTCTTTTTCTAAACAAACATTTTTCGACTATAATGCCAAATTTCACTTTAATAATGAAAAATATTTACCTTCTGCCAGTAGATCCTTGCGTATAAGGACATTCATCATGAATTTCTATTGTTTTATGAAAGGGGATTGTAGCCTAATATCAGTCACTGGTACAGTCCGCAGCAAAAAACCTGCAACATGAGCATATATGTTTATTGTGAAACGACGAAGTCTTTTTCTCCAAAATAAGTGTGCAGGGGAGGACGCCGAGGTTTCTCCTGGCGTGACTCATGCCACTTAGACGTTATGTTGATTCCCTGTGCTGTTAGTCGTAGTTTCACAATAAACTTACATGCTCATGTTGCAGGTTCTTTGCTGTGGATTGTACATGGAAATAGCATAGGAGCATTAATTCTGTGCACCTTGCAATTAATTTCATGCTCAATGGCACTACCAAAATAAAATTTGGATTTTTCATACTTCGGCCCCTGTGCCCTCCAAAGCCAAAAATTACCAACCGCGCCCTTTGTCCCCTGTTACCAAAATAACATTTCAGAATTGGAAAATAAATAACTTTTTATTACAATAACGCCAAATTTCACATTAATCGACCAATAGGAAAAAAGCTTCCTCTGGTATGTCCCTGTTAAGGATATTTATCGTGATTTTTGGTGATTTGTGGAAAGTGGCTGTAGCACCACATCAATCACTGGCACATGCAAGGAAGAATCAGAATATTAATTATGTGTCATTTGTGATTAATCTAATACTCATTCACACTTCCAGAATAAATTTGGAATTTTTATAAACATCCATCATTTTATGTTTCGCCCCCTGTGATCCCCTAAGGCGGTGCGTTATCAAAATAACATTCCAGATTTGAAAAACGCATACTCTTTTGATACAATGACGCCAAATTTCACATTAATTAACAAAAATACCTTCTTCTCGTATATCCCTACTAAGGATATTTGTGGTGATTTTTTTTTTTAATTTTTGAAAGGGGGCTGTAGCCCCATTACCAGTCACTCTTACATGTAAGGACATTGGAGCATTAATTATGTGACATTTGTGATTAATCTCATGCTTACTGGCATTCCGAAAATAAATTTTGGGATTTTGGTAACATATCATCCACCACCTTTTTACGCCCCTTGCCCCCCAAAAGGGGGACCTTCGCAAAATAATGTTTGAGACGACTTTACTAGCTTTGTGAATGAGTGTTTTTGCATTTTGTAACAAATACAACTCATTTGCTTCAAAATCTTCAAGAATAATTATTGGAGAAAACTGCTTCTAAAATTTAACATTGATTCTCCCATAAGGAAAATGAACTTTCGTGTTTACACCCCTAAAAGGGGGGCTAAACAGCAATTTTCTCTTATTTTCTTTAGAAATTCGGAAAATTCAGATATTTCTCAATAAAAATGCCAAATTTTACATTAATAGTGTATAAACTTCATCTTCTCCCAGCGCTGTAGAAAATAACACGAATTATGGAACAGTCTTATAGTGGTACAAAATATACAGGTAGCTAACCCTTATCCTCATAATATGTACTCTAACTTTAAATGTGAGGTGCGTGAACTTGGCCCCCGACCTGGAGCACAAACGATAAGATTAGTGTCCTGGGTTAAAGCTTCGTTTTGTTCGTTTGTGCACGAAACCCCATCATTTGTGCTTTTTTAGTTCCGGAGATATAAGCGAGAAACTGGTAGGAGGGCCGCGTTAATGCTGACCCCCCGACTTCAAGTACAAACTATGAAAATAGTGTCATTCGTTAGTGCATCGCTAGAGCCCGTTTGTGAATAAGACCACATCGTTTGTGCTCTATTAGTTCTAGAGATATACAGAGAAATTAGTAGGGGCGCAGTTCACGCTGACTTCCCGACTTCAAGCACAAATAACGAATGTAGTGTCATTCGTTAGGCCATCGTTTGTGCTCGTTTTTTACATTAAACCATCGTTTGTGCTTCAATATTTCCCGACTTATAAGTCAAAAAGTGAAAACAGAATAGGAAACTGGATACAAATTTTCGATATTTCTTTCAAAATAAAATGCTTGCATTTCTCCCGCATGTGAAGCACAAACGATGAGACAAGTGTAATTGGTTAGTGCATTGTTATGTGCTTATTTGTGCAGGAGACCACATCATTTGTGCGTTATTACTCTGGAGATTAGAGCAAAAAACTGGTAGGAAGCCAGGGTGAACATGGCCCCCGGACGTAAAGTAAAAACGACGAAACTAAAATCATTCGTTAGTGCAACGTTTGTGCTCGTTTGTGCATCAACCCCAACGTTTGTGCTTCAATAGCTCCTGTCTTATAAGCCAAAGCTTAAAACAGATTTGGAACCTGGATACAATTTTTCATATTTTCTTTTAAAATACAATGTTTGCATTCCTCCCACATGTGAAGCACAAATGACGCGATTGGTGCCATTGGTTAGTGCATCGTTTGTGCTCGTTTGCACACGAAACCCGATCATTTGTGCGTAATTAGTTTCAAAGAATTGAGCGGAAAACTATTAGGGAGCCACCAAAAACTTGCCCCACCCCGACCTCAAGTAAAACGAGGGAACTAGTGTCTGTCGTTAGTGAATCGTATTTGCTCGGTTGTGCATCAAACCCCAACGTTTGTGCTTCAATAGTTCCTGACTTATAAGCCGAAAACTGAAAACAGTCTTGGAAACAAGATACAAATTTTCGATATTTCTTTCGAAATAAAATGCTTGCATTTCTCCCGCACGTGAAGCACAAACGATGGGACTAATGCCATTGGTTAGTGCATCGTTTGTGCTAGTTTGTGCACGAAACCCCATCGTTTGTGCATTATTATTTCCGGAGATTGAGCGAAAAACTGGTTGGGAGCAAGCGTGAACTAGGCCCCCATTGCTCAAATATAAACGACGAAACTAGTACCGTTAGTTAGTGCATCGTTTGTGCTTCAATAGTTCTTGACTTATAAGCCAAAAACTTAACCCGTAAGTACTATGGACCGTCTCTCAGACCGCTGCAACTTTTCGTATCATTATATTTTTCACTGCCTTACTATTACAAGTGGATCTTTTCGTCTACATTCCTGTCTAACAAATGGTTACGTATTGTGAAGTTCGTGTTATCATTAATCCCCTGTGCGCGGCTCTGGAAGCTATCGAGCGGTCTCACAGACGTACTATATTAGTTAAGTGAGTATTTTGCTGTTCAGTTGTCTTTCGTAATCTACTGATTATTAGCAGTTTTGTGTTTTACCGTGTGGCACATGTTGCACCACATATCAAATAATGACCCAGCGACTGGAAATCCTGAAATAATCATATTTTATAACATGAATAAAGGCGTAGTGGATACTCTAGACAAAAAAATGTACAGATTATACATCAAATCGTCGAACAAAACGATAACCATCTTTTTGTGCAGTACTTTCTTTACCGGAATTTTCTTTATGCTGGTGTAGGTTGTGTTTGTTGTCAATGCGTATGTCTTACATCAAATCTACGCTAAGTCCGCAGTGATGACAAGACTTGATTTCATGAACACATTGGCAAAAGGACTTGTTAGAGGTCACATGGAACGTAGATTTTTCATCGAACATCTGCCATGAGAGCTAAGTTTTTCAATTAAGAGCATACTACAGTTTGAAAATGAGTTTCCCACCATCGCGAACAAGGAGTTGAAGAGTCTTCTGTTCACTGAGTTGTAAGCGGAAAGCAAAGATATTCGTGTCAGACGTGTGGAGTACAGATTTCCTGCAATGCAAAAAAAAAAAAAAGATATAAGTGCCTACCTGAAGAAAGTTTATGAGGTCAGAAGAGTTAGTGCAGTACTTTCTTTACCGGAAAAACGAATTTTCTTTAATTTCGCCATGATATAAGAACTAAAAATTAGTTTTATTCATTACGTTTTCACTACAAAAAATGTAACAGTACAACTATAACAGTACTTTCTTGCAAGTTTTAAAAAGCTAAAATTGCATGTTTGTTCTCCATTTTTAATGTATTTTTTTATCCTAAGTGCATCTATAAGAACATTGTATGTTAAATCAGTGTTATTTTTACTACATAGAAACAGAAAGATATTTGAATATTTCATCAATTACAATTTTAGAATAACAGTAAAAGCATTGTTGCAAATTTTGACTATGTTCTCTTTCTCACTGTTTAAAAATATAAAGCTTTTTTACATCGTGAAATTACTAAGTTTAACTACTATTGAGAAAATGTTAAACAACAATGACGTCTGACAGACCTTTCCATGTAATTACGTGATTATGTTCTTCCATAGTACTAAAGGGTTAAACCAGACTTGGAACCTGGATAGAATCTTTAGCATTTTCTTTTGAAATAAAATGTTTCCATTCCTCTTACATGTGAAGCACAAACGATGGTACTAGTGCCATTGATTAGTGCATTGTTCCTGCTTGCTTGGCACTCCAATTTAAAGTAAACATGACGAAACTAGTATCATTCGTTAGTGCACCGTTTGTGCATCAAACTCCATCGTTTTCGCTAAAATAGGTTGTGACGTATAAGCCGAAAGCTGAAAACAGACTTGTAAACTGGATACAAATATTCGAAATATCTTTCGAAATAAAATGATTGCGTTTCTTCCACATGTGAAGCACAAACGATGAATAAAGTGCAATTAGTGAATGGATCGCGTTTGTTTGTGTGTCATTGTTTAGTGCATCGTTTGTGCTCGTTTGTGCATCACAACCCAGTGTTTGTGCTTAAATAGTTCCTGACTCATAAGCTAAAATCTGATAACAGAATTGCAGACTGCATACAGTTTTTTCCTTTTTTACTTGAAGAAAATATTGATATTCTTCCCACAATTTAAGCATAAATAATTGGATTAGTGCCGTTGGTTAGTGCTTCGTTTGTACTCATTTGTGCACGAAACCCCATCGTTTGTTCCTTATTAGTTTCAGTTATGAGCAAAAAATTGGCAGGGGCCAACTTGAAATCCACTAGACCTCAAGTGAAAACGACAAAAATATTGATCGTTGTAAGTGCATCGTTTGTGCAAGAAACCCCATCGTCTGTGCGTTATTAGTTCCGGAGACATGAGCGAAAAACTGGTAGGCGCTGATCCAGCGTGAACTTAGGCCCCCCTACCAGTTTCTCGGTTATATCTCCGGAATGAATACAGCACAAACGATGTGGTTTTGTGCACAAACGGGCACAAGAAAAGGACTAACGAATGACTATATTTTTGTTGGTTTTACTTGAGATTGGGCAGACAAGATCACATTGGCCTTCTACAAAACTTTCCTCCCATAACTCTGAAACTAATATCGCACAAAGTATGGTGTTTCTTTCACAAATGAACAAAATAATGAACTAATCAATGGTTCTAATCACATCATTTGGGCTTCATATGTAGGAGAAATGCAAGCATTTTATTCGAAAGAAACAGCGATATTTTTGTCCAGTTTTCAACACTGTTTTACTTTTCGATTTATTAGTCGTGAACTATTGAAACACAAATGATTGGGTTTCGAGCAGAAAATTGCACAAGCGATGTACTAACGAACGGCATAACATTCATTATTTGTGCTTGAAGCGTTAACTTGCCCCCACCTTCTTCCATTTTTTGCCTTATAACTCCGGAACAAATTAAGCACAAACGATGCACTAACGAATAGCAATATTTCCCTGGTTTTTACCTGAGGCCTGGCGGACAATTTGGCGTTGAAATCGTACCAATTCTTTGCTCATAACTAAACTAATAATGATCAAACGATGGGGTTTTTCGCACAAATGAGAGAAACGATGCACTAGCAAATGGCAATAACCCTATCATTTATGCTTCATATCTGGCAGCAATACAAACATTATATTTCAAAAGAGAAAACGAAAGAGAGCAATTTTGTTTTCAGTTTCTGGCATATAAATCAGGAACTAATGAAACACAAATGATGCATTAACGAACGGCACTACATTCATCATTTCTGCTTGAAGTTGGGGAGGCAGCCTGAACTTCAAAGCACAAACAACGGGCTTTGATTCACGAACCATCACAACCGATGCACTAATCAACGACACGAGCTTCGTGGTTTTTATTTATGGTCTGTAGGGCCAAGTTCACGCTGGCTTCCTAAAAGGTTTTCGCTCAAATCTTCGGTACTAATAACGTACAAACGATGGGGTTTCTGCACAAACGAGCAAAGACGATGCACTAACCAATGGTATTAGTCCCATTGTTTGTGGTTCACATGCTTGAGAAAAGCAAGCATTTTATATCGAAAGTAATTTCGAAAATTTGAATCGAGTTTCCAACTATGTTTTCAGTTTTTGGCTTATACGTCAGGAACAGTTGAACCACAAACAATGAGGTTTAATGCACAAATGAGCACAAACGATTCACTAACGAACGAAAATAGTTTCGTCGTTTTACTAGAGGTCGGGGACCAAGTTCACACTGGCTCCCTAGTAGTTTTTCGTTGAAATCTCCGGAACTAATAATGCACAAATGATATAGTTTCGTGCACAAACGAGCACAGACGATGCACTAACCAATGGATCTGGTCCCATCGTTTGTGCTTTAAATGCGGGAGAAAATGCAAACATTATATTTTAAAAGGAAATGTAAAAAAGTGTCTGCAGGTTCCAAGTCTGTTTTAAGTTTTTGGCTTATAAGTCAGGAACTATTGACGCACAAACGATGGGGTTTGATGCACTAACGAGCACAAACGATTCACTAACGAACGAAAATAATTTCGTCGTTTTTGCTTAACCTTGGGGCGAAGAGTTCACGCTGGCTCCCTACCAGTTTTTCATTCAAATCTCCGGAACTAATAATGCACAAACGATGAGATTTCGTATAGAGACGAGCAGGAACGACGCTCTAACGAACGACACTAGTCGCATCGTTTGTGCTTCACATGCGGGAGAAATGCAAGCATTTTATTTCCAAAGAAATATCGAAAATTCGTATCCAGGTTCCTACTCTGTTTTAACTTTTTGACTTATAAGTCGGGAAGTATTAATGCTCAAACGATGGGTTTTGATGCACAAGCGAGCACAAGCGATGCACTGACGAATGACACTATATTCATTATTTGTTCTTGCAATCGGTGGGCAGATGAAGTTGTCCTCAATACCAGTTTTTCCGTTATATCTCTGGAACTAATAAAGTACAAACGATGGCGTGTCATGCACAAACGAGCACAAACGATGCGATAACGAAAGACACTATTTTCATTGTTTGTGCTTGACGTCGCGGGGCCAGCTTGAACTTTGCCACCCTACCAGTTTTTGGCTTATATCTACGGAATTATTAAAGGATAAACGATGGGGTTTTGTGCACAAACGAACACAAACAAAGCACTAAACAAACACACTAATCTGATCATTTGTGCTCCAGGTCGGGGGCCAAGTTCACGCACCTTTAAAACTGTCCTTTGTACTGAAACTTGTTGCATATTTTCCCAAACGTGTCCCGAATTTAGAAAATCTGAAACATTCCTGTGTTATTATTCAAGATCTTCCTTTATTCTGAAGATTGGTGCAAGTGATGCACCTAAGGTTATTACCTTATGTGTAAGTAATTTTTTTTCATTAGTGTTTTAAATTCTGGAAACACTTTTGTATCTCCATATGTCATTTATTCATAGCTTAACTTACGCTGATAACATAAGGATACATATTCTGTATGCCTATATTTAAAGAGCTTCACTAGAGTTGCCCGAATTAGCAAATAGCATTTTCTCTGGTTTTCAAATCCAAGGTTCGATAAAGTATTTCAAATTCTGAATAATAACGCATACATTTTCTCACAAAATATGTTATTTTTTTCAAAATATTACTTTCCGTTTAGTATTGTAACTTCTAAGACAA
This sequence comes from Thermobia domestica, assembly GCF_964235325.1. NCBI lineage: Eukaryota > Metazoa > Arthropoda > Insecta > Zygentoma > Lepismatidae > Thermobia > Thermobia domestica. The sequence goes on from NC_137460.1 coordinate 134,434,348, forward strand.
ATTATCAGTTCATTTTAGATTTCGAATTTATTTATTTTTAAACAGATGGTTTTGAACTGGTCGCTATGAAGCTTGTTGTCCACTTTGTTTTCATTGTATGTTATTGTTGATAAATGGATGATAATACGTTTCCAGGCAACATATTCTTACTTTGTAAGTGTAATAAGAGTAATTCTTGTTAATATTTTTTTATGGTGTATAGATTTTTTGTTGCATCTTAAAGGTATTTTTTATTCTTAAAGGTGTATGGATTGTCACCGTATGATGTACCTTTAAAGGGAGGAATAGGAGCATTTTTTTATGGAGAAACTATTTCACATCCAAAGAAATTTTACACTTGGCAAATAATAAATGAACTAGAAGTAGACGAAAATATCCGGTCTCTTCCTATTGAATCGCGTAAGTGCAGATTCCCAGAGGAGAATCAGGAGATGTGGGCCTTTAAGTATTACAGTTATTCCGCATGCATTGCGCAGTGCAGGGTTGAGAAGAAGATGGAAATGTGCAATTGCACGGATGCAATTTTAGGATATGAAACAGGTAATAGTACCTACAATGGAAAAATAATACATTCATTGCATACATAAAAATTACCTTTCGTTATTGATACATTTTAAAAGTTTTTAAAATACATTCATATATCGCAATAATTAGGTAATATTATTTAAAAAAATAAATACTAGTAATAATTTTAATAATTTTGTTAAATACAGAATTTCAGTAACATTTCATTACATAGTAATGGGTAAATTCTCGGGAAAACATTTTTCGGGAATATTCCCAAAAATCGGAATATTCCGCGAATTTATGTGTAAACGAAAGAAAAGTGCATTCTATTATTATATTGATTTAAAAATAACATTCCTTTTTTTCTTAGAGTATATTTATTACTTTTCTCTCCAGAGGATTCTTTAAAATGTATATTCTGAAGGGTATTATGTTATTTTATTATAGTTAGAAAATACCCATAAATGTATATTTACTTACAATATGTTTTGTCCGAGTAAACGTGTTGAAAATCATTTGGTATAGATAGTCCACATACTTTTACACTGCTAAACAGTTTAAATTTACACGTAAGTGTAATTTCTAGACTTGACCCTGTTACTGATATTATACATAAATTAAATTTTTAAATGTTATAAACAAATTAAGTTAGGTAACTGCCAGAAAGCACATGTCTTACAATTTTATCAACATTTGCGCATACATATTATGTCCACAATATTTGCAAAATACTGATTTATCTTTAGAATTGCCACACACGACCTTTCTTCCAACCCATATCTCGAAATTTCGTGCATAAATTTACATGTAAGAGAAGCCTGAGTACCTATTCAGAAGCTCTGAGTCAGAGACAGTATACAGACAACGTCTATTACTAACGATGATTCGGAGTGTATGGATAGTATTTACCTTTATCTCAACAGTATTTCTAGATTACTTTACTGACTTGTTCCTTTTCATTTATAAATTAGTGTTTTTCTACTTTCTAATACAATTGGAAATGGAAATTTAAAAATCATATTATTAACTGTTATATAAAGTAGAGTCAACGAGTTATAGTATTTTAACCCCAAATTATTTAAAACTTAGTAGTAAATGAAAATAAATGAAAATACAGTAATTACGGATTCAGTTCTTACAATTTAGAAATAAAGTAAAGAAATGAAAGTAATTTTTCCCCGGAATTTGTATGCCAGGGAAAAAACCCGGGAATATTCCAAATATTTATTATCCTTCCCACCGGGAATATTTCCACTGCCCCTCACTATCATTACATGTATGAAAACGCTGAATATAGAATTTACTACAACTCAATAGAGTTAGAAATAAACAGAATTTTCTTATACATGCATAAAATATGTCACATCGTAAAAATAATATAAAGTATCCTGACATGTTATGCGGGACGCTTCCCAACATTACTCTATATGTTCGAGTTTTTGTATTCTCTTAATGAAATTGAATTACTATTAACATTTAATATTATCTGTATGTAATAATATTAATTGTTTTCCTTCTAAGGCGATACAGTGAATTTTTGCCAGCCATAAAGTAAATAAAACTATTTTGTTTGGTACCTGCAGATATACATTTTGTGAGATATCTGCACCTGTCAAGTTGTTGCTTACGCTTGATCTATTCTTAAAAAATAGACGTTTTACAATAAACTATTGTATGTAGTACAGTTTTTGTATTTTTCTCAAAATTTGTATTTTCTGACGTGTATCGTTTTAGAAAAAAACAATTCATATATCTAGCATGTCATAAATCGCTCAACGCTATATATTTATATACTAATTACCGTATTAGATGTCCAATTTCTTGTTCTAAATTCGAACTTACGTTAAAAGACTTTTAAAATTAACTTACCCAAATTATTCTGAGATATTATGTCAGGATTATTTATGTCTTAGATGTAGAGAATTTTGCTGTCTAGAGTTCAAAATAAACTTCAGTTGTGTTTATTTGATTAATTAAAGCACAAAATGTAATCGCTGCCTAACATAGTGAAATCGTGTTTTTGTCTTTCTTAAAACTTAGTAAATATAAGCAAAATGCTCAAACTAGTTTTTGACTTTTCTCCTGCTAACGCACCTCTCTCTCTCTCTCTCTCTTTCTCTGTCTGTCTGTCAACTCATTTAGTACATTCATCCAAGTTTTACTACGGCAAAATCACAATTCTATCCGTACCTACATTTTATCGCAAACCGAAGCTGGGAATGAACGGTAGACAAAATATACGTACCGTAAAAAGACAGAAAAAGGTGTATATGATTAACTGAAGCATATATATATTAACGAATAAAAATTATCCTACGACATATATAACAAAACCTGATTAAAGTGTGCAAAAAGTACAATGATACCGAATATGATTTACACAAATTAAAAGGGCATCAAACGATCACAAATGAACAAACAACTTTTACGGAGTGTCATTTATGATCATGTCAACCTCTTATTTCATTTTTATGTTTCTTTCAATGAAAGGTGGCTAGGTGGCTCAATTAGTCTTCGACCGGTCAGTTGGTTTGCTGCTGGTACCGCTCGGGTCCTGGCGTCCAGTCCAAATTGGAGGTAAAAGGGGTCCACAGAAAATATCGTGTTTTCGAGCCAGAGTAGTTTTAGGAGTTGCGTCAGCTGACCCAAGGATCCGCTATAACCTTCTACTGACGGTGCTTACCAATTGTCCACACTAATGTAATTCTTTTATGATTTAACGACATGGGACTCACTTCTTTCATAGAACTACGAGCTTCAGTACACTAGCAATATAGCATTTAACTACAGCTCACTCCGATGTAATTATAAAGTTACTTTTAATCCTCGACCCAAAAAGAGTGAGGGGAGACAACTTTCGATAATACAAGTGCACGAATTAACTTAAGTAGCACACTCAGCCTACATTAATGGTTGGCGGACTCACTGAGGTCGTGCGTCCTCGTAGACTCTAGAACGACTGGAGTTTTCCTTACCCAAACACAGCTTACATATCACGAGTTTTTCTTTAGGAGCAAAGACGTTGACCTATCAGCGCCCTTTTACTGCAGTGCGTAGATGGAAATGCGAGCGTGCTGAAAGTTAGGGACAAGAAAACAGTCTCCAAGCATGTTACTATCACGTGAACAAAGGCTCCGTTTTTCGACCATATATGGCCGTAGAATCGAAGTGAGGCTCACCAACACAAATGCACAAAATACCAAACTGATGAAGAAGACTTCGAGATTGTTCCTCTATATACGAAACTGGGTTAATAAAGTTTTTAAATTAACAGTGTCTTTTCCCATGTCTTTTTAAATTCGAAAAATGATCTTCGGGTCGATGATAATAGTTTTATTTATTGCAGAATTAGGGCTGTTTTAAATCTAATTTGGTTAGGTAGAAGAATATGTCAAAATGTTTTTATGTTTTTTTGTTCTTAGTTTACCTTAGAGGTAAATGCAATATTGAGAAACTTAATTAATTCTCCATGAAAATTGTCTTAATACAAGTGCAGTAATTTACTTGAATTAACTATAAATTTGGTTATTTAATAATCAAAATTCTCTTCTTTTCGTTTTATCTACAATCATTTCCTTTTGTTTTATTTGCTTGAAGTAGGTGATAATTCTCTTCAATTCTGGCAGCATTAGAAAAGGAATAATAGATAATAGCTTCATACTGATGCTTCATTCCTTTTCGGGTAGAGCACCTTCAAACATCAAAAACATGAAACTCTGCTTTGCAGGTGTTTAAGCAAGACAGTGGAAATGAAATCAAACCCAACAACTGATTTTAGCTCACCGAAGTGAAACTCATGAGAGGTCGTTTGTCATTCTCAACAAATTACTTTTGCCGGTTGTTTGCAGATATTCCCTTTCATGGGTAGTCGCATTTAAATGTGTATTACAACAGGGAGGTATAATGTATTTTTTAAAAACTTGTCCGTACATATTTTCAAAGAAGTCCAAGATTCCCAATTAGATGAATATAATGTGGACAGTAAATTTATTATCTCTGGGATACATGTATAGGTATAAGTTCAAAGCAGTCAATATTAAGATGCAGTTGGAGCATCAATGTTTGAGCTAGCCTGATCAACTGATTTGCGTGCAAAGAGTGATCATCAGTTTTGAAATATTCCACTTGGATGAAGTAGTTACAGCTATCTATTAATTAACAGTGCATATTGTGTAATTTGTCAGTTTATCATTCTGATCAGCAGCGAGGTTACTTGAGAAGTTGATCCACAGCTTAACGTGGGATATGAACCACATGAGCTTCCACTGGAACTCGGTTCCACTCCTCCTGCATCAAAGATCAAGCGGCCTCAATGCTGTCAATCAATTGGCCTCAGTGGAGTTAACGCACATTTGAGGTGAGAATCAAAGCGTGTTTAAGTACTTAATTTGCATTTCCCTGTAGTTAGAGAGTGACTTCAGAACATCTGCAACCATATATTCACCTCTTGATACACGTTTCCGAATTTACACAGTAGACCAGTATGTTTATTTCTAACAATTTACAGTATTCACACATCGTTTCATTCTTTCCATTTCCATTTAGTTTGCTATAATCGTGATGTGGTTTTGACTTACTCTCCGGAAAGCAGTATAGGTTTTTGAGATCATAGGTGAAGGTTATTTCATGTCTAGGTATGTATAATCTAACATCGCAGCACTTCACCAATCCTCGAAGTAATTGTTCTGTGCGGTGAAATAACGAATATTCATAACTATCAGTATTTTGTAATAATAATGCCAATATTATGAATTTTTCATTTCCTTATGCCAGTGTTTCCCTACTAGTGTCACGTTGTCTCATATGATGTGTCGCATTCACCTCTAAACCATAAAGCAAATATCAAGTACCTGTGTCGTGCTTTGGGCGTTTACATAAGAATGTTATCAGTCAAATCTTTATCTTACAATAGAGAAAGTATTTTAGGCTTAAGGTATAAATTCGATCACTAAATAGTAACATGCGTAAGAATGAACGAGCTGTTATTACAGGTAGTCCGAAAAAACGAAGTAAGCAGGATAATTTGTGTGAGTAGTACATGATTCAGAAAATTACTGTATTTGAAAGGTGCTATATTTATGCCATTCATGACACTGGTATTAATACAGCCAATTGTGTAAACACTGCATCTCAAATAATTCCGTGCTTTAAAGAAATACACCAATTCCGTGTTGAATCAAAAAGGTACTTCTTTAATAGGTGGGCTATCAAATATTAGAGATTGTATATGTAGCTGGTTCGACCATTTGCCAGAAGTAATGGACGAAATGCGTTCCTTGGTGAAACGTAATAACCAATCGCATTAATAAATAATAATAAAGTATGTGCAATGATTCTCTGCAATAGTAAATGTTCTTATTAGGTGAGATTTATGTCAACTGCAGAAGCAAAACGCTCCGCCGCTTACTTATCATGAAAAGAAAGATGAACGGTTAAGATGGTGGCATGTGAGAAAAAGGCGTACATCTTTTTTGTTGTGATTTCTCACTTCGTTTGACTTTGTATGTGAACGTGACGTTTTACATGTGTCTATACGAATGTTACTAATTGGCGCTATAATCGTAAACTGATGACTCACTCACTGAACAAAAAGGCTAACAATCAATGCAGACTGATATCATACGAAAGTTGCGTTGTCATGACACTGTTTTCATATGTGGTAGCGACGCATTTAACATTGTAAGTCTCCAATGCAAGACATCCTGTCGTCCATCGAAGTCAACGGCGACTACATGGAACGGATAACATATAAAACGATACCTCCTGCAGTGTAGACATATTTCCGTGAAATCTCCTCATACATACGGCACGGTATTACGAGTTACCGCTGCTGAAATGGGCATAGGTTTGTTACCATCTGCGAACAGTCTACGATGTTTCGAAAGTTGAGAAGGGAATGCAGTAGACTTGTGCAACTTAATTAATTGAGTTGATTTTAGTTTAGCGTCCACTTCATCAGCGAGGCTGTATGAGACATGGACCTACTGATTAACGAGGAACATGAGCTCCGCAGGGAACCGAGCAACTAAATTAAGGAAGATATTCGACACACAGAATTAATATATCGACCACACCAGCATGTGGCATTGTGGTATTTCTTGAGCTAGTAAGAGTGCCAAATTTGTTACCACGAAGCTGAAACACACTTTAGTAATTCTACGAATTTTATGCAAATCAAGAAATAATATTGTTTTTGACCCTTGATTTTTGGCAATTTATTTATGAAATGTTTCATATATTAATATTATGCTCCTTTTCTGTAGGTCACCAGAAATTATGTGATGAGAAAGGACTTGAATGTATTGAACGATTGAAAGGTAAATGAATGTATAATTTTGAGTAATCAATATTCCTATTTAAACAAACAAATTCCATCTTGTTCCCTATTGGTTACTTTGGTAAGTAAATGCTAGGTTGGCAAATATATATATGCTGAGACGTAAGAAACTAAAGTCACACATGAAGTGGTTGATAACAACTAAACATAAGTGGATAACCTAAGAGAAAACTGTGAAACAAATCGTGGTCGAAAGGAGAAAATCTCCACATTTTGAGGGAAAGCACACACTGACTAAGGTAGGTAAAAAATTACAAGTATTTGACTTCGACTAGTAAAGGCTCCCAAATTTTGTAGTTGGTAATAGATAGTTAATGTGAAAAAAATACTATTGTTGGTTAATATCGTAAGAGGCGCTGCTGTCAAAACAAAATATGACTATTTTTTACCTCAATTTTGTGGTTATATTATGGAAAACAAGGTTTTAAACTAATGTTGTTGCCTGTATTTGATTACTCAGAAACATTTATGTATTAAAACATTGAACATTTGCACAAAATTAGGCGATGCAGTTTTGAATTAAGAGTACATTCCTAAGAGCTTTTTAATTCATATCTCATATAGCCCGGAACTCACAACGTCAGATTATTAATCTATTTCGGTTTCTGCAGAGCTATCTGAGTTATGTTAAATTAGTTTGAAAAGACGCCTGTGGAAACATCGTGTTACAATTTGTTGAATAGAAACGACAGGACCTCTATAGCCACGGAGGAATGTTTTCCCGGAAAATGACCAACTATCCTTGAACGAAATGCTACACTCTTGGCTTAATAATATTGTTTGCAAACATAAATAAATACGCTGTAAGATGTATATAAAATGTCATGTAATGCATATCTAATAACGTTTCTTATTTCATTGAACATGAACAAATGCAGTAACCTAACTTGGTGCTTGCTGACAATTTGCAGGTAACCACTCAAAATTCTTCATACTAATCGTGTACAATTGCGGTTTGCTGACATGGGCATTGTCATCGTGTATCATGACGGCGAAAGTATCGTTGTTGGCAATGTACAAGAAGTAAATGAGTAAGTATACACCAAGCAGGTGAATGTTGAGTTAATAGGTCAATGTATGGTTCAGGGGGATCAGAATACTGAATGCATGCCACGTGAAAACGCCAGAAATGACTATGGTGCTATCAGATATTTGGAGAGTGTCTTCCTGACAACTTTGGTCCAGTACTTGATTGGGCCTGAATTTCTCCCACATCCTACCACTCATGCATCGAAACTGGAAACAAAAGCTCGCTCATAGCTAAGTGGTTAGCGCTTTTGACGTTTCAGTCACGGGTTCTATTCCCAGCGGGAACTCATGGGGTTCGGGTTTCACGTAAGTTGCAGGTCCAAATCTCATGTTCCCTCACTAAGAAAATGGAAGCAAAACGGAAATCTATTCAACTCAGCTAACTTTAAAATTAATCGTTTAATTACGCTGCAAGTCACCTGGGGCACAACCTATGTGTTTCCAAGCTGACACGCTGCTTGGACGTCCTGCAAGATTTATGCTGTCAGTTGATGCACTACTGGTTATCTGTTTTCCTGGATGAGTCTCCCAATATGTCACCGGTCACTGTCCCTCAGCGCACAGGGCTGTCGCTACTTTGTTCTTGATAGGATAAAATGTTGCCCAAACTTTAAACCACGGTCCATTCTTGACTCTGTAGTTATGATGATTCCATACCAAATCTCATACCCCATTAATCCAGCAGTGACTTTCCATCCCACGCTCAAACTTCGATAATTCCTTTCCAGTTGTTATTACTACTATATACGACGTTTCACTCACTGCATTCATAAACGTTCAATTGACAATACTGAAAGTGAATGAGTTCTACACTGCTACCCCATGAACCCTGGCACGTCCGTATACATACATACATACATACATACATACATACATATATATATATATATATATATATATATATATATATATATATATATATATATATATATATATATATATACCAAGGTCTATAGTAAGTTAGCTTGCAATGTATGGTAGAAAAATCATTTATTCAAAATATTTTTGTAATTATTATCATAATAATCATAAATATTACTTTATTATTACCTACTTAATATAGGTTTTGCTTTGACGTTAAAGTTCGCCACAACTTTGATTTATGTTATTAACAATAATATTAGATAGGAATTGAAAATTATGTATCTAGTTGGAAAATAATATATTTAATAGTGAAAATGAATTAACGTTTGTAACTCTATACATCTTCTGTATACAAATAACGATACTTTACTCGTAACGAAACTTGTCTTGCATTTCTTTTACAGAAAAACTGCAAATATTGGTTTCTGAGGATGAAACACGAAATGGTCTATACTGTAATTGTAAATTACTTTGTTCACAAGTCTTTTCAACAAACAAATTTGGGATAGTGTAAGTGTTGGTATTACCGGTATCTTTCCGCTAAGACTATTTCTAGTAATTTTAATATAGTATACACATATTATATAGTTTCTGTTTAGGATATTATTACATTTTAAATAAATGATAGGGTATAGGCTATTTGAAACAATAATTTACTTTAAAGTTCTATAAATAGTAATCGAACGGTTAACATTTGAAACTAATGTAAAAATCATCATTTTTTTCTTGCATAACCCTCTGCGAGCACGGGATCATAGTTTTCTACTCAAAAAAGAAATAATTTCAAGCCAGTACATTGTATATTTTAATTATGAATCTCAGTGTGTATCACAGTAAATGAAGGTATATGAAGGTACATGAATCGGAATGCAATTGATGGTTTACTGTCCACAAACCGCTACAAACAGTGAGACTTTCCATATTATGTCGTTATTGTATTCTACATGGAATATGAAAACGAAGGAAAGAACTGTTAACAAATTGATGTGATATCGTAAGATTCAAATGAGGAAAATAGCACATACTTAAAGAAATCTTCTAGACGTATAAAGCATTTAAATGAGTACAGAAAGGGAGCTACCTTAATTGAAGTCGTGTACTGTCTTAAACTTTGGGAATAATCCTATCCTAATTCGTATGCGAATGATCCTTTTTAATGAAGCCGAAGGATAATAATATTTCGAAAAAAAAAAGTTAGCATAAACATTGGAAAGCACTTCACAGTAATGATATTTCGTAAACAAAATGTTAGCACAACGATGCATAAAAATTGTTTACACCAAGTTCACCTTATTACAGAAATAACTGTGTCAAATCGCAAAATGCAACACAATCTTTTTCCAAATATTTTTTTTTTGTATCACGCAAATCTAATAAGATTTGGAAATCTGGGACAAGAAAACTGATTATAAATGATTGATTTGAATCTAAATTATATTATTACGGAGGTGTAAATTTGTTATAGTTGTAAAGAAAATATCAGTAAAATGTCTCAAGAAGTTTTTCCATGGCCTAAAGCCGAACGCATCAAAAGGCTGATTCCTACAAGTTGTTAGTGCCGAATGGTTTCTATTTTGAGGTACTCTTTTGTTCGTAAAATAGGTTGAAAAGTTGATTAATTGTGACCACTCCATGAGTCTAATATAAAAATGGACTTTGCGTTAGACGCTGGGACGAAAAACCTCTTGAAACCATGATATCGCAAGATCTGATGTTAATTTTCTCGAATTTGAAGCTTTCTCGAAGACATTTTCAGATTAATAGACGTTGTTTTAGACTATAGGGCCAAATGTTACGTTCTTTTCCTGCAAAATAATTAACGAAGGTGATAGCACTATTTTCAGAAATTAAAGGTTGTATTGTGTAACTGTGAGTCATAGATTTATTGACTGTACCGCACTTTCTACAGTTTGTATCTCTGTAAACGCTATAGTGAGAGATGCAGAGACTCACTTTAATCAAGCATCCCATTAAAATGAGTACAGAAAGGGGTTTCAAATAGGTCTGTAACCTCCTCGCAGCAATCTCTGCCAATTAAAATTGTTCTTGGCTAACTAATGAAATCTGAAATGCATTCAATGTAATATCTTTTTCCCACCCATAACTTGACAACGTTATTTCATTGGTAACGTAATTCTTATTAATATTCAAAAACAAGTATTGCTCTACACTCGTAATCATTAAGGATGTTCAAGTTTTAAATACTGAAGATATTAGCTGCATTAAGATTTTTTAAAAAAATTAAATATCACTATTAAAATTATTATTAAATTGCGTGTATTAAAGGTCCGTTAAAAATTCTAGATTTTTGAAATGAACATTCGTAACTCAGAGAAACAAAGTTCGAATTTTAATTTCTTGTCTTGTGAAAAATGCATTAATGCATTTTTTTACAATGCCTCAAAATTGTTTCCATTTCATTTCCATCGATTTTTTAAATAATATGTACAAAATAAATAAATAAATTATATACCATATTATTTATTTCAATCAGCAGACAATATCCAATGCATTTTGTAATCTATAGTCAAACATTATAGAAAGATTGGCACAAGAGAAGTGTCAGATAATATCTCGAGTTCTTATAATCTTAAACAAATTTTTAAATTTACACCACTAGTCACTTAAAGAACGATCAAAAAATTATTTGTCAAATCCAAAAAGAGCTGATAAAAATTAACTAGTTTTCAGGATTCCACTTCGTCGTAATCAAATTCAACGATGGACGACATAATGCAGGGGTTTGCTAGAATTATCTTCAATCCTTAATGCTTGGCATAGCTACAGTAAATTATTTTTCTTTCTTTCTTCACAGTCATAATTTCAAAGGAATTGCTTCCCAAACTTATCGAATTTTTCTACTTGTCCAACTAACGTTCTGTTTGCCTTCTGTTTACTGAAGAATCGACTATCCTTAAATTAAGGACATATTGCACTCAGTGAGTGCATACCGCGTGCGTGGGTTTTCTCGGGGTTCTCCCGTTTCCTCCCACTTTCTTCATTCCACCATTTCATTCATCACTCATCATCACCGTCTCCTTTAGCCTAACCGGAATAACCGTGGGACGTAAAACTTAAAGATTTAATTTTATTTTTTCAGTGAGTGCATAGGAGACAATTTCCTGTAAGACAGAAAGAATTACCATTCTTTTTATTTTGGTACTTTTGTGGTTTAGTCCTTCCGTTTGCCACATTCCCTAAAAACCTTTGGGTCTAAAAGTTTCTGACAATCACCGGCCAACCAACCTAGCCAGACCGAGCATGCCTTCATAAATGCTAAACAAAGGAATGCCCAATTTAACATGAAAATCCTATTTAATATGATTTAATTGGAATTTTGAAATTTAATTTTGAAAGTTCTCTTAGTACCTTGTAAGATATATAAAAATGAAAAAGAAAAAGTGGCCGGTTTATGTAATGCTAGTATCTACATGCAACTAAGTATATTACATTTACTATTTAGGTTCTATATTATTATTATTATTATTATTATTATTATTATTATTATTATTATTTTCCCAGATCAAATAAGGACACTGCGCAAGTTGGAGAAAAGTTTGAAGTAAGTGTAATGTACAGTGTACCAAAAACAAGAACACGAATGAAGGTTCTTCGAAGTCTAGTCGACATTACAGGTAATTTATACAAATTAGGTAATATGTTTCTCAGCGCTAGGCACTTGTCACCATTTTAGTCCGTTTTTTGTGTAATATGGCATCCGTAGTCGATTACACTACCCAGCGTAGTTGGCAAGAAATAGAGGAAAGCAGAACTATTGAAAGCGGCCAGGAAGCATTATGTTAAATAGCGTCTCATGCAAATAACAGTTTGTACCACCTGGTTATATTTTGTTAATGTTAATAGTTAATTAAATACACAAATACACATTATATATAAACGTGTAAATTAGAATAAGGCCATTTAACGGTAGAAATATAGGCTTGAATAATATTTAATTAATAAGAACGTGTTTAACTTATTAGTTTTATCTGTGTGTATATTGTACATTTATTTCCTGTAATGCATTTACTATCATATTCAGCATAAACTTTGTCTTTCATTCTTTAATCATACCTATGTAGAATAACAAGCTTACATTACAGATAGAGCCATCTCATTTGTCTGTATGCAATTCCAATGAAACTTCGGCTTTTGGCTCTAGGAGCGTGAGAGGGGATTCATTGATTTCCAACCATTTAAACTTCCTCTTCTTTAGTTTGTAATTCTTTCTTAAATAGCTCTTTCTGGGAGAAAAGTAGGTGTCCGTACTGGAAAAATCATAATTGAGACTGAGTAGCTTTCCGTATATCTAGAATTGACCTTAGGGGGTCAGTAAAATACTGGCCGTTAAACCAAGACATAACACTTTTACAAATTGTTGAATACATTAATGATGAGATGAAGATGCCAATGGTAATGTACTCAGTAACTATTACTTTGCAAGACTCAGTTGATTGATTTCGACTCAGAAGCATAAGTTCTCTGATGGGGGACTTCTCTCCTTTAAAACAGGATTGGTAGCGTATAGCAATAATAAGATTTACTTTGAATTAAGAGCGTTATATTAGAGAAATTTGGAGATTTCAGATACTAATTTTACTCTTGGTATGATAATGCTCTTCTGTTTTTGAGAGTATTTAAGCTCGGAAAAGAGACTGTTTTTTGACGAATCCCGTGGTTCTGCACATCGACAAACAAAATATATAAAGAAGCTGGTGTGAAATACTGCAGTATACATTACATAGCACATAATACAATACTCGGCATGTAAAATTCGCGGCATAGAAATCGTTACACAAATTCTAAGTTCAAATTAATAACAAACTCGTTCCCCGTTTTATTATGCATCCAGAAATACATGTTTCAATCGATTAGCGGGTTCTAGTATTCAATCAAACTCTCCCCCCTCCTCCACCTCTCCTTGTCTAAACCAGAGTGTGTGAGGTACTACACTCTTTCCATGCAACTAAAAGGAAACAGGAATCAAGTTTACAACGTTACAGATTTTAATCAGTCTTCTCCATTCGTTTGTTCTGAAATATTTTAAGACCCTAATTTAAAAAAAAAAAAGTCACACAATGTTCAGATGATTACGAAGGCAGAGAAAGGTCTTGAGAACTGATGAATTAAGAATTTTAAAAAAAACTGAAGCTACCGAGACGGGGTTCGAAGCAGGAACCTTGGAGTTATCAAACCTTGACTTTATCCATTCTACTACGGAGAACTCTATGCACTCGTTCACATACGTTTCATTTAGCTGCGTTGAAAGCTAACTTAATGGAATATTCCAAAAGTTGAATCGGTTGATGCGCCGTTCAGATAGACGTAAGCCTGTTGTAACTTAGTTACAATGTATCGTGGCGGACATAAGTCATTGATCAGGTAATGGCGACTGCTTTGGAACAAATGCTGAGTATGAGAATTAAATCACTCATATCTGTGGTTTGGGGTGGAGAAGAAACAAATATTTCAACCAAAGGTTTAAGAACAACTGAAGGTATTAATATAAACTTTAACGAAGATTATTCATATATATCATCATAAAAGAAATACGAAAGATGTTCTGAAACGAAGAAATATAACAGACAGCTTTGCAAGCCGAGACAAAGAAACCTAAAGCAACGAGACTAAAGACGAATTATTTACGTCATAGTGATCGTGGTTCAGCAGTAAAGGAGCTGGATTTGTAATCTGGAGGTTCGTGGCTCGAATCAACGTCGGGCATTTTTTTTACTTTAGGATTTTTGATGGCAATTGATCTACGATGACACACGATTTATTGTATTCAGATATTTGCATACTCGGATGTTTCAATAGTTGAACTATCAAATCTTCACGAATAATAATAGTAATGATAAAAACTAAAAATAATTATTATTATCTCGTAGAAGATTAACAGCTAGAAGCTAATTATCGCTCAGGTCATACCATTACAAACAGAAAGTGACGTTTGGCAAGAATAGTTTGGTTTTGATTAATGTTGCCAACGACAAGAGAAAATTTTCATCTCGTTCCTAAAACAAACAATTATCGTCTCGCTTTGAAGATGAGAATCGAGACGAGACGAAAAGTATCGTAAACATTTCTCGTCTTGTCTCGATTCTGGAAATAGTGTATGTCCATTCTTGAAGTAACAATTGCTCTGTAGACTGAATCGTATATGTTTTTACTCAGTTTGTATTTCAGAGCTCACTGAATTATCTCTGTGTAGGTATTTTTGTAGCAAAGCTTTTATAATTACCTTTGCATACCCTAAAAATTAGTTCATTATATGCTTAACTGTTGAGTGATATTCAGTTATTTTTATTACAATTATTTTCCTTAAAACATAGAGTAGAATACTTTCTACATGAAACTTTAATTGAAAGCTTTGTTTAAAATGTGGATAGTTGCAGAGATGTAACTTGAAGGTCGTAACCAATTCTCATAAGTCTCTATTTTTAAGTAAGTTTTGCCAAGTTTTACTGCATCTTTAAAACTTTTTTACCGTTATTTTATTATTATTATCATTATTATTAATTATTATTATTATTATTTATTATTATTATTATTGTTATTATTATTATTATTATTATTATTATTATTATTATTATTATTATTATTATTATTATTATTATTATTATTATTATTACTGAAGTGTTTTTAATTTAATGGTTCACATTGTTACACCCAGCTTTCGCCTAGTGGTCATTGTGCTGAACAAACAAACTGCGTGTAGGTTTTCTCCGGGTTCCGCTTACTCCCACTTTCTTTATTCCAATCTTTCTTTCATTCTCATCATCGACGTCTTCTCTAGCTTAGCCGGCATAACCATTACTTAAAAACAAATTTTCTTACGGTTCTTGTGAGCTCTGTATCCCTACTTTGTACATGAAATTTGCCTCGAAACTTTTCGTTTTTACATTTTGCTAGTTGTAGGGACGTATGCAGAGGGTATGTCCTGATGATCCTGACAGTTCTCACAAATCCCGGCTATTTTGTCACTTCTACCTAAACCTACTGGCGATTTTTACAGATTTTAATACAATGTGTCCTTCTACAGATTTGTCTTCATTATTATTATTAATATTATGTGTAAAAGACATTGGATTATGCGTTCTATTGATATTTTAACAAAATATATAAACAAATATAAAGAAAAAAATAGATCCTATTTACCAATTTTTGTTGAACGAATATATGGAACGTGTTGAAAATGGCGAACAAAAATATTATTATTATTTTTAGGAAGAGTGGAAGAACTTAATGACAATTCCACAATGACGTTTCAGACCAATTTATGACTTATATTAGATCAATATTAGACCAATTTATGACAGAACGATGACTCGTTTGTATTCATGAATTGTTTGCGAAATACGAGAATTTTTCAGACAGTAAAAATCGAGATTGTAAACTGTGACGTCGTGTAGTTGGTTTTACCCTTTTGAAGATATTCGTTGCAATTCTACATTCTAGGAACGAGAGAAATTGACTATTTTTCATATTATTATACATCAGAAATATCTACATTCTAAATTATATTTTTTTCTGAATATCCTCGGAGGGACTCGAACCGCGGACCCCTAACTCACAAAACGAATGTTCAAACCAGTACCCTAAATCCGTTATTTTAAGTAAGAGACAAGAAACACCAGCAAATATAAAATCCAGCGTGATCCAGTTCGACCCATAGCCCACCGGGACCCACAACCCATCGTGGCACTATGCCCCACCACCCACTATGACCCACTCCGGCCCATCCACCATGAACCACTGACCCACAAAAACACATCGTCATCAACTGTGACATGATCCATGGCCTCTTTACCGTCTAAGGTATTTACACTTATATAACAATCAGGTTGTGAAATTCTAAATAATCGGAGTTTTAATTTCTATCGTCAATTGCTCAATCACTGCTCTGTTATACTAACGATGGATCTTACCTTTACGATATAAAATGGTAAAGTGTTTGTCATGGGTAAAATTACGATGAATTTCAATTAAATCATAATGGTCTAATTATCTCGTTGTTGAATTATTGAACCTTTTCAGTGGAAAAACGGATGGCATTTTTAAAGTCAGAATTCAAGATCTGTATACCAACGATTACAAATTTTTGTGTATATTTTTCTCATAACTTTATGGGTTGATTGCTTGTGCTTTAAGCACATCATATAATAAAGAAGCTTCAGCAATTATTATATTAGAAAACGCATGGTAAACAGGGGCGGATCCAGGGAAGCAATCGACCCTCAAAAGAGGAAACTTACTTATTTTGTATATAAATAAAACACAGATTTCGGAGCTCTTATAAGTAGCTCTAAATCGCAGTATTACAACCCATCGCCCCCGCAGGAGTGCGTCCCGGATCCGCCCCTGATGGTATGCATATATGGATATAAGATGCGAAGCACTGTATTGTTCGCGTCTCAACTAATATCGATTGTTTTCGATTATTTTTACAATCTAACCCCATCAAGGAGAAGGTTAAAAAGTGTTAGGGGACGTTCTGTTCATTTTCAATAAAGATATAATATACTGAATTTCATCTCCGTAAGTTGAACTGCTTGTAAGATATTCTGTTTTTTCGCAATAATTCTTATCACCATTATACCTTAGGATATTATAATGAAAACAATATAAAATCCACGTTTGAATAAGGCCTAACTATATACCAAAAGTCATTTCATTTAACTGCAATCTGGCCGTAATGATTAGGCACACATAGTTACTTCATTTTTATATAATAATTTATATATTGCATTGATTCAAAAATATATTTTTTCCTGTAGTTATCTCCTCTAAAAAATTCATGGTCTCGAAATCCAAGTAGTGGTATATATGTCCTATTGCTATTATTAGAAATACAAATATTAATATCCAAGAATGGCTCAAGTTCTTTTTTCACCTAGAGATACTGATGTCAGATATGTAAACAGAAACAAATGAAAAAGGGGAATGGAGGCCTAGAAAGTAAAACGTAGACAAATTCATCAGTGTTCAAGAGCATATCTTTAAATCTAGCTCGACCCTACTCGTAGGAGGTGGTTAGTTGCAGTTTTCAATTTCTAGTCACGTACCATATATAAATACACCAGAAATTTAAAAAAACCTTTTACTGGCTGTCTTTCGTGGCTGTGTGTGCAAGCGAAGTGCACTATTAATTATAATCGGCGTGGGTTCAAACCAGGTCCAAGAATTTTTTTTCTATTTTTATATAAAATAATACTGAAAAAGTTATTTACTTTCGTTACGTATGCAGTTTTCCTGTACAATTCCACTGTATAAGAAGAATAAGAAGAAAAAGAAGAAGAAGTGGTAGTAGTTGTTGTTTTTGTAGTAGTAGTAGTAGTAGGAACAGATTAGAACCCCTGCAGGGCTCGTCTTGTTCCACCTTGACTGCCATTATATAAATTTAGCATCAACTGCTTTTTCAATTTTCTTCTTCAATCCAAACAAAGTGACAATTTTCTTTTATTACAACACAATACATACACCAGGTTTGGACCAGGCCAGCAACCAGCCACAGTGGTTTAGAGGGGCCATGAATATGTCAGATATGTTAGAGGGGAACAACTGATTAAAATTCTCTTACACATATCCAAATTGTGTTTTCTAGGTTGAGGTCTGGAGATACCACGAAAAGTTTAAGGGTCCTGGCACTCTAGCCCGCCTCTGGTTTGGACAATCGCAAACTGCAACAAATAGTTTTTAGTTTCTATACCTAGAGTTGTGTGTTAAAAAGAAACATGTTGTTCAGAAGAGGCTGTCTGCAATGCAGTGAGCAGGGTGGGTAGGTGCGTTGTGCGTCGCAGTGGATCGCAGTGGGTCATGTTGGTTGGTGGGTCGCAGTGGGTTACATGCTGTTGACCCACGACACACTGACACTCAGAAAACTGGACCCACTTGATCCACTGACCCACTCCAACACTGATTGGCACTTTTCAGAATATCCGTACATATTTTGGTAAAGTTTCAAACGATATGTAGTTGTTTCGTTTTAGGTTAAAGTATGAGTCTGCTGTTTCACTATAGTATGGAATTACGGTTCTCCATGTCTTTTTCAACATATTTTTTATTATGTTGAAAAAATAATACACAACTACAAAAACAACAACTACATTTTACTTTTAGTCTTTTTTTAAAAAAAATAAACTTGAATTCTTTGGACTATAATATTTTATCATGGATGGAAACATTGTTTCATCGTTAATAAAATATTATAATCGAAAACGTTTGCAATTTCCTACAGAGACGAAAACGTTAATGTGCAATAGAAAATACAACTGTTTTTCGATTCGGATTGGTTTGGATTAAAAGCTTGAAAATGAAATCTTTACGCTTAATGTCCACCGGTTATGCCTGTTTTGTTGATGAAGACTATGATTGAAGCAAGTGAATTAAGATTGACGAAATGGTGGAATGAGAATTGGGAGTGTCCAGAGAAAACCCACGAACACGGTGTTCTCCGTCTCAAGCTAATTGCCTTGGGAACGAACCAGTCACCCAACCCATCAGATCAGTAGGCGGGGTATCAATTTCGATTCCCGGTGGGAGAGCCTTTTAAATATTCTATATTCTCGATGTATCTGTGTTCGTGTCCCTGTTGTTCAATGTTACTGGAAATACCTGTAAAACGAGAATAACCGAATATAATAGAGATGAGATACGGAGTTACTTTTAGTCTTTTTTTAAAAAAAATAAACTTGAATTCTTTGGACTATAATATTTTATCATGGATGGAAACAGTGTTTCATCGTTAATAAAATATTATAATCGAAAACGTTTGCAATTTCCTACAGAGACGAGTGTTTCAGAGATTTTAGGGTAGTGGTTTGAGAATTGATTTCGTGAGTTAAGAGTCCGCGGTTCGAGTCTCTCCGAGGATATTCAGAAAAAACATAATTTAGGATGTAGATATTTCTGATGTATAATAACATGAAAAATAGTCAATTTCTCTCGTTCTTACAAGCTAGAGTTCAAAAGACTTCCTCCACATGGGAAAAAATAACAACATGACGTCACAATCTACAATCCGGATTCCTACTGTCTGAAAACTTCGCGTGTTTCGAAAACAATTCATGAATACAAACGAGTCATCCTTCAGGAGCATTATGAATCATAAATTTATCTGAAATGTCATTGTGGAATTATTATTAAGTTCTTCTACTCTTATAGAAATTTTATATATAATATTTTCGTTCGCCATTTTCAGCACATTCCATATATTCGTTCAACAAAAATTGGTAAATAACGAACTATTCTTTTTATATATTTGTATATTTTGTTAAAATATCAATAGAACGCATACATAATCCAATGTCTTTTACACAAAGAAAGTGTATTACTATTTATCGTTATGAAGACAAATCTACTTAGTTTCTCTTAACGCATCCGAAGGTTTGATTTTCATATCGTTCAATAGCTGACACCCTCTTTCCCCCTTTTTTGTTTGTAAAGTATCTCTTACAAGACAATTAATCATTATAGAAGATCCAAAAAAATATTTTTATTTTTTTAAAAAAGTATGCTTATTTGCATTGGAATAGGAGGAAATATTTAGGTCTGAAATATTCAGTAATAATATTATTATTATTATTATTATTATTATTATTATTATTATTAATAATAATAATAATAATAATAATAAATATATAGAAGACAAATTAAAAATGAGGACACATTGTATTCAAATGTGTAAAATCGGCCTTTCTTTTAGGCAGAAGATACAAAATAGCCGGGATTGGAGAGAAGTGTCAGTACCATCAAGATATACTCTCTCTCTACATACGTCCCTACAACTAGCTAATTGTTAAAACGGAAAGTTTCGAGGCAAATTTCATGTATAAAGTAGGGATAAAAAACTGACAAGAGCTGTAAGAAAATGTGGTTTTAAGTATTGGTTATGCCAGCTAAGCTACAGAAGACGTTGTTGATGAGAATGAAAGAAAGATTGGAATAAAGAAAGCGGGAGGAAGCGGAAGCCGGAGAAAACCTACACACAGGGTGTTTGAACAGCACAATGCCCACTACGCGGGAGCTGGGTGTAACAAGGTGAACCATTAAATTAAAAATAATTCAGTAATAATAATAATAATAATAATAATAATAATAATAATAATAATAATAATAATAATAATAATAATAATAATAATAATACCTTCAAGATACACCTCTGCGACTACCCACATTTTAAACAAAAGCTTTCAATTAAAGTTTCATGTAGAAAGTATTCTACTGTATGTTTTAAGGAAAGTAATTGTAATAAAAATAATTGAATATCACTCAACAGTTAGGCGTATAATAAACTATTTTTTAGGATATGCACAGGTAATTATAAAAGATTTGCTACAAAAATACCTACACAGAGATAATTCAGTGAGCTCTTAAATACAAAGTAACAAAAGGCCTATAAGATTCCGTCTACAGAGCAATTGTTACTTAAAGAATGGACATACACTATTTAGAGAATCGAGACAAGACGAGAAATGTTTACGATACTTTTCGTCTCGTCTCGATTCTCATCTCCAAAGCTAGACGATAATTTGAGTTAGCTTTGTCTCGTCTCGAATGTAAAATGTTAATTCTCATTTTTTGTTTGTTTTAGAAACGAGATGATATATTCCTCTTCTCGTGGGCAACATTAAACAAAACCAAAATATTCTTGCCAAATGTCAAGTTTCTGCTTGTAATGGTATGATCTGAGCGATAATTATCTCCTAGCTTTTAATGCTCTACGATATAATAATAATTATAATTAGTTTATTATTATTGCTATGATTATTCATGAAGATTTGATAATTCAAGTAATGAAACATCCGAGTATTCAAATATCTGAATATAATAAAACGTGTGTCATCGTCGATCAAACGCTTTCAAAAATCCTAAAGTAAAAAAATGCCCGATGTTGATTCGAATCACGAACTTCCAGATTACTGATCCAGCGCCATGACCCTTGAACTCGATCACTATGACGTAAATGATTCGTCTTTAGTCTCGTCACTTTATGTTTCTTTGCCTCGGCTTGTAAAGTTGTGTATTATATTTCTTCGTTTCAGAGAGTTTTTCGTATTCCTTTTATGATACGAAAGGTGGAGGAGTTGGATTGAATACTAGAAGCAACTAATGGATTGACACATTTATTTCTGGATGCATAAGAAAATGGGGATTGAGTTTGTTATTAAGTTGGACTTAGAATTTTTGAAGCGATTTCTATGCCGCGATTTGTACCACGACAGCTTCTATAAATATGTTCCGTCTAATAAATTTTATATTCATTGTACCATGCTAAGGTCATCTAAGACTTGTTTTGCACTAATTTACTCAAGTTTATTAAATTTTTCACTTAGATAAAATTCCCCAATTTGACAGATCGTAGTTCAACTTTCTGTCTATCTCACGTACTCACAATTCACACCTATTCGTTGTCTTGGCTTATTTCAGAAAGCCCTTAGGACTTTTGCACCAATCATACCGGAAAATTATTTCACTTTGTTTTCTGGGCTATATGGATTTCCTAAGACGCCTCTGGGTTTCCTCTTCTATCAACAGACACAATTTTGCAACGAAATACTCTTCTCTTATTGGTTCTTATTGCATTCAATTATAGAAACTGCAATGGAAAAGGACCATCATTCGAATCCCTTAACAGTCTTGGATATTGAACGTGCTAACTATATGTCAAATCCTAACTTTTCCTTTTGTACGTGTGCCCTTTATGTAGGAATACTGTATTCTAGCAAGAGACCTCAGAACTTCATCAGGAGATTCTTTATTATTTTCGGCATACTGTTGTTATTTTCAAGCTCAGTCGTCCCGCAATCACTTTCTTCTAATATAACCGGAACACATTCTTCGAGGATCTTCTCACGAGACGTTGCTAGTAACAGAACTTATTTCATATTATTCTTCCTACAAGAGTCATTATGCTTTATGTGTAATTGCTGTGTTCTTCCACAGCAATGCCAATATACAATTGCAAATTATTATTTTCCTCTTAATTTAATTCTTAAGTAGTAAGATTTTTGAATAATACTGTAATTTTATTTTACAAATTTGTAAAAACGAACAAGCAGAAAAGTCATCCTAATCTTAATCTTATAACACAACAAGAAATGACATTCAAATGTTATTTTGACTCTATACTTTTGTCATGGCAGATATATTTTGTTTCATTCTAAGTGACAATAATATGCAAGCTAACATCAGTTCCTTCATATTCTTGGAGTAAACTGCACCTCCAGACGGAGACTTGTTCACGAATTTAAACACTTGTGGTATCAACCTATCATCGGTGAGTTCAACCTATTCCGATGTCGCTTTAGTCGTCAAATGATCTTCCACCATTGTGTTCCTAACGAGCTCATCGGAACACAAAATGGTTGGTATCGTTGAAATAACTCATTAAAGTTCCATGACAGAAATAAACTATCGCTAGAAACACTAATGCACTACACAGATTTATCAACAGTACTACAATAACCTATAGTATTTGTTAAATTCACTGATAGTCCGAAATTCTTAAAATATATAATAGTCGTTTTAAATTAAATAATATTAAGTTTTTGTGAACGGAAACTTACGGTGAAAATTAATAAGGTGGGGGTCTTTCTTTCGTATGTAAGCACTTCTTTCAATTTTTAAATTACCATTTCAGGACATTGCAACCTAAAGTTGAAATTCCTTGACTTATAAAGATGTTCTTGGAATGAAAACAAATTATTTTGTAGTTATGTTCAATTTGTTGGTTTCCTTATTTTCTTCTTTGTTTCCTATATGCTTTTATTTTCGAGCGACGAAAGGATAATATAACATTTGATTATCCTAAAAAAAAGGGGGTTTTGAGATTCCAAGGAAGTTGTATGTTTCATGGTCTGTAGATACCGAGAAAGTGACTTTTCGACATGTGTCTGTTCGTTTGTATGTCCTTTCGCTCCGATATACTTATCAGGAACGTTGTCCAACGTGTCAAGACAAAACTTTTTAAACTGAATGTTTATGTGCTATTCCCAGAGAGGTCTCTCGTAATTTCTTTCTATCAGTAAGGTTGTTTACTAACGGGTGTTTAACAACAACCCCGTAACAACAATAGCAATATTACACTGTCGTATACGTTATTTATCCGGGAAAAATCGAGATATTTTACTCCTGTGTCTGCTTTTTGTAAGAATGATTTCCACATTTTTTTCGGACAATCCTATTGATATCATATAAATAAATATTTCATTGATTGTCTTATAATATTGATAAATAATTTGTTATGAAAAATTTACAAGGAGTAGTTCATTCTTATGGGCGAGTTTTTTGGTCAGAATTTCTCAGAAATCACTCGCGCAATTTTGTATATATTTCATAATTAAATCTTTCATCAACAACCTGATAAAAATACATAATACTTGGGTTGAAAGCTCTGCAAGTGGTAGCTTATTTGTAGGGAAATTTTTCGGACTGATTTACCTAAAAACGACACGAGTAATTGCATTCATATTTAATAAATATAACCTATTCCGTAAATATATTAATATCACGAGTTATATTATGGTTACCACTGCTGTGTAGAAAATGTTCTTGACGCTTTTCGTTTATATGTGTAGACAGTATGCGATTACAAACGAAATGAGCAGCTAATCTCCTTTGTTTATAGCATACATACAGTATTACCAAAGGGGATTTCCCCCTTATCTCCATTGTAATTCGCATACTGTCCACAAAAGTTAATTTTGCTCCGAACTCTACAGACATAATAGACTTGAGAATAGGCATGACTAAGGTATAGGAAGGGGAAACCGAGATGGTATTGTGTACCTCTTTGGATACTCACTTCAAAATATCATCTTGATATGTGTCAATCGTTGAGGAACCCTGCAACTTCTAATACTAATGTGAGAATTTGAGTTGCAGATTTCTAAGAGGTCAGACGTTCATTGTTAATTAACTTCAATAATAGTGACCCAGAAAACATTGAAGTTATCCATGACATAGTATTGCAGAATCAAATCCATTGGTGTGCCATAGAAATTATAGACATTTTGTATCAGAAGTTACATCGTCTGATGGCGTCTTGAAGAAACAAATACATGGCAGAACATGAGGAAACTATTGTCGAGACAGGAACCCCAATCCGAATGCTGACCACAGTAGGCAGTGAGTTCAGTGTCCTCTCTAGGTGTACTTTATCCCTTGAAGATGAAACATTGTCCTGCGCAGGATCCAAGATATACGAAATAGTCTCCCAGTATGGCCCCAACTCATTTCAATTTCTCCTTAGATAACTTTTCTATAGGAAAACGTCACACTGATCACTTTTGAGCAAATCATTTGTCTTTATGAAGATGATATCGCCAGGTTTTACAAACAAATCATAATTCATTGTATGCCTTACATACAGTACTTTGAACCTGAAACAAAATGGACTTGAAAGCAGTAGAGAACACACTTCATCTCCACTCGCAAAATAATCATGCGAGATTATTCGGAGTAAGGTCATGGCTTTTTTTTTCTGAAACTGAGTGCATTCTTGTGAGATAGACTCTGGCAAACGGTGATACTATTGACAGCTATTAAGATGTTTAAGTGAGAAAATGCGAGATCGTCGTGAAAACCTATTGAGAATAGTTCTGATACACCAAGACGACGTAAGGTCCATAGGTGTGACAACAAAGTGGGAGGAAATAAAATCTCTCACCAAATTTAGTACCCTCAAGCGTTTTTCTATTCTCTACTTAGTACTACTATTACTACTACTACTACTACTAATAATAATAATAATATTTTTTAGGTTTAGCGCCCGCTTCAGCAGCGGGGTCATATGAGAAACGATCCTACAGCTTGAAGCCTTAAACCACATGAACCCCCGCCGAGAACCAAACCCGAGTCTCCCACGCCAAGGACGCGTATAATAATATTAATAATATGAACTGGATTCTGTTATTTAGGTCTGATAGCGTTTTCCTGAAGAACATAACTCCGGATTTATTTACAGGTTTACGAAAATCTAATGGATCGATCCAGGAAGTGATTTGCACTGAGGAGGTATTATGATGGAATACATATAAACGGTTTTACACCAGGACACAATGCTTTTAGATAAATAGACGTTTTCCATCTCCTCTCCATAATACATATACTAATAGTGTACGGAAAGAATAACAGAAAAATTAGGAAATAAAAATATAAAGCCGTCGAGTTCAATTCAAAAGTATTCTACCAACACAAAAATAGACGACTTAACG
The DNA here is from genome assembly GCF_964235325.1 of Thermobia domestica. NCBI lineage: Eukaryota > Metazoa > Arthropoda > Insecta > Zygentoma > Lepismatidae > Thermobia > Thermobia domestica. The sequence goes on from NC_137460.1 coordinate 134,460,301, forward strand.
GGATAATCTACCTTTCTCGGCACAAAAATTTTTATATTGGACCTTATGGGGAGAACATGGCTACCGAATTTCCTCAGTTTCTAAGGAACTAGGTATCTCTAATGGGAAAGAAAAATTTTGCAGCATTCTACAGAAGTTTATTAACGAGTTGAAATACTTAAATTGTATATTTGTTTGCTAGTTTAGCAGAAATAAATTATTAAAAAATAAATAAATTAGTTTATTTTTATACAAATTATAATATGTGTAACTTTGGAACCAATTATGATAGAAAGATCAACTTTTTTTTGCTTTATTCCTTGAGAAGAAACGACTCTAATAGTTTTAATCACAACCATATCTGATACGCTAATTAAAAAATAGTATTTTAATATAAGTATTAAAGTCCACCTGTCAAAGTTTGACGAGGGTAAGTCACGCTCCACTCTAAGCTTGGCCGCGGAAACGGCGGGGGTTGGTGAAATGGAGGGGGAAGGGGGTGGATGTCTGAATGAAACAGGTTCTCGACCAGTTTCTGAGATTACCTGTCAGCTGCCAAATACTGTTAGCTTTATAGAGTTTGTCTCCCTCAATGGTTCCATACTAAGAGACTGGACGATGTGGTGTGAAGTATCCTCTTTTCCCCGTTACCTCTGGAAGTTCATCAAGATGCATTCTAGAGTGCGCGGGAAGAACAGTATATATCAGAAAACGCTGTTATTTTGGGAATTTTTTCCCTTCCGGACAAATATTATAGCATACAGTAGTGGCGAACCCGGCCCCCATATATAGGTGTCCGTAAAAAAATGTTCCCTAAGTTCTTTTTAAAATAATGTCTTGGGAGTATATTTCAAATTTGAGGTGTTTTCCTGGTAGCCGTCATTTTCCAATATGGCCGCCGCCCTACGTAAATCTCTCTCTCTCTCTCTCTCTGTCTATATATATATATATATATATATATATATATATATATATATATATATATATATATATATATATATATATAAAGAGAGAGATCGTGAACCAAGGCACTTAGAAAGATAATTTTGGTGTCAAACTATAGGTTTCTGAGGCCGATGAATTTAAATATGGCATTGTTTATTGCCACTTAGAAACCTTGCAAATTGGCAACACTGTTGTCTAACGATTAACTGTACAAAGTTACAAATGCGGGGGACAGGGGAGCAAAGCCCTGTTTTCTTTGACTTTTCCGTTTTCCGCGCTTACCCCGCTAAGACTACGCACTGTCAGTTAGTCTCGATTTATCCTAAAGAGTTGAAAAACAGATGTTTGATAAATGTTAACATGGGGCCTTGAGTGTACAAGGGATTCAATTTATTTACTTCTTATTTATTTGTTAACGAGAAGGACACTAGAAAGGGGTCGGGTCTCCAATTTCGAAGTCACATCGGCCCTTTAGGGAAAGCTAGATTTGAAAAGGAATGGTCGGGGTCCTGACCGTTTTAGAGAAGGTACCATCCCGGCATTCGCCTGGTGAAACTGAGGAAGACCTCAGCCAGGATGATCGGCATAAGCAGGATTTGAACCCACACTCAACCTACTCAGTGCCGCGTAGCAGGCGGCCGCTTTTCTTCTACATCACCGGCTGGGTTACCACCGGCAGAGAGTTTGCACTATCTTCGTATTAAAAAGAGACATATTTCAATGCTTTTTCATGACACTTGTATCAAAAAAATAAAAATGTGGGATTTGAATTCCTTGTGCACTCACGCCCCCATATATCAAATGTGATTTTTTTCTTGTGAACGAGCTAACTGCCTTGATTTCAATGGAAAGAAACCAACTTGGTACACAAACTGATTTGTACAATGATCTTGGATGAGTTCGTTAACCTGAATGACCAAATTGAAAATTTGAAAAGACGCCGTTTGAACCTCTCAAAAATTCTTAATTCCTACAACTGAATCGTTTCATGCTAAAAGAGTGTTAGTCCATAATCAATGTTTATTTTAGTTTATCAAGCCTGGGAGGCATGCAACTATAGTGGTCCTTATGTAAGTTGAATGGCATAACTTCCAGCTACCCTATGGCCACATACCATAAGTAATACATTTAGAGTAGAGGGCGGAGGGCATTTGAACAATAAATTTCCCGAAATTCTTATTTTCTCCTTCACACTTAGTAAATTTTCTTATACAAGTGCATCAATGTGCTGAATATGATATACCAATGTGACCAGAGAATGGAGAACTTTTTTAAATTTTCGATGAGACGTAAGCCCATAAGGGATATCGTTCAAATATACTCCCTTGGGAGGTAGATTTAAACAAGGGTAGGGAAGGTTTCAACAAACAATAATACGAGCCAAAGGATAATTATGGTTGTCCGCTTCAGAGGGCTACTTTTTACGGTAGAGAACTAATTGCTAATATATATCACTCAATGTGGTTCAAAACAATATGCAATCAAGTCTGAATTATTAGAATTCGATTTTTAGTTTGGTTTGTCCGGAAACTGCCTGAAGTTAATGTTCTGGACTCTTTCTGAAGGACCCTCAAATCTCAATAAATAGACCAAATAGCATTCCGTTCGCTAATTTTGAATCAGTTCATCTTATAGACACCGATTTAACCAATTTCAACCTTGCTTAAAATGTGTCCGCACTCTTCATTCAAAACCGTCCCAATACGTATGACACACACACACACACACACACACGCACCAAAAAGAGTCAGAAATGAAACCAAATTTGGTTCAAAATTGCCTTACTTCAATGTGAACGCCAGCATGATCCAGAAAAAGTACAAACGACAGCCGTTTCAATTTTTCAAGGAAAGCTGTCTCTCTTTACTAATGTACTCTCGAAAATATTCATCCTTTCTTTACATACAACATATTTTCTGAGGCAGAACTAGAAATATTTCCTGAGATGACATAAAAACAAACAGTATTGAAATATATTTTCTTTGAAATGTCAAACGAAGTGATAGAGGGGAGCGAGGTGGGGGGAGTCTCAATTGAAGTCTCATCAGATCACACAAGTACTAACTCGTTAAATTTCATTACAAAAGATTCTTTTGCAAGTCAAAATAATTTTGCACAATGTACATAAACTTTTTAGTTGTCGTTAGAAATAAACAAAATAATAATGTCCTAAATAACTTCATTTTTCCACTACAGCTGTAAGAATTGTTCAGAACTTTGATACTTTTGAGACATCTTTTTGTAATATTATCCTGTTGCTGTTCTTGAAATAATAATAATAATAATAATAATAATAATAATAATAATAATATAAATTTGCCTCCTGAAAATAACCAGATGGTACAGTTATGGTCGATACATTTTTGGAATTCGAAGGCATTTTAGAATGTTTGTCTATGATCTGGCTATCAGAAATAATTGATCACCATTTTCTCTACATATCTATAATTTTCTTACTGGGTAGAAACACCTCATCGGAAGAGAGAGAGAGAAAAAAAGAGAAGAAAGTGGCTGAACTTGGGCTATTGAACGTGAGGACAGGATGTTTACATTCGCATTGACACCTGCTGTGAAAACGGTCCCTTCATATCTCTCGGGACGAATACAAAAGAAAAGGGTGGGCGCGGATGCCTTACCCTCGTCAAACTTCTTGACAGGTGGACTTTAATACTTATATTAAAATATTATTTTTTAATTGGCGTATCAGATATGGTTGTGATTAAAACTATTAGAGTCGTTTCTTCTCAAGGAATAAAACAAAAAAAAGTTGATCTTTCTACCATAATTGGTTCCAAAGTTACACATATTATAATTTGTATAAAAAGAAACTAATTTATTTATTTTTTAATAATTTATTTCTGCTAAACTAGCAGACAAATATACAATTTAAGTATTTCAACCCGTTAATAAACTTCTGTAGAATGCTGCAAAATTTTTCTTTCCCATTAGAGATACCTAGTTCCTTAGAAACTAAGGAAATTCGGTAGCCATGTTCTCCCCCTAAAGTCCAATATAAAAATTTTTGTGCCGAGAAAAGATAGATCATCCCGTTAACATGCATGGCTATCACAGCAACTAGAGAACGTTCCTTCAGTTCTTTTGATAGAGAAAGATCTCCTTCACAACCCTTCTTTTTAACACGATCTTTTTGTTTTCGTTAAGAAGAGTATGTGTTTTCTTTAACAAAGTTTTCTGCGTTAAGGCTAAGGTACCGTATTATATTAAAAGTGACATTTAATGAAGCAACAAAAGACAAACTGAGAATTTCAAACCGCAAAGTGTGAGCTATGTTCGTAATTCTTGTTTCTTTCTTCATTCCTTCCTCTCCTCTCTCTCAAAATACGTTGTTGCCAACGTTACAAGTATAAGGGACTTACAAAATGTTGCTCGCGCAAATATAAATTGGAAAAGTGTAGAAATCACTTCCATGAGAATGTTTACATGAATTCATTTTCAAAAAGAGACTTTTTGTATAATATAACTTTGCTATTTTGTTGATATTTCAAAGACAGGTATTTCAATAATACCTCTAATATATGAGAAATCATTTCTTATGCGAAAATCTACAAGGCCTAATTTAGTTTTGAGTTGATTTTCTTTAGGCGAAGTTTTCCAAAAACGCCTTATAATTTGATCGTGGTTTTCAAGAAAATGTTTGTTTAATAACTTCCACATAGCAATATTGAATATAAGGAATTAAAGTGAAAAACTTAGCGTTGTGGCTCGTAGCTTTTGCGTCTTTGACAAACTAGTTGAAGATCAAGTAGTAAAGTTTGAATTTCGGGCATTTGAAGGATCCGTAAGAAACTAACTGACTTGTAAATATTATCTCGTGTCATCCCTAAATACTGATATATGGTTGATGGGAGTGGGAAACTTAAATAACTTTAAGTGTCTGTGCATGATGGAGCTGCAGTACTTTTATAACCTTTGTTGGTGGTAGAACTAAATTGCAAATACATTTAGAAAGTATATATATATAAGAACGAGAGTAAACTATCACTCCCAAATTGTAAGGAGGTTATTCTCATTCATTAAATGATTGCCAGATTCTCTTAGATGTCTGGTAATTATAACAAACAAATGTGTACAGATTCTCAAAATTTTCCAATTTTTGAAAGAACAATGTCACGCAATGTTACTGCATTACGTTTTGAAAGCTTAACAGCGCCTTGGAACAGCAATGTGATCTACGAATTAAGCCCTACTATCTTCTAATATTCATCTCCTGTTTGCACATTGTCAATTTTATCTCACACAATTGTGGTTTTCACGACAATAAAATGAATAGAACTCATTAGAAGTGGTCGCGAAGTATTACAAGCGTTAAAAGTTCAAAATTGAAAAAAATTTGCAAAACGTTTGAACCAAATGATTTTGGAGATACGCTCTTTGTTTTTGGTTTGATGGTTTTCGTGGGTGCCCAGCACAGTAGTGAGGTAAAACCGTAAGTAGTTTTCAAGATAAGGCTATTTAGTATTGAGGAGGTGAAGGGTAGTAGCGTTTAACAACTTACAAATTTCTTTCTGTTGGGAACATCTGTTCGGGTCCATAGGCTGATAAAAATAATTCGCCATCTCTACAGAAGGCAAGATTATCACAAGTTTAATTATGAATAATATGACGTTATTCGTTGAATTTCCCATCGTGCGTGGCAAAACGTTTCCGAGGCAAATGTCGTTGTTCAATTTGAAGGTGGCCCCACAGAAAGTGATATTTGAATGCCAATGCAGTCCGAGAAGGGTAGGAAATACATTGTAATAGCTTACCGACCCGGTGTGCAAGTAGAAGGTAATTTCTATGTTGTAAGACGCCATTAGTTTTAAGCATTTTAGAATAAAAGTCCTTATCCTGGAAACGGTGTATATTTTGACTTCATCACTGTCTGGGCATAGAAGGAAACACCCTAATATTAAAAATAAACCGTGTATCTGAAGAGATGGTAACTTCAATATTTCAACGTATTCTCTTCAACTTTGAACTTTTAATCCTCGTAATTCAAACACGTTTGTGATCGAGGATTTCTTCGTTTTCGTAATTGTTTCATACGTAAAAGCTTGTCGATTGAGCAGATAATCGATATGAAATCAGAGTAAAACCTTGATCCCACGACCTTCCCTATTCAGTCGTGGATACTGTCAAGTTTGTCTGGAAGGAATATGATATTGGTGTATCTTAGTTCAATTTAAATGTGAAATTCGAATTGTGTCAGTTGAGAAGAAGCCTTTGTTGGGGGAAATTATTTTTTTTATTATATTGTCTAAAAGGAAGCTTAAAATTGCTCAGTGTATTTCTAGTTCATCACCGGGGTAAAAGAATCATCATATGTTAGTTCCTTGACAGGAAAACGGTAAAACAGTAATCAATCGCTACTTTTACTACAATCAAGAAGCATATGCTCACATTGTTGTTGAAGAAAAACAAGAACAACAATCCCTTATAGATTTGCTACCCATAGCAGTGTAAAGGTAAAAGCAATGACAGTAAATTTCAACCCTTCTCAGCGTCAGTATTCTATGCAGATAAGATGTGATTTATGTCAGAAATTTGTGTCCATGCGATGCGACTCTCAACACATAGCACAAAAAAATTAAACGATAACTTCCAGTAGTGTAGGCATATTCATGTATGACTGACGATCTTCCTTTGAAGTGATAATAAAATCTGGAAAACACTTAACAACAGTAATAGTGGTGAAGAAGTGACAGGTGATATGCCTTAGCAATTATCCTATAATATTAACGATTGTATGCATAACGCAGATTTAGATGTTGCTAACCGGGAATATTAAAAATCTAGTGAAATATACTTATCACTGGTTGTGGGGGATTTCAGTTACTCGTACAACGAATGGTTCCTGAAGGTCTGCTAAGCCATAAGGCTTACGTTCATAAAGGTTAGTCAAGGTGCCTTCTTGTGCCCATTATGGACAATAGAATGAATCATACCATTCTCTTCTTCAGCAATGGAAGGAAAGGGATGTGAAGAAACATTTACAGATACATAGTGAGCTAATCCTTTTGACCTTGAATATTCTCCTGATATTCTGTTACAACGAAGTATGAAAGAAAGAGCGTTTACGATGTGGTCTGAATCGAAAGAATAATATTAAAGACTTGTTCAAGAATATTTAGAGTTTATTCTCATTGGAAGTATCATATCAAATGAACACTAATAGTCCCTAAAAAGAGTTGCCGATTTCCTCCCCAGGTGGTTTCATGGGGAAGCAACAAAAGCTAAAACTTCTAAACCGTTCATCGTAATATGTCCTACTGCCAAACTCAATAAGAAATTTGTCTCCCTGTATGAAATTCTTATGTTCGATATAATATTACAATGGTAACTCATCGTGCTCCGATTTGGAACATACCCGGTGACCCTACTTGTTGAGATGATGTTTAAACAAAGTCATTTGAAGGTATAGGGCAAATACGCTTAAGGTGTTGATTGAAGGTCATGTGTAAAATAACAGATCCAAGGCTACAATTTCATAACATTCTCATATGTAAATGCTCATGCATTATTCGTAGTAATACAGCATCTTCAATAACTGACCCTCGAGATATTTAGTCTCAATTCTAAGTCTATTTCATCCAGTACCTTCATTTATTTCACGACTTCTATATAGCAGATTGGAAAACTAGAAGTAACTTTGAAAAGCAGTTTCCTTATAGTCGCAACTAATATAGATATTGTGAAAGAAATGTTTTAAGTTGGAAAGGTTTCGAATAGTGATAAAGGTATCCAGAATCCATCATAATTGACTGAATGAAACAAAGGAAAACTCTTACTTAGGGTTATGAAGGCACAGTCATTGTCTGGTATACTTCGTTCTAACAACGGTGTATACTTTGTACTACTTGAATGCTCGATTTATCATGGACGTTGTATGGGAGCCAAAAATTAGCTAGAAATAACATTTTCTGTTTGACATCAAGCAATGTTATGTTCAATGTTCTGAACTTCAGGTGCTGCAAGAAGTGAGAATTAATTGATGTGCCATCCCACACGAGACAAAAAAAAGTCATATTAGTGTTTTGTCTGCCTATTCAAAGGCTGTGTATTTCGTTCTAGTATATACAAGACATTTACGTAATAACGAACCATTAAACTTGATATACTGGCTAAAAAAAAAAGAAATATTTCTCAAAATAGAAACACTGCTAAATTTTTAAATATGTACCGCGGTGTTCTTGATAATAGCGGTTCTTACAATACACATAAAGAGAGAGATTAACAATCTCTCAAGCTACACTTTGATGATAAAGTTACACTGGGTTACAATCTGATGTAGCAGTTCTTAAATAATTTAAAGGCAAGAACTAACTTGAAGCTTCACAAATAATTTACTGGAAAGAAGTTCAAGAAGGTGTCTAGGTGAATTTGGCTCTTGCACGAATAAGATTTTCCGTAGACTTAATGCGACTCACAAAAAATATAAAAAATAAAACACAAATTAAACTTGTGGCTACAATTGTTCGAAGTTAATACAAATTGGTGTAGGGTACGCGACAAGTTGCAGAAGAAAAACACAATTAAAATCTGACTGAATCCATCTGATTCTATTGGCCTAAAAGTGTTTTAGTTATGTACATGGTTAGTGGCATAGGGATGCTCACGAGTCGAGTCGAGTCGAGATTTAAGCTTTTCTCGATCGTCTCGAGAAAATGCTGTCTCGACTCGTGTCTTGACTTTAAAATGTGTTTCTGTCTCGGCTCGTGTCTCGACTCGACTCGAATTCGAGTCGAGACGTCTCGAAATTCGAGTCGGAACAAAATATACGAGTTAAAATATACGCACACATCAGCTAGAACATTATCACTACCTACCTAATTGTCAGTATGTTCACCTTTGGCACGGATAACAACGGTGACGCGTCTTGGCATGGACGCAATGATCCTTGCTAGGTCGTTGGAGTGAGTTGCTACCACATGTGTACACACAGGTCACCAAATTCCCGTAAATTCCGGGGAGGGGGTGATGCGCTCTCCCAATCCCAGATGTGTTCGATTGAGTTCAGATCCGGCGAGTTGGGGGCCACACATCACTTGGAACTCGCCCCTCTGTTCCTCGAACCACTCCATCATACTCCAGGTCTTGTGACATGGTGCATTATCTTGTCAAAAAATGCCACTATCGTTGGGAACCATGATCGTCATGAATCGGTGTACGTAGTCTGCAAGCAGTGTGCGGTATGCCTCGGCCGTCATGGTGCCTTGCTCGAGCTCCACTAGACACATGTATGCTCACGTGAATGTTTCCCAAAGTACAATTAAGCCGCCGCTAGCTTGTCTCCGTCCCACAGTACAGGGATCAAGGAGCTGTTCCCTTGGAACACTACGGATTCGCACCCTCCCGTAGTCATGAAGAAGGTATCGGGATTCGTCAGACAATGCAACGCTCTGCAACTGCGCAAAGGTACAGTGGCGATGGTCACGTGTTCATTTCAGTCGTAGTTGCCGATGTGGTGTTAACATCAGAGCTGTAGATAATTTGGGTGCCCGGGCGAAGTAGAATTCGGCTCCCCCTACACACTCACCACAAGAAATTTTTCCTTCCTTTCTTCTTTTTTTTTCTTTTGCATATTAGAAAAGCAACTTTTGTTATACTACCTAGGTATGTTGATTTTTTTTTATCAAGCTGCTTGGACAGACCATTGCAACAGCCAAAAGCGATCATTATGAATTCTTTTACAAGTAAGAGCTGTTTTCAAGAGGTGTATTCTGGATTTTTGTTAAACTTGACAAAACTACCTTTGGTTGGTATACAGATCTACTTGGAAATCAGTTATGGAAATTTACAGTACAATTATTTGTAACGTTTTATACTATCGATAACGTTTCATACTATCGATAAAATTTCAATACATTAGAAACTATTTGCTTTTAAAATATTCGAAATGGGTGACAGCATTAATTTTCAGTAATAATTAATAAACTTTTCTAATTTTATTCTGTATGTGACAACACATATAACATTTTAACTTTGATTATTTTAATATCAGCAATTAAACGGGTTGAATTAGTTAATGATATACTTCCTTTTATTACTCTTAATATTATTTTTTAAAAAATGTACATGCTCCAACAGAAATTAAGGATGACGATATAAAAGAGTTTTTAAGAAGTAACACGGGTATTCGACCAAGTTCCGCGATATCATATGAAAATTTTATTAGAGGATTTCAATGCGAAGATAGGGAACAGGATATTTTCAAAACAGTTATCGGGAAAGTCCGAATAAGGAAAGTAATGACAACGGCTTTAGTTTCATAAACTTTCGAACATCCAAAAACCTTATCCTGAATCGTACAAAATTTCCACATCGCGGCGTTAATAAATACACATGGACCTCGCCAGATGGAAGAATACACAATCAAATTGATCACGTTTTAGTAGATAGAAGAAGTGTAGCATAATTGATGTTCGCTCGTTTAGAGGACCCGACTGTGACACTGATCACTACCTGATAGCAGCGATAACAAGAGAGAGAGACTATTGTTGAGTAAAGAGAAAATTCAACATCTGAAAACGGAGAGGTTTAGTTTAAAGAAATTAGAGGAAACCAAGCGAGAGGGAAATACCAGATTAAAGTGTAATAGATTCTCCTTTTTCGGAAGGTTTTGAATGTTGAGGATATTTGGGATAGCATTAAAATTTCAGCAAGAGAAAAATTGAGGCACGCGGAAATATGTAGGAACAAACCATGAAACAAACCAAGAATGCATCAAACTAACGGAGAAGGGGAAATAGGCAAAACTGCATTGGCTACAAAATCCGAACGATATAACTACACTAAATTTCGCTGACACCAGACGGGAAACTTCCAAGATGTTTAGAAGAGAGAAACTTGAGTTTTTGAAAGCTTAAACTTATGAACTAGAAGATAACAGTAAAAGAAAAAAAAATCAAGACATGTTCAAGGCACCAACGAACTTAAGGAAGGGTATCAACCTCGCGCGTATATATTGAAGAGAGATGACGGAACAATTCTTACTGATACAGATAGCATCTTGAATAGACGGAAAGATTTCTTTAACAATTTGCTGAACACACAGAAAGAAACTAATATTCGTGGGGAAAGGGAAATGCACAACAGGACAATAAATTTCAGAGCCTAGCCGAACAGAAGCAGAAATGGTTATAAAGAAATTAAAGAAACACAAATCTCCAGGTGTAGACGAAATTCCTGCTGAGTTAATTTTAGTTAGAGAGGAAAATTACGGAAAAAATACATAAACTCATTCTCCTTATCTGCAATAAGGAGGAATTACCAAAAGAGTGGAAAGAATGAATCATTGTTCCAATTCACAAAAAAAGGCGACAAAGCGAATTGTAATAATTATTGGGGCATTTCTCTTGTGTCAACATCATATAAAATCCTCTCAAATATTTTATTATCAAGATTGATCCCATACGCGGATGAAATTATTGGAGATTATCAGTTTGGATTTAGACGAAACCAATCAACTATGGACCAGATATTTACCATTCGACAAATAGTCTAAAAGAAATGGAAATATAATACCCCGGTACACTGAGAAAAATCCGTTCTGCGGACAGCGGTACAAATATACGGAATCCTCTTGCTTACTACAGAAATCAGTATGGAGTATACGTTACCATATGCTACATACGCACTGCCCTTAGATGTTACATCATGCCGTTGCAGGATGTATGACATCTAACAGTTTTCCGTATATCACATGCATATACTTATGTTAAATTCCTCAGCTATATGTTATATATGTCCATTTGTGTGTGAGATCCTGACCACCTTGTTTCATACGGAAAGAACGTATAGATGGAACACTTATACAGAAAGTATTATAACACATGCGTTTTCAGTTATACGTCTGCTATACCTTAAGTCCCAAAACTACAGGAAAAATTATGCATGTAACCTACCTTTTTGCGTATGCCACCTATACTTTTTTCTCAGTGTACATCAATTATTTAATGATTTTAGAAAGGCTTACGATTCTATTAGAAGATAAATATTATACAACATTCTTGCAGAATTTCGAATATAAAAAAGCTAGTTAGACTAATTAGGGTGTGTTTAAACGAATCCCAAAGTAAAGTCCGAGTTGGAAAACTCTTGTCCACGAACTTCCTCCTCGAGAATAACTTGAAACAAGGAGATGCTTTGTCGACATTATTATTCAACTTTTTCTGGAGTACGCTATAAGGAAAATCAAAGATAGCAAGCAGGGCCTAGAGTTGAATGGTGTTCACCAGGATATGGCATATCGTCGGCGGCAATTCAAAACCTGCTATGTGCATTTTGCAGGAGAAGCGAAAAACAGTATCCTGGTTAGCTTTTTGGCTTTATAAAAGTGATGTTATAAGTAATATTTGATGCTGCACGTAACTGGTACCTTCTCAAGTTACTTGAGAAGGTACCAATTACGTGCAGCATCAAATATTACTTATAACATCACTTTTATAAAGCCAAAAAGCTAACCAGGATACTGTTTTTCGCTTCTCCTGCAAAATGCACATAGCAGGTTTTGAATTGCCGCCGACGATATGCTGATGATGCAAATGGGCCGCGGTGGATCAGTGGTAGAGCGTTCACCTCTGTTGCTAGGGGTCTAGGGTTCAAACCCTGCTCCCGCCAAGTGAACTTTGTGGTGGACAAACACCGTGTACGTGGGTTTTCTCGGGGTTCTCCCGTTTCGTCCCACTTTCTTTATTCCACCATTTCATTCATTACTCATCATCACCGTCTCCTTTAGCCTAACCGGCATAACCGTGGGACGCAAAACTCAAAAATTTCATTTTTTTTTTTTTTTTTTTTTTTTTTTTTTTTTTTTTTGATGATGCAAATCTGATAGGAGATGATAGGAAAAAATAGAAAGAAATGCAGAGACATTATTAAATGCTTGCAGGTTTAGCAGTAAATGCAGAGAAAACTAAATACATGAAAGTTCACTGGGATTGTAATACAGTGGAACCTCTGAATAACGGACACCAATGGGACTTGAAATTTTGTCCGTTACTGAGGGGTGTCCGCTACAGGGAGGTTACAGAAATCTAATTTTTCACAACAGTAATTGTATGCAGTAATATACAGTAAATACATTATACATGAACGTAAATACGTAAAATTCAACATGAAAATACTATATTTAGTACGTATTTGAATTACTGGGAGGGATGAAGGAGACATTCATTTCTGTTAGGGTCTATTATTGCTGGGGGGATGTGTTAATATATTCGTATACTGCAAAAGATAATGCGTGTATGGTAATTTTCTTAAGTACATTCATCACCCTTATATATCATGCCTTAAAAAATCCATTAATTCACATATAGCCCATACTAAAAGTAAAAATAGCTTAGTAACAGGATACAATATTAATAAGAGCATGCATCAAATTCAGAACTTTCTCAAAAGATGCGTTTAGGAACCAACTAACCGGCTAAGCTCTTTTGTTTAGCGTAAAAAAAAAGCATGCTTTTTACTCTAAGAGGGTAATAAAAGTCATTAACAAGTGTCCTATGAGAATCCTCAGTATGGCTGCGGAAGAAACATGTGTGTGTGAGTGTGTGTGTTTATGTATTGGCGCGGTATCTTCGTTGGAGGAATGGATAAGAAGGCAAGTTTTTGTGAGTGCATATATGTATTGACCCAGTCTCAATCACAAAGAATATCCTCTTAGAGAAAATAAAAAGGAAGCAGAGAAAATTTCAACCCAAACTTGTTCCAGTATCATAAGTAAATATTTTTTTTCTCAAAAAATTGAGAGGAAACATTGCTCATTGAAAATGTTATTGCAAAACAAACTATGTTTGTTTTGTTATCTATGAAATTGTCGGGAAAGATGCAAGGCCCAGAGGAAAAAGGACTAAATTTGTTAAGGAAAGAAAGATTTTTTGCATAGAATTCTTGACCATACGACTGACTCTGCATAAGTGCAATTGCTTATTGAAGGTTTTCTAGGATTTCCTCCAGTAAGCAGTTTATTGCGGGCAGGAAGTAATAATAATAATAATAATAATAATAATAATAATAATAATAATAATAATAATAATAATAATAATAATAATAAATTTCAAGTTCAGCCTGAAGCTGTTCTGTTTGATGGTTCACCAGGTTTAGATTCATGGGAAAAGACTTTTCTGTCTACTTTAATATATCGCAGAACTGAGAATAACTCCTGTCCGTTATGAAAAGGTTATTAAAACGTTCGGAAAAAAGGACTGTCCGCGTCCGTGTCTGAGAATGTCCGTAAAAGAGAGGGTTTGTTCCGTAAGAGAACATATATTTTTCAGGGACAAAAAATTGGTTCCTATTATAGTGTCCGTTAAGGGAAGTTTTACTGTACAGCAAGTTATGGATGCTTCAAAATACCAATTAATATTTTTGATAAAGTGGATACTTTCATGTATCTAGGATCAATATTAACATACCAAAATCATATCAAGAAGAAATTAAATGTCGACTGAAAGCAAGAAGTTCGTGTTATTATTCACTTCAAAATATTTTGTCTTCGCGGATTCTGTTGAAGAATTTGAAGCACAAAATATATAGAACGATAATCATTCCTGTTGTACTGTATTATTGCGAATCGTAGTCGCTTATTTTAAGGGAGAAACGCAAACTGAAAGTATTTGAGAATAAAATCCTGAGGTGAATATTCTGATTCAAGAGGAACGGGAATGACGGAAATTTCATAACGAAGAACTACATACGTAGTTTATACTGTTTACCAAGTATTGTTTGGATCATGAAATCTAGGATGCTCAGGTGGGCAGGTCATGTAGCCAGAATGGAAGAAGCTATAAAGGAATGGAACGCTTTCAGTTTTGACTGGGAATCTAATCGAAAAAGTCCATTAGGAAGACCTAGACGCAGATGGAAGGACAATATTAAGATGAATCTCTCAGAAACATGAATACAAAGTAGAAACTGGATTCAGTTGGGTAAGGACAGAAGTCAATGGAGAATTTTTATGAACATGGCATTGAACCTCCGGGTTCTATAGGCCATACAGCTAGTTAGGACTTTTACGGTGAAAAAAAAAATATTTTGTGAAATAAAACTGAAATTCAGAAGGTTTATGTTTTGTCTGTATGTACAGATAAAACAGAGCACAACATATACGTATGCACAGTAAACATATCCTGGCGATACAAGTAGTTGATGAAAAATGATATCAATAAATTTCTTGAAATTGGAAGCATTTCATATGTCAATGGAATAAAAAAATCACAGGTAGTGAATAATCTTTTAAAAAAATCGTTGGGTCAAGTTCAGATTCTTTTAGCCCCTACTCTACGATTTCGAATTTGTTATTATTCCCCTTGTTTACCTTCATTTTTAATATTCACGCGCAAACAGCAGCTCACGTGTGTCTCTTCACTCCTCTCATTTTCATACTTCATTCTCACCATCGTGATTAATCCGGTTGGGTAGAAAAGCGTGATTAATTAAGCAAACACCACCATCACAACGCTCAACACGTATTTCAGACTTTGACAGTCTCCGATTTTGAAAACGCTCTTGTATACAGTGTAAGTCATTATTAGACACCCTCTATGTCATATCGTCATTAACAAAACGTATATAATAACTTTTTAAAGTAATAAGTAAGAACTTCTTGTGACTGAAAATTTTGGCGAGCGGAGCGAGCAAGAAATGTTTTAACAAATGTACTTTTTTGCGAACTGACAACAATATTAATTTAATAGGGCGTCAATTTTTTCATGGGGCGCTGCGTCGTTTACTCTTTTCCGACACTTTTTCTCCTTGCTCGTTCGGCGCCCCCTTGCTATCAGCACCAGGGGCAACCGCCCCGCTCGCCCAACGTAGGTACGGCTCTGGTTAACATTAGCACATGAATGTGTCTTCGGCTGCGGATGGTACGCTCCAAATATTGAGCGTGACACATAGAGCAATTATTAATACCCCCTTGTCTATTTATCAGTTGGAAAACTACCTATTTTCTGGAACTATTATTATTATTATTAGTGTTTTTTAAAGAATAGGGTGAACATTCTTTCTTATACTTATTGGTATAGTAATATTTTAAGGAAATTCTGCATCACCATTACATTATTATTATTATTATTATTATTATTATTATTATTATTATTATTATTATTATTATTATTATTATTATTATTATTATTATTATTATTATTATTAATTTATCATTACTAACCTTTAAAAAAAAGAAATGTCAAAGGATCAGACATATACCAATCGATATATCTTGCTGAGTAGATCAAAGTGACGTGCGTCAGTATAAAAACTCAGGAGAAGTTCTTGACAAATGTGAGGAAAACTTTTTTGGGGGGAGGGGTAAGCTAAAAATTGATGCTGGACGACAACTACGCTACTTATTAAGATAAAACTAATGCTGAAGTATACAACCAAGCTTTCCATTATGAGCACTAGCAAGATGACAATTCATAGTTAATTAAATATAGCAAAAATTATCATGAACTCTAAAGTTACTTTCTATTTAACTGAAAAATTCTCCAAAGATAGATTATATCAGTTGATAGATCGCAATGAGTTTAACAAAATGACGTACTTAAGGATAAATTCTGATGCGTAATTTTCGAGAAAATTGACAGAAACTAACTTGTGTGGCGCTAAAATGTATGTTGTTCCTTACCAATAATAATTAATAGTTCTGCTGGATGAGATTGTTTTTAGTTGTATATTGTATGTTGTATATTAAATACTTTGTTAAATATCAAATAGTGTCTTTTCCTAACGGTTATATAGAACTTCTATCAGTGTCATAGATACTTCTAACACTTACAAACATACTATTTTAATATTTTGCAACATTTGATTCTGTTAATTCGATTTCACCAATGTCTGTTTATCTTTTTCAAAGTGACGAAATCAGGGATAAAAATCTACAAGTGTAATCAAATTCATAAATAGGTAGCTGGAAATTCGTAATATTGATAATTTTGATTAGTTCAAAATATAGAAAATAGGACAAAAAATACATAAGCAGTATTCAAAGCTGTAAATTCTTAGGGCCATCTCCAGATATAACATAACTGAACAGATTTTCTCAACTATCCTCTGTAAAGATGTTTCATAGATTTCTTTAGTACTTTGATGTCTAACAAAAAGCTAGCCTTGTTCACCTATCAACATTTCTCCTTGCAATAAGATCGACCCACTGCCGCTGGAATGTCTTTGTTTTAAACATAATATCAGTCACTCTCTTCACCTCTCTCTGAACCAAGAGATTATTTTCCTATATTTGTGAGTGGTTTCCAGTGTACATCTCTCCATGCTTCGTTTCAAGTGTGCAGACGATAAATGTCAGTTGTTTCTTTCTTTGTTCGTTTGTTGAAGTTTAGCATCCCTTTTCAGCTCTAAGGTTGTGTGAGACGTGGACCTATAGTTTCAGCCAGAATTCAAGCCAGTGTAATGTATTCAAATTGTAATATTATCGCAC